>NW_022631045.1:13510062-13838611 GCF_010015895.1 Lontra canadensis | reverse complement strand
GACAAGAAGGAGCAGAAGAGGGAAAGGAAAAAAACATCAAGTATCAGAGATCAGACATGCAGGTCTGAGAAGACATTTCCCTTGTGTTCTGTCACTTGTCTGAGGAAGCACATGACACTATGATTAACCATCTGATCACAGCCTCAAGTATCCCTGCGTGCTCTCACTAACACAGACATTCACAGGAAGGTTCACTCAGGGGCCTCTTAAAGCTCCCATTCTAGCCACTGGGTCCATGGGAAGGCAAGCTGAATCCTGTCAACATTTAAACGGAGACTGATATCAGCTCTCCCTACACTTCACCATAATCTGCTGCACTGCAATTTCCACTTCACTTAGCAAGAAAACTAATCTGTTCATTTGAAAAAAACAACTAATAAATAATTCGCATCACAAGACATATACACATACTCCACAGGAAGGGAAGTATTTCAACTGGAAATCTTATTTATGTGTACTTACTGAGATTGTACCATTGTCTAGACCTATGGACAGTCTTCTTGTTTCCGGGTTAAAAGACATGCATGAACATGGAGCTGAAAGAAATGAACATGTTGATGAAATTAACAAAATGATGACTCTCATGATTCAGGAGTGACTAACTAGCTAAGAGTGTGTGGCTATTTTTTCCCCATTATTTCCTGAAAAACAGTTCATTTAACGCCCACTCACCAAAAAATAAAAACAGTAATCTTACAACCAACCCCTAATTTTTTTTAAGTTATCCTTTTAATGAATATAACGAGTAAGATATTCTCAAACTGGACTAGTTCCAAGGTGCTTGGTCTCAGCTGTTCCGTCAGTATGGAATCGAAATTTGGTTGAGTAGATTAACAATATTTTGTGCTGTGTAATCCCTCTGCCCTCGATCTATCTCTTCCACTCAAACCCCATCTTTAATAGAAACAACCTATCTTTTCTCAACTAGGGAAAAAATATAAAGAAAGATCTTATAATTCCCTCCGTCCCTCATGTACACACACTAGTATAAAAATCTGGTTTTTGATTCCGAATTGTTTTGGGGCATGTGGACTAAGAGAACAAGTCTTTTTACTCTCAGCATTGAAGGCTGCTGAGTGAAAAAGACTGAGGATCTGTCTTGTTTAGGGGAACCACCTGGACACAGGGCCAGGCTGCATAGGAAAAAAATCAAGTCTGGGTAGGGCCTCCCTGTTCTGCAAAATTGGCTACTACCTGAGTATACCTGAGAAGTAAACTGAGCATAACTTGAAGCCAGTGTGGGCAAGAAGTGCTTACTGAGCAGAAAGCTTCCCCATCCCTGCCTTCTCTATTGCCACTGGCTCATAAGAATGGGGCCTGTTGACAATTTACGCTACACTGAAATAGTTGCTCTAAAAACAAGTCCAGCACAATTTTTAAATTTCTCCTCCGCCCTCACAGTAGCCCCATACATGACAAAGTGCTCATCATCGTAATCAGAATCAGCCTCAGCCAGCTTTACTCCTACTTTCCAGTTATGATTAGATGTCTTACTCAAGGTCACACAGGAATAAAGAAGTTGGAGAAGGTTCAAAGACTTCATTCAAACACGCAGTCCTATTTTGAAATACCCTACTTAGATTACCTCTAAACTATAAAAGAATTTCAAGTTCTACTAAGAGAGCCACTGCATAACAGATCACTTAGTAACATTTTTTATTCTCTATAAAAGGACCCTGAACACAAAAAAGATCTTTCAAACCGCATGAAGTATTTGCTTTTTTCTAATTTTCAATCGTGATATATTCAGAAAATGGAAACACAAAGAATAACTCCCCCCTCCCCCACACTTCTACCAGAACAGCAGAGTATCTTTACCCTGATCAGCCACAAAATTAAACTGGATTCCCAAAAGGACACTGCTGCAAAAAGTAGTCAAATGATATTTAACGCACTGCCCTAAGGAAGTCATTCTTTCTCGCCTGTAACCCATCAATTATGTCGGCACAATTTCTAGGCAGGTTTTAAGATGCAAGGTCTCATAAGCCTATAACATGTATTCAGAATTAAAATCTAATGATTTCGTGGAAAATTATCATGTTAGCTGAAAAGAACAAAAGAAAAAATACATTGTGATTACAACCACAGAAAGTACATGGACACCTAAAAACATACATGGAGAAATGGAACTGTTTCTGTGTTCATGTGACAAGATTATTACTGTATTAGTCTTATTCTTTTGCTATTCCTGTTAAAAGTTTTAAATATCTTATGGTGTACTAAGATATAAGCATGAGCCTATGAAACAAAACCCCAAAGGGCTACAAACTGGTCAAGAATAACTTTATCATTTAGCTGCCTGTCTGACCATATAAAAAAGTCTCTTCTGTGTGATTTCCTCCAAAGTTCATATCTGCTTATGTAATAGTTAGAAAACAAACTGCTCTCTGAATGTGACTTAAATGACTTTTTTACAACACTGCGTAGGCTACCCTGACATCTACATTGCTATTTATTTCTTTCTGGATTTCTTCTCCCTTTTACTAGGTTTCCTATTATTCTCTCAACAAAAATGCAGAATGCTTACTGCGTTCCAGGCATGTGATATAATGATAGATAAGGAATTACAGCTGTCATCAAGGAATTTATAGATTGTGGCCCCAACCGTGTACAGGAACTGGAAGACTCATCCCAACGTCACCATTATAGTCCAAATCACTTTATGTTTACAGGAAGAAAACATCACCAGAATTCAAAAGGAAGAGAGCTTTCGCAGAGAATCCCATAAACAAATGAAATTTACTATAGAAATCCTGTTGTTCTAGAACACATATACTTGAACCCAAGATGGTTCTAGACAGGGGATTGCCAGAGCTAAAGAGCATTAGCTTCCAGCTGCCCCCAAAAACAAAGCCACCCACCCAATGGAGCATTATTGGTAAAACACCAAGCAAACCTGTGTGTGTGCGTGTGTGCGCGCACACACTTGTGTATGTTGTGTGTATGTGTGTGTAGCAAAAGACTTTTGGTAGGTGAGCCTTCTGATGCTCCTCAAACCATTTCCCAACTGTGACACTCTCAGAGGAATAGGCCCTGGGCTGGTTACCCATAGGCCCTGGTAGGGCCAAGGAGGCAGGGAGTGGACTGAAGAGAATATTGATGCCCGTATCTGTTACAGTAAATGCCTTTCCTTTTGGGAAATGGGGGAATAGACAGATTGACAAGAGAGATCCTTCTAACTTCAACTCACCAGAAATTAACAAAAAAAGCAGTCTCTGAAAGACTAGTCTCATGGCCCATACAAAATGGGCTCCTATCCATGGAAGAAAATATCAAAGGGGAAAAACTGTCTGGGAAGGATAATAAGTCACAGTAAATTAATGGTAATTCTGGCCAAATGGTAAAAGGGGTCCCTCAGCCGGAAGGGTAGGGAAAAAAACAAATAAAATATGATTTAAGCCACAATATTTGTAGCTACATTGCAAAAATGTGATGTTTCACAAGTAAGAATTCAGCTTTAAATGATATAATACTAATAGTTCCTAGGTCAATAAAGAATTGCTCCATCTGATGGCTAAAAGTTGAGGTCAGAGATGAAATGACTGAGAGCTTTCTACTCTCCCACCTTGCAGGGCTTTTTCCAAAGGCTCAGTGAAATGGCTGACCAGACCCATAAAATGACAATACAGCTCCTCCACTGACTTTCTCCTTCAAAGCTGCATCCTTGAACTCGAGATGAAATAAATACAGCATGATACAAAACCTGAAGATATATTTATTTCCCCCAACTTTAACTGTTTTCCCCAGAAGAAAGGATAACCACACCTGGTAAGCTTTGTGGGGCAACCCCCATTTGCCAAGGCCTCCCACATATACCATCTGTATGGAGTTTGCCTGGGACTGCTCCTACACAAACCCAGTAACTGAAATTCAAGGCCTTGCCACTAGTCTTGCTGATGTTATACCATTAGGTTCCCATTTTTTTCCCAACCTGTCTATTAAAACCTAAGAAAAACAATGCCCATGGTTTATTCCTCAATAAAATAGTACAAGAACTCATTTTTTAAAAAGATTTTATTTATTTGACAGAGATCACAAGTAGGCAGAGAGGCAGAGAGAGAGGAGAGGCAGAGAGAAAGGAGAGGAAGCAGGCTCCATGCTGAGTGGAGAGCCCAATGTGGGGCTCGATCCCAGGACCCTGAGATCATGACCTGAGCCAAAGGCAGAGGCTTTAACCCACTGAGCCACCCGGGCACCCCAAGAACTCATTTCTATGCTATCTGATTAAGACTGATTAAGAGAAAGCTCTTTTCTGTTTCAGACTGAGGATAGCCAAAAGAAGTTATTTGGAAAAATTTCTGGAAGATACTAAAAGGCACAAATAAGATGGAAAAGAAATTTGTGGAGGTCTATGAGTAATGAAAAATAATAGTCTCTTATGTAAGTATCAGGACTTTAGACCTTGATGGCCTGTCAAAATCTTATTTTAAAAATTAAATGCTTTCATAACATTGAGAATTTTTTAAAATGAAATCTTTATAGTTTTAGGCAGGTATTCAGCATAAGGATTAGGAAAAACTGAAATAAAGAGAAGCCCCAGTCTGGGTGGTTATATTAATGACCATTTAATTTGAAGGGAGAAAAGCCTAGGAGATATAAGCCCCAAAGAAATGGAACTAAAGAGACTGACATCAACCTCAACAGAGTTAGTGATTAAATGGATTACAGAGAAATTGGCTACTTGTATTTCTAATACTTCTATTCATCAAGTGGTCTCCAAAAAAAAAAAGATATATATAGATAGATAGATAGATAGATAGATATAGATATAGATATAGATATAGATATAGATATATGGCTCTTGCTTTAAAAAAAAAAAGTTGAGAAGGCATTCTCAAAATACACTTATGGGGGGGTTACCTAATTTCTCTTATTTATGCCTATAATTCTTTTCTTTTTATGACTGATTTATTTTCTGTCCTTTGCTTATTGGTTGGACTTTACTCAAACACAAGTTTCACTAAAGCTGTGGATTGAAATCCACACTGACTGCTTTACAATGGTAAAGGCATTACTAATCCTCATGGGATGTTCTAGTGGTCTCTTTAAAACTAAGCCAACAATGGTACTTCCATGAACAAAACTTCAGGTATTAAAGGAATCCTGATCAAGTTGAATATGAGGATCCTACAATAAAAGGACTTCAAGGAGGGGTGCCTGGGTGGCTCTGTCAGCATTGGCCTTTGGCGCAGGTCATGATCTCGGGGTCCTGGGACTGAGCCCCACATCAGGTTCCCTGCTCAGCAAGAAATCTGTTTCTCCCTCGCCCTCTGCCCCTCCCCTCCACTCATATTCTTTCCCTCTCAAATAAGCAAATAAAATCTTTAAAAAACTTCAAGGAGCAGCCCACCACCACACAATAAATGTTTAATTCACGGACACTATGTCATTCAGTCCTGTTTATCACAAGACAGTATTTATTAGGTTTGCAATATTTTAACCCATGTTTTACTAAGAACACTTATATTTAGGACTTCAGCTGCCCAGCATTAAAAATCATTTTCCATTTCAAGCAAATATTTTATGCACTCTACTAAAACTAACCACTTGTTTCCTTTTAATTTAGTCTGAGTAATATCACCAAAATTATAGTGAATTAGCAGTGGTCATTTTTTCTCCCAGACAGGTTTTAAGTTAGCTACAAGTTTAAGATCTAAGTTCAAAAAAATTTTTTAAAACTCTGTCAAATGAAAATCAAACAAGAATATGCTAAATAAATGCTATAATTATTCAGATTAGTTAATAATCCATTATTTTTACCTTGGATAATTCATGTTTTCATTTAATTAAAAATCAGAAGTTCCTTGGGCATATTTTCTTCTTAGTAAATACAGAATTAAAGATCATATTACATAACTATTTTTGAAAACGTTGATAGTAAAAACAGTGAATTACCTTTACATATGGTTCCCTAACAAAACCTATACTAAAAGAAACCAACAAAAGAATAATATACTTCACAACTAGGAACCAAGGAGTTATTTGAAATAAGGTATAAAATAATAAGATGAGCATTTCCCAATTATACCCATATCCCCTAATCTGCCAAGAAAGTCTCTCAATTGAGTTAAAGATGTTGTCTATAAGTCACCAAAACAATCACCACTTTATAAAAATAGAAATGCCAAATTCATTATTTTAAATAGTTTTTTACTACTAATCTATCCACATGAATTTCCCCCAAAACTTCAATAAATCCAGTAGAAGAGAGAGGAAAACACACAAACCAGTTCCACCAATTGTCTTAAATTACACAAAGTTCTCCTTTGACCCATGGAAAATTCAACACTTGCAATTTACATACAAAATGACCCATTTCCAACCCAGGTATACAGTATGTGAACATATTACTCATTTTAATTTTCTAAATCCTCTATTTTCACATTACCTGTTGCTGTAGAACTAAAGGAAAAGGAAATCAATCTAGCCACAACCTCACATATTGGTCAGTCTTTTCCTAATCCCCCTTGGGTACAGATTAGCTATAGTCTATATTGTTAAGGCACCAAGAACCTGAAAATACTTTATAAATTACTTACTTAATATAACTCACAATCAAAATATTTTTGCAAATTTGAAATCAAAGGAAATGGGACAGTTTATTCATCAGGCTCCAGAGCAGGGAAAATATAAAGGATTTGCCTGAAATGACTCAGCAAATTGGCAGCAAAAATGAAAATCCAATTCTAGTTTCCCACCCAGGCACAGGTTCCAACATACAAGCTATTTTGAAAACTCCAATCTTAAAAAATACATATTTTGGGGTGAATTTCATGTAAACAGTAAGCCTATGTCCAAACTTCATCTCTCTGTCTTAAGATAATTTAATGCATTCCCTACCTCATTTCACAAGGAATTTGAAATGACTTAAAAAGCAGACACAATGAGGGGCACCTGGGTGGCTCAGTCAGTTGGGCGTCTGCCTTTGGCTCAGGTCATGATCCCAGGGTACTGGGATGGAGCCCCACATCGGGATCCTTGCTTGGCAAGGAAACTGCTTCCCCCTCTCTCTCTGCCTGCCACTCTGCCTGCTTGTGCTCTCTCTGTTAAATAAATAAAATCTTTAAAAAAAAAAAAAAGCATCACAATGAAACCAAACAATAGAAATAAGCAAAATGTCACGACTAAAAACAATATGTGTAAGAACAAGAAAAAAAAAAAAAAAGAAAGAAAATGAGAATAAAGATCTGTTGGCAAACATAATAGGTTCCATGTTTTACAATGATCCATAAGGATTGTGAACCAGGTCCCTAGAGCTGTCCCCCCCAACCTTTTTCAACTTACGATACATACAGAAAACTAGATCTGAACAGCCACTGGAGTCAACGGAAGAGATCTGCAGGGCCCGGATGACCGGATTTCCTGCCCAGCTCCAAAGATCAGCTCTCAGGGTCTATAATCCGCTTGGATCATCCCAGCACCTGATGCGGCACACGGGCTGGTAAGTTCTGCCTTAGAGAAAGCAAAGCCCCCTCAGTGCTTCCTCAGAGGCACGCTGAGCACTATGGTAGACAATTACCTCAAAAAGAGCCATAAAGCATCTCATATATGCAACACATAGGTCCGAGCGGAGGACGCAGTGAAGACAGGCATTCCCACAGAGGGCTAACCCAAAGTGGGAAGACTGTGCTGACGAGCCATCACACCGCATGGCCGCCATACGGCCCTCCATAAGCAGTCTTTCTTTCAAACAGGCTTTTTGATAAAAACCAGGAAGCAGTGGTTCAAAATTCCACTTTTCAGTGAGGACTCGAGTTCCTATACATTAAAAGTTAGCCACACAAATCGTCAAGCTGCCGGTCTTGTGTGAAAAACTTAGGGGGTCCCGAGTACAAAGCTCCAGATGGGGCAAATGCCAACTCAACCACGCCAAGGCAGAGAGCTGGAAAAACACAGGTCATTTTATTGCTGTGTTAGGTGTGCCTCTGATCTGCACTTATCTTTGAAAAACCGTCTTCTGTTCCACTTTAGGGACAAATTCATAAACACTGAGGAGCCAAAGTAAATACCACCTGCTTGCCCCACCAACTACAGAACCCACAGAGATTTTCCAACTGCCCGGCACACCCTCAGTCCTACAGCTCCGGGCCTCTTCACCTCCCAGTCACCACATCCTTGGCAGCCAAGCTGCTTCACCTATCCCCATGCCCACGGGGGAAAGCTGGCAGTAAAAGCCCAGACTTGATACCCAATACTTTAATACAATAAGCAAAATCTCGAACACCTGCCTCCCTGGCTCCTGCTGGAGATTTCTATCCTCCATCCCTTTGTTTGACCCCATGAATGGCAAACCGAGTTTAAAAAGCAAATCTAAAATAATTCAACCATGAAAAAGGAAATGCCTATGCTTTTCGTATTTGGTTTTGTTTTGTTTTTTCCCTCTGCAGAGACGCGTTGGCTGAAATGGTACCTATTAGAAGCCTGGAACAAATAATCGTTTATGGCTACAACTGAAACCTCAACTCTATACCCTCCGAAAGGCCCCTCTCTGGTTTCCAAGCTCCAAGAGGTCCCAGTTGGTTACGTCGTAACTTGACCTTCTCACAGGCAATAAGCAGCTAGCACATGACGTACATCAAGAAGATATGATTTTTCGAAAGAATATTAGGTAAGGAAATGCTCTCATTTCTCAGTCACCCGTAAAAATTGGCACATAGGAAATTACAAAACAAGTCATCAGTCACCCCAAATTCTCTATATGCAGCAGGGTTTCAAATGGGGCTTTCTTCAGGGAACCTTTGTGACTATGTTCCCATGACGCCTGTTTCCCGTTATATCACTCAGCACACAGCGTGAGTGGTGTTTATTTTAAGTTCGCCTTCCCCACCAAGACTATACACACCATGAAGACAGGAATCATATGCCCTACTTAACCACTATATCCTTGGGACACTGCACGATGTTGAGTATGGAAGAAACTTTTAAAATCTGTTGAATGAACTGTCCAAAGAAATTAAACAGCATCAATATCTCTTTCTGCTTTTCTTCTTTATTTGCCCTCACTCTTCCCAGTCTATTTTCAGCTCAACAGCACAGTGCCATCAACTGGGACATGGCTCCGTCTTTTCTCTTTAAAGTTCATAGAGATCCCGGAGAAACTGAACAGGCGGGAGTTGGGAGGTATACAATCATGGCTAGGCCATGTCAGAAACTTGCAGTTGGGAGGCAGAGAAACCCACTGGAGGGAATGTTAGCACTCCTGGACATATCTCTTGAATTCAAAGGCAGAAGCAGAACCAGCTTCTGGAGATCAGGAGGAGGAGGAGAAAAACCTTCAGGCATCACCTGTTTTGCTTTCCTTCCCTCTGGAGCCAAGTGGTCCTTCCTCTCTGATTCATACTTCCTTTTAAGGGGATCGGTTTCACTTGTTCTTTATGCACTCAAATACCTCACAGCTATAAGGTTTACATGTTCCCAGCTCACGGGACCAGCTGAGGCTGACACAAGAATTTCCTATTCCAAATTCTAAATTCTGGGAAAATCAGGTTGGCTCAGGAGCAAACAGCCTTCACCAGGCAAGTCTGGTCTCTCCTGATTCCCTCTTAAAGGGGAAGCGGGAGCGTCTCAGAAAACACAGGGTAGGAGGACACACCCCCAAAGCAGATGTGTTTTTGATCATGGTGTGTCTGCTTCTTATTCTTTTGTCTACCACACCCTAAATTCATCCAGCCTTCTCACACCTATCCTTTCAGACTCACTCCCAACATCACACTCAGCCTTCACTGCTCATCCTTTTTCATCTAATGCTTTGTGCTTCCTCCCTCTCTGGGAAACTCCAAATTGTTCTCAACACTACAAAACACTACTATCCTACGCAGAACACAACAAATACTACCTTAAAAGGTATTTTAATAAACAGGTAAAAAAATAAGCCATATGTTACACATACAAGGTATTTTCTTTGTGGTCTCTTCTGGATTTGGAATACTACATATTTTATACCACCATAAACACACCATATGGTCCTCTCTGCCTTGTGATGTCCATGACATAGCCTCTAGATATACTCTATCTTTCTACTTATTTTGTAATTAATACACATAATCATTACTTAAGGATAAGACTAAGTAATCTCTTAACAAAACAGGTTTCTTTCTTTTTTTTTTTTAAGATTTTATTTATTTATTTGACAGAGAGAAAAAGAGGGAATACAAGCAGGCAGAACAGTCTACAGAGGGAGAAGGAGAAGCAGGCTCCCTGCCGAGCAGGGAGCCCAATGTGCGGCTGGATCCCAGGACCCTGGGATCATGACCTGAGCCAAAGGCAGATGCTTAACCGACAGAGCCACCCCAGCGCCCCATAACACCTTTCAACAGAAAGAAATGCAAAACAAGCCTTTGGAAATTCAAAGCTATTTCAGGTTTTCTAACGGTCCAAAAATATAGCATAATTCCTTATGCAACAAGATACTACCTCTCTCAAGTTAAACAAAACTGACTCTTGCTCAAAGATCAGCTACTGCGTTTTCTAAGTACATTCAACTCCTAGGAACATAGAAGGCAATTTCTGATCAATTGTGAAGAATATAGCCTTTTGTTTTTTTACCTCTCTGTGGTAGTGGTAGCCATCCAACAATAGAAGATTATGGAAAACACCTTGACCATATGCACCTTATTCATTTGCAAACCATGGCAACTAGCTCAGTGGCCTGCATACAGCAGGTATGCCAATAAATGTTTGATCCACTAGAATGTGTACTTAGAATGTATACTTACATCCATTTATTTACAAATTAATACCTTATATGCATAAGGCTTTCTATTATGTTCATATAAACATGTGTAAATAGATCAGCATGTTTACTATAATGCTAGAAGATAGTATTCTCAAACATTACATTTAGATCACCTAAGGATCTTATTAAAAATGCAGATTTTGATTCAGTAGCTCTAGCATGAAACCCAGTATCTGCATTGCCAGTAAGTTCTCAGGTGACCCTAATGCGGCTGGTCCAAACACATTTTAATAGCAAAGTGATGCCTTTTTCACTCCCTTCAGTAGAAGGCCATCGGCAAAATAATGCAAATCATTCAAGGGTCCTCCTCACGACTGTGTTCAAGCCCTAGGAAAATGTCCAATAATGTTCTCAGGCACTCTTCTTTAATATCAGACTCAAGTCTGCAGTAAGTATTTATGTACTGAGCACTTCTGCCTGGGGGAGGAGCTACAGCAGCCTGTAGTTATTCACATAGCTTCATAAATGATAAAAACGCAACTAGAGGCTTCTCTGTATTCTCAGTGACATTCAAATAAAGAAAACGTCAGAGAATGACAGCAAAATGTGTCTGGATGTGCACATGGGGAAGGGGGCAGAGAAGCAATGGCTCAGGATGCTGTGTCCCCATGAGAGTCCTATTCATGTTCATCTCAAGAAGATTCCTGGCTCACCATCCCCGAGTTCTCATCATTCTGCCAAGGTCTGACTCTCCTCTGTCTTCATGGTCATGGGAGTGACAGCTCTCTAGAGCTGACTACAGACCTTCCACACGTCCTCTAGTCAGATACCATGTCAAGTTTGATGAAAAATGAGACCACAGATAAGACTGGTTACATCACTCAAAAATCAGGAAAAGCAGTCCATCAGAGAATCCCTTTCCCTTTCCTTTTACCTGAGCCCTCATCACTGCCACAGCCTAAAGAGAAAGTTCACCCAGGCCTTTTGCTATAGAATGCCCATCTGCTGGTGGCACAACAGGTCAAGGGCCAATATAAGAATCACAAGAAGTTTCTTCTTCCCTAATGCAGGACTGACCACTTGGGTGAGCTTCTTGGTTATCATTTACTTACTATAAAATTCTGAAGGCATGCAAAACCTCAAAGATAATTTGAAAATCACAGAAAGCGATCATATCCTTCATAATTCATTTGTTCATCAACAAGCAAAATTGTTATTTATGTTATCACAGAATTCTCTTGCCAGGGGCATAAACTTAATCATATCTACAATTTAGCCTGCATTTATTTTGGCTGTACCCTGCCGCATGTATTTCCCAAACCAGGATACTCCTATCAAGGGGAAGAGGTACACAGTGCAGCAAGCCAGAGGGTAAGCGGGCCCAAACAACAAACCCAAAGAGGGACTTTGCTAGGGTTTCAATTTCAATTAAGATGTGAAGGAAGGGGAGTCAGGGAAATGTTTACTAATATAACTAATAATGAATGTACGTAATTATTTTATACTCAAACATGGAATAGGATACCCAAACTTCATTGATTTTTAATAATAAAACATCAGACTAAAAAGAAATTTCCTATTTTGGGAAGCCAGCTCTTCTCTCCCTATAGGAGAACCTCTGCCAGCACACCAATCTAAGAATCAGTAGTATGTGTTTTTTTAAAATATATTTAAAAGATTAGCTATTTATCAGTACAAGGACATATTTCTCATATAAGAGCTTGAGGAAATGAGATTGACCTCCAATTAGAATGTTTCAATCTTAAGCAATTCCTTGTGAGAACTAAATCATCAATGCTGACTGTCCTGTATTTGAATGAATAACATAACAATAACGCAAGAACAAACTTACTTCACAAATGTCATCACCGGGTAAAATTTTAAATGTTGAAGGAAGTACTCCATGAAAAAGTTAAACAAAAAGTTGGAAAAGAGGGAGACAGCTATAATCAGAGAGCCTGTGTGCTGCAGTCCTTCTTCCATTAATCTTATTCAGAAACTATGAATATATATAGTCAACATCAAAATAATTTTCTTATTTTACATACTGAGAGCTAAAATGATTGAATATGGTACTTTCCATTATAATGATAATCCCAATCCTCAGACATCCCTACTCAAGAAGAAAATACAAAGAAGGCACTCTGGAAAGGAAGGGGAGGGGAGGCCCATGTCTGATTTTTAAAGACAGAGATCCAGATACTTACCAGGCATCACTTGATATATGCTTGGCCAATACTGTCCACTGTCTCTCTTTAGCCATACACGAACAGTCCTGCAAAAGAAAAACAATACGTGTGTTAAATCACAGTGTTTTTAGTCATGAGAAAATGGTGATGGAAACCAAACCTCTTAACTTTAACTATGCTATGTCTTGATTAAATATATTACATATATTTATATAGATAGATAGATCTTAATTATAAATACTTATAAATAAATATGTAATAATACAAACATCACATAAAAATATAAATATTTATAAATATAAATACTTATAGGTATGACAAAATAAATATATTTATAAGTAACTAAATATATATTTACTTATATATAACTATATACGTGCACACCACTTATGCCTCTCCATAGATCCTATGTTCCTTAAATTTAAGGTTTGTGCACACTTAGAATTACACGACTCTTGAAGTATTATCCTCACATGTCTGTATACACACATGCAATAGTGAAAGTGTTTGAAAATTACTACTTTTATTGTTGTTCTGCCTGTCCAAGTTTGTGACCTTTGCCTTAGTCTGCTGGAAGCATTCATCTGTCTGGGGAGTTATTAGGTTTTACTAGTAAAGGAAGTGTGAAGAGATGAAATGAAGCATCTGACATACACAGAAGGGTTACACAGTAAATCCATAGTCTCACAGGCCAGGCCACTGTCTTGACAGAAGGTTTTTCCAGACATGGTCAGGTAACATAAACTTTGAGACTCAGATTCTTGAGCTAGAAGCTGGCCAGTGGGCCTGGATGGAACATGGAAATCCTGCAGCAAAGGCTGTGAATGAAGTTCTGGGCCAGTGGTCAGATACAGACATGGCAGAGACCCAGAGGAGCTCAGAAAGAAGGTGCCAGAGAGAAAATGAAGCAGTCAGAGAGTACTACTAGGTTCTCACTAACCAGAAAGGCCCACCATGAGTTAGTTACACCAGCCATGACAGCATCTGCACAGGCCAACAAGGCAAACACATCTAGAAGGTAATGGAACATTCTTCTAGAGACCAGAGGCAGTAGGAGAAATCAAACCAAGAGAAATAAGCAGTTCCCTACTGGTGGGAGATCCCACATAACACAACACTCACCCCACACACTTAAATCATCCCAGGCTAAAAAGCAAAGACTGAGCATATTTATCTCACACTATTTAAGTCAATGTACTAGACTAAGTTTTAAATTGTATTGGATTTTTCAAAAAATTTTAAAAAAATAAAAAATAAATTGTATTGGATTTTCCCCCTTATCAATGATCTCCTATATGGAGTACTAGGAGAAAAACTAGACCAAATACAGACACAATAAAGAAATAACCATTTTCTCCCCACAGCCACAAGATACAATGTAGCGATATACAGTGACACGATTACATATACATGCAAAAATTCCATCTTCTGGTTCAAGTATCCTAGTTTATAGGATGGACAGATATAATTGAAAATAATTTGTAAAAAGTAATTCCATACATATACTATTTATATACATAGTGCCACACTTAATTTTTTTAGAATATGCTGGTATGACATTTTAATATGGACATTGTTATCTCAACAAAAATAAATACAGGTGACATCACAGAGAAAGGCACAGTGGGAAGCTCCAGGAACCAGTCCCTATACCAAATCAGCTACTGAGCCAGTGTCAGAATCACTATTTTAGAACTCAGAAGTCTAGGTAGGCACTTGCAGCATCTAAAAATCACAAATGTGTGGAAATCAAACAACATAACCTTAAACAACCGAAGATCAAAGAAAAATCGCTAGGAAAATCAGAATGTATTTTGAAATGAATGAAAATAAAGACACAACATAATAAAATCAGTGAGGGGAAGTGAAAGCAGTACTCAGAAGGTAACTGATAGTAAATGCCTACATTAAAATAGAAGAAAGACCTCAAATCAACAAACTTACTTTACACTTTATGGTACTAAAAGCACAAAAGCACACAAACCCAAAGCCAGCAGATAAAAGTACATAATAAAGATTAGAACAGAAAAAAACAAAAGAGAGATTAAAAACCAAAGACAGTATCAGTGAAACTAAAATGTGGTTCTTTGAAAAGTTCACCAAAATTAAGCTTCAGCTAAACTAATTACAACAAAAAAAAGAATGTAAATAATTGAAATCAGAAATGAAAGTGGGAGCATTACTACTTAAAAGAAATGAATTATAATACTATGAACAACTGTATGTCAGTAAATTGGATAATCTAGATTAAGTGGAAAAAACCCCAGAAACACACAATCTACCAAAACTAACTCAAAAGGAAATAATCTCAACAGGCCTAGAACAATTCAAGAGATAGAACCAGTAATCATAAATAATAGTGCAGGACCAGATGCCTTCACTGAATTCACTGAATTCAATCAAACTCTTAAAGAATGAACAACCTTCCAAAAAATAAAGAGGAAGGACTATTTACTTTCTAACATTTTATGAGGCCAGCATTATCTCATACCAAAGTCAAAGATACCACAAGAAAATAACAGTCCCGGGGTGCCTGGGTGGCTCAGTGGGTTAAAGCCTCTGCCTTCGGCTCAGGTCATGATCCCAGGGTCCTGGGATCGAGCCCTACATCGGGCTCTCTGCTCAGCAGGAAACCTGCTTCCCTTCCCCTCTCTCTGACTGCCTCTCTGCCTACTTGTGATCCCTGTCAAATGAATAAATAAAATCTTCAAAAAAAAAAAAAAACCAGTCCCGTATCCCTTATCAATACATATAAAAAAAAAAAAATCCTCAACAAAATTCTAGCAAACCAAATCAAACAGCACACCGAAAGTATTACATGCTATGACCAAGTGCAATCTGTCAGAGGAATACAAGGGCGGTTCAACATAAGAAAGTCAATCAGTGTAATGTAGCACATTAACAAGATGACGGGGGAAAAGAAAACACAGATGATTATTTCAGCAAACACAAAAGCCCGTGACAAAATCCAACAACCTTTCATGATAAATAACACTCAGCAAACAAGGAATGAAAGGAAGTTTTCTCAACCTGATAAAAGATATTCTTTAAAAACTCACAGCTAACATCATACTCAATGGTAAAGACTGAAAGCTTTCTCCCTAAAATCAAGTACAAGACAAAGATGCCCACTTCCACCACTGCTTTTCAACATTACTAGAAGTCCTGGTCAGAGTAATTAGGCAAAAAGAAGAAATGTAAGGCATCCAAATTGGAAAGGAAGAAGTAAAACTATCTGTATTTGCAAAGGACATGATTCTACATACAAAAAATCCCCACAAATCCACTACTAAAGCTCATAAACAAATTAAGCAAAACTGCATGGTACAGAAATCAATACACAAAAATCAGTTGTGTTTCTATACACCAGCAACAAGAATTGTGAAAAGAAAATTAAGAGAAAAATTCCATTTATAATAGCATCCAAAAGAATAAAACCCCTAGAAATATATTTAACCAGGTAAGTGAAGGCCTTGCACAGTGACAACTACAAACAACTGCTGAAAGAAATTAAAGAAGACACAATGGGATTGGGAAGGTATCCCATGTTCATCAACTGGAAGAGTGGATATTAATACGACAAAACTCCCCAAAGCAATCTACAAACTGAATGCAATCCCCTCAAAACTCCAACAGCTTTTACTGCAGACATGGAAACATCAGTCTTCAAATCTATGTGGAATGGCAAAAAGCCCCAAATAGCCACAACAATATTGGAAAGAAAAACAAAAGTTGGAGGCCTCCCAATTCCTTATTTCAGAACTTACTACAAAGTTTCAGTAATCAAAACAGCATAGTATTATTAGCAGAAGCATAGATATGAATCAACAGAGCAGAGCTGAGAGTCCAGGTATAGGTGCAAACAAACACCTACAGACCATAATTTTTTTTTTTAAGATTTTATCTATTCATTTGACAGAGATCACAAGTAGGCAGAGAGGCAGACAGAGAGAGAGAGAGAGAGAGAGGAGGAAGCAGGCTCCCTGCTAAGCAGAGAGCCCAATGCGGGGCTCGAGACCCAGGACCCTAAGATCATGATCTGAGCTGAAGGCAGAGGCTTTTTAAACCACTGAGCCACCCAGGTGCCCCCGGACCATAAATTTTTGACGAGGGTGTCAAGATACTTCAACATGAAAAGAATAATCTCTTCAACAGATGGTACTAGAACAACTAGATAACCACATTCAGAGAAATGAAGTTGGACCCCAACTTCACTTACAAAAACTAGGGATGGATTAATCACCTGAATATCAAAGCTGAAACTAAAAACTATTAAAGGAGAACACAGAGGCACATCTTCATGACCCTGACTTCAACAATGGACTCTTGAGTTGGACATGACAGTCTGAGCACAAAAAATAAATAAATAAGTTAGACCTCATAAAAATTCAAAACTTTTGTGTAACAGAGACATCATCAAGAATGGGAGGACAAGCTACAGAATGGGAGAAAATGTTTGCAAATCAGATGATGGAGATTTAGCGCCCATTCTATGTAAGAAACTCTTATAACTCAACAAAAACAAAATGACAAGCAACCCAATTAAAGGGTGGACAAAGGGCTTTAGTGGACATTTTCCCAAAGATTAACAAGTAGACAAAAAACACATAAAAAGATATTTGACATCACTGGTCAACAGGGAATGCAAATCAAAGCCACAGTAAGATACTACTTCCCACTCACTAGAAAGGCCTATAATAATTTTTTTTATGGAAGTTAAGTGTTCTAGAGGCTATAGTGAATAGAACACTCATACATTCCTCAAAGGAATGTAAAATGATGCAGCCACTGTTGAAACTAGTTTGACAGTTCCTCAAAAAAACAGCAAACCATATGACCCACTAATTCCACTCCTAGGTATGTGCTCAGAAGACCTGAAAACACATATGCAAACAGATATGTCTTCATGTATGTTCATAACAGTACAATTCTTGCCATTTGCTACAACATGGATGGATCAAGAGGATAATGCTAGGTGAAATAAGTCAGTCAGAGAGACAAATACCGTATGATTTCACTCATGTGGAATTCAAGAAATAACAGACTTTTTTTTTTTTAAGATTTTATTTATTTATTTGACAGAGAGACAGATTGCAAGTAGGCAGAGAGGCAGGCAGAGAGAGAGGGAGAAGCAGGCTTCCCGCTAAGCAGAGAGGCCGACGCAGGGCTCGATCCCAGGACCCTGAGACCATGACCTGAGCCAAAAGCAGAGGCTTAACCCACTGAGCCACCCAGGCGCCCCAAGAAATAACGGACTTTTAAAGATAGAGCACAAACTGGTGGTCGCCAGAGGGGAGGGAGATGGGGAATGGGTGAAATAGGTAAAGGGTGATTAAGAGTACACTCATCACAGTGAGCACAGAGTAATGTACAGAACTGCCGAATCACCACATTGTGCCCCTGAAACTAATATAACACTGTATGTTAACTATACTGGAATCTTAGAAAGTAATACATTTCTTTATAAAGAAAAAAAATGATAGCACAATTCACAATAGCCAATAGGTATAAACAACCCTAAAGTCATCTGCAGATGAATGGACAAACAAGTTGTATATATATAAAATAATTATCAGC
This sequence comes from Lontra canadensis, assembly GCF_010015895.1. NCBI lineage: Eukaryota > Metazoa > Chordata > Mammalia > Carnivora > Mustelidae > Lontra > Lontra canadensis. The sequence continues at coordinate 13,820,170 of NW_022631045.1, read as the reverse complement.
CATGAAAAGGAATGGAGTACTGACACATCCTAAACTTGCTTGAACCTCAAAAAGATTACACTAAGTAAAAGCAGCCAGACAACAAAAGTCACATACTGTTTGATTCTTTTAAATGAAATGTCCAGAACAGACAAATCCATAGGGAGAGAAAGATGAGAGGTTGTCAGGGGATAAGGGTGGGAGGGCAAGGGGAGTAATTACTCACTGGGTAATGGTGTGTTCTTCTGGGGTGATGACAAAGTTTTGAAACTAAAGATAGCTGGTGGGTACACCACACTGTGCACGCACTAAATGCCATTGAATTGCACATTTTAAAGTGGTTCGCTGTAGGTCATGTGAATTTCACCCCAATAGACATTTAAGAAGAACAAGGAATACAGACTTGGCCTGGAGTTGAGGCAACCACCTTCGATCATGAGACAACAAGCTTGAGGACAGAAGGAGACATGCTGAGTTCCACAGGTCTGAAGGCAGAAAGGGCCTGGCCTCAAAAGTACCCCTGAGCCAGCAACCCTTATAGTAACTGCAGACTTGCTTGTGAGATGATTTCCTCTATTTCTACCTGAAGCCACTGTCGAAGGATTTTGTTACTGAGATCGGAATACATGTTAACGGACAGAGATGAAGGAAAGGAATGTCCTTCTTTAGGTTTGGGGTCTGTCCAAGTACATGATAGTGCTGTCATTCAGAGATGGGGAACAATGGAAAAGGGCAGGACTCGGGGTGAGAATCATGAGCTCAATTTTGAACATTTAAATCAGAGGTGTCTCTGAGTTAGCCAGGAGTTCCTAGTTCATGGAAAAGGAGAATTATAATCAGAACCTATGGCAGAAAGTTGTTGTGAAGATTAAATGTAAGCTTCTTTTTGTTTTCGAAGATTTATTGATTATTTGAGAGAGAGAGAGAGAGAGAGAGAGAGATTGACTGTGCGCATGAGTGGGCGAGCAGGCAGAGGGGGAGAGAATCTCAAGCAGACTCCCCAGTGAGCATGGAGCCCGATGCTGGACTCAACCTCATGACCCTGAGATCATGACCTGAGCTGAAATCATGAGTTGGTCGCTCAACCCCGACTGAGCCACCTGGGCCCCCTTAAATGGAAGGTACCTGATGTACAGCAAGTACTCAGTAATTGTCAACAATTATTATTCTTGTCACTATTATCACTATTTTTTTAAAAAAACACATGAATCCAACATTGCTTGGGAGAGTTCAAGATCCAAAGCCTTTCTGGCTTTGCCAACATATGGACCATTTGAATCCTTGATGTAAGTGATTTTTCACTCAGTTTACAAAGATGTCCTGTACATTATTCACCCGTCCCTTTATCCATTTCTTTCACATGTACTGAGTATCTACTATGTGCCCGGCACTGTGCAGGAGCTCCATGTGGACAGACATGGAAACATCATTACAACCACGAATGATAAGGGCTACGAGGGATTTTGAATCCACGTAAGGCAATGTAGGAAAGGTATGTAATCCACGTGGAGAAGGGTGGCAGGCTGACCCTAGAGGGACGGTGTTACCTATTATCCCATTTACTTCCTTCACTGCACTGGCCACAGCCTCTTATTTGCTTTACCCACTGACAAATATGCTTATTATCTGAAAAACAAAAATAAGAAAACAGCATGATAAGAGAACATTCTTTTATTGCTCACTGCTATCTACCCAGAGGCTGCCAGAGGGCATCACACATGGCAAATAAACGCTAAATACATGGTGGGTGAATGCAGACAGGCTAGTCCAAGGCGGCAGAGTCTGCTGGTCGCCTACACGAGACTCATTCTCCTCTTCTTCCTTAGCAGCTGTTAACGTGACCCAAGAGGGAAGAGCAGAGCCCAAAGGCCAATAAACAGAAGACGACAGACGGCAAGCTAGACGGGATGCTTGGCAGAGGTGATCTGCTATGGACACTACTACAAGGGAACAAAAAGAAGTCTACTGGGCTTTGCAGGGGACTGTTTTGCCCACGGAATTCCGAACGTGGCCTCCCGACAATCCCAACAATTATCGATCTCGTGTCACCAACGAGGGCTCTGAGGCACAGAGAGCCCCCAGGTCATGCAAAACCACAGTGTGAACCCAGGCATATCTAGCCTCCAAGACTGCTCCTCTCAACCACCACGCTATGCAAAACTCTTCCCACCATGGGGGGGCGGGGGCAGGGCAGGAAGGCAGGAGAACAGAGCGAGCTGTGTTTTCAACGTACTGAGTTTAAAACAGCTATAGAGGTGGACCAGCTTCTTCTGTGGGGATGAGAGCTGAAGGGAGCAACTAAACCGGGCGTGGCCAGGCTGTAACTCTACTATGATATTAGTACAATCAATGCTCCTGGCCTTGCAGGTGCATAAATTATAAGGTTACATAGATGTGTATGTATGTATATACATACAAACATTTAAATAATAGTGGTCCAAAAATTCCAGTAAAAAAGATACATAACAATACAGCTAATAAAGGTCTGTTTTAAGATTTTTTTAAAAAGATTTTATTCATTTATTTCAGAGATATAGTGACAGAGAAAGAGAATGAGCACAGACAGCAGCAGAAGGAGAGGGACAAGCAGGCTCACCACTGAGCAGGGAGCCTGAGGTGGGGCTCGATCCCAGGATGCTGGGATCAGGACCTGAACCAAAGGCAGACGCTTAACAGACTGAGCCACCCAGGAGCCCCTGTTTTAAGATTTTTTAAAATAGCTGCATAGGTCAAAAGGGTGGCAGGCTAGTATTAGTTTTAACTTTAATAATAGTGACAAGCATTTTTACAGAAACAACAGCCCAAAACACACTGCATATACATTTATTCCTTACAATAGTTCTATGAAACAAATCATCCTTTATTTTATTATTTTTTAAAGATTTTATTTATTTATTTGATAGAGAAAGTGAGAGAGCACAAGCAGGGTGAACAGTGGGGAGACAGAAGGAGAACCAGACTCCCCGTCAAGCACAGAGCATAATACAGGGCTCTGAGCCACGTAGACGCCCCACAAATCATCCTTTAGAGGTGAGAAGGCGGGACGCCTGGGTGGCTCAGTTGGTTAAGCCACTGCCTTCGGCTCGGGTCATGATCCCAGCATCCTGGGATCGAGTCCCACATCGGGCTCCTTGCTGGGCAGGGAGCCTGCTTCTCCCTCTGCCTGCTACTCTGTCTGCCTGTGCTCTCTCTCTCTCTCTCTCTCTCTCTGACAAATAAATAAATAAAATCTTAAAAAAAAAAAATTAAAAAAAAAAATAGAGGTGAGAAGGCCCAGAGAATTTAAACAATTTGCCTGAACCACTAACCTGCAGTTATTTTAAATTCTGTACTCTCTTCACTAAACATATTGCCTTCCTTATACCAACATGTATTAAGAGCAACTAATAAATTTTATAATTAAAAATAAAATTACATAAAAGTATTTGCTCCCTTATCTTTAGAGGTATATTAACAGTTTAAAAAAGAAAAAGAAAAAAAAAAAAGGCACTACATCCTAGAGGTCAAAAGTAAAATTTGGACAGCTAGGAATTTCCTAGATGAATGTAAATTTCACTATACAAAGCTGTAAGTATTAATTTTTTTGCAAATTATATTTTTAAAGCAACACAAAAAGTTTTTAATAGTAAGTGAAAAACTTTTTTCCTTGAAAAAAAATTCAAGAAAAAAACCAGCTGTGATTAAGAGTCATGGTTAAGCCAGCAGAGGTCACTGTCCTGGAGAAAAATCCGTGTCCTCCTGAAAAGCAGAGAAGTGCATTCACCCCACACACAAAGGCCTGGATTCACAGGAACCTGACAGAGCCATGCACCTTGCACTGTCTACCTTACAAGGTCCTGTCTTCTTCTCCCCCTACCTACTCTTCTCCCCCAAGCTCTGACCAAAGGCAGAAACAGACACTAAGACAGTTGGGAGAAGCAATTCTCATCTCCAAAATAATCTGACAGGATACCCCTAGTGGGCCTCAGTCAGTTTAGCAGCTGGGCTGTTTTGAAAACAACATCATCTTATTCTATATTGGACACAGCTGACCACATTTCAACAGGTAAACATTACTGTTAACTATTAGCCTTAAATATTATTCCTTAAACCTACAAGAGTTTTTTTTCTTTTCATTTTCAAGGTGAAAATAGATGTTAGATGAATTGTAGTCTTTTTTTTTTTTTTTAAGATTTTATTTATTTGACAGAGATCACAAGTAGGCAGAGACGCAGGCAGAGAGAGAGAGAGAAGCAGGCTCCCTGCTGAGCAGAAAGCCAGATGCGGGGCTCAATCCCAGGACCCTGAGATCATGACCTGAGCCAAAGGCAGAGGCCTAACCCACTGAGCCACCCAGGCGTCCTTGAACTGTAGTCTTTATCAACACTCCACGATGATCAGTGCACGTTTGCTCCTTGACTGAGTTCTAAACACCACCAGAGAAGGACCCCACTTTATCATACTCGGCATCTGCCCAGGGCCAAGCTCCATGCCAGGTCCAAGAAGCGGTAGTCATCATTTCCAAAAGATCAAGAGGATCAGTCGAAAAGTTCCTCCCCCCAGCCACCCACCCCCACCCTGTCCACCACCAGGAAATTCTCTGATCACATCCGCAGAGACCTTGTGCAGAATGGCAGCAAAGAAGCTTATCCGAAACCAGGAGATCTGTACCCTGTGCTGGTGGGGAACGGGGGATGATGAGGAAAGAGCTGTAAATCCTTCATTCTACCAGTCTACCAGTCCCTAAAGAAATGAGAAATGCAAGGGCATTCTGACCGTGCCTCCCATCCCACTCCAGCTCCATCCAAAGAATGGAATCCAGTGCCTGCCTCCACTACAAACTTAACTAAGTTGGGTGTGACCTCCTCACAGGCAACCCTCCCCCAGCAGCCAATGAGATCACCCAGAGAGATCAAACTTTCAATCCAGCAAGGGAGTCAAATGTTCCCTTTATGAGATTCCCAAATTTTAGTTTTGTACTTGACTTTCTTGTTTCAGACTGTGCTAGATACACACAAACTGGCAATAAGAGTTTAGTAACACAGAGTTGCTGAACTATGTATGCGCACACACGCGCGCACACACACACACGGCCAAGCACCATACCAGGCCCACTCCCACCCCTATCCTATCCAGGAAAAATAAACCCTTTGTTCTAAATTCTAGCAGTCTTTAAGAGCCCACTTATGCAGATGGAGACAATGAATGGCAGGGACTGGAACAATTTGGGATTTTCCAAGACTATTCAAATCTCGAAGTGAGGGATTCGGTCCCATTGCCTCACAAATGTATCTATATACATTCATTCACTGACCTGTTGATCACTTAAAACACCTACTAGGCACAGGATGGGAATCACACTAGAGGCACAAAGACAAACAGTGCCACCTCTGTTCTCAGAAACTCGCCACCCACTGCGTGCGACAGGCGGCAAATCACCACAACTCAGACAGGTGAGAGCTTGGGCTGGAGCAGCCCCTGCTGTTCCAGAAGCATGCAGGGGCATCGAACTCTGAAATGGAGCCTGGTTTAGATGTTAGGGGGACCATCCCAGAGATGACGATGTCTGAAACGCAGGATGAGGCAGCATCTAGCAGAGGAAGGGGGCCGGGGATGAGGGCATGCTCCTGGTAAGGGGAGCAAGGCACACACACGTGGAGGCAAGGCGGCAGAGAGGGGCCTGGAGGGGTAAGGAGACCCCAGCTGGACAAAGGAGCAGGCGGGAGGCCACATAGGGCTCTGTAGGCCATGCTGATGAGTCTGGGTTTTACTCCAAGGATAATGGGGAGCAACTGAAAACCAAGCAACCAGTCACAAAATCACCATTTTTTTGTTTGTCTGGGGAAGCCTGGAAGAAGAATGCTTACCCTGAAGCAACCAGCGTGGTTAGAGAGTAAACCAGGAAAAAAGGATGCGGCTCGGGACAAGAGAAGAAGGCAGACTTCAGAGCACTTAGGAGGTGGAAGCATCCAGACTCGGGGGCTGACCGGGTATGGGGAGCTGCAGGAATGGTGGTACCATTCACCAGGAAGTGACTTTTGTAGAAGGCAATGCTGACTTCATCTTGAACTTGCTGGGTACAGAGATGCCCCAGTTAGGACTGTCGAGGATTGAACTGCCTTCCTACTCGGAGTCCAGGGGCTTCTCGAGACCTGAGCTGAAGATCAAGATCTGCAAAGCCACCAACACAGAAGCAGTAGCTAAGCCACCGGTAAGTAAGAAAAGGACCAAAGATGAACCCCGGAATAACACCAACAGTGAAGGGGTGCAGCACACAGAAGATCCACAACGATGCTGGTATGGGCCACCAAGGACATAACCAACAGCCTTCACTTCTCAGACAGAACACATGTCCTCATTTTTGGTCCAGAAAATAAGGTCGTTATAAACATACCTAAGAACTGAACCAAATTCACAGTGAAAACGTGCCCATAATAAAAAACTATCTATATAGGTCACTTTTCTGAGAGAAGAGGGAAGATTGGGGGTGGTGACAAACAGTATACCACAGGTTGCTAAGCTACTGAATAAAATAAGACAAGGCGTCTACCCATGTTGAAATTCAGGCTTTTAAAAATGTGCCCTAGAATGATGCAACGTTCATTAGTTACCATAGCAATGAGCTTCACTTCCCAGGGGACAATTGTTATTTTTGCCACCACTGAAGTAACTTGGGGGGCGAGGGGGGAGTGCAGGGGGATGCGGGGGGAGTGATGCCAACTGTGTTTTCAAGACCCTGAATTTTCAGGGAATACTCGTCTAAGAGATCACACACTGCAACCTCAATACAAACAGAAGGCAGCCCCTAGCGATAGGCGGACGAACAGAAAAACTTGAAGCAACAGGATGGCGGTCAGTAACTTTTTGTAGTTTTTACAGTGACTTGTGAAAGGGGGAAAAATGCCTCTAATGCAAATAATGTTGCAGAAATTCTTGGAAAACATACCTAAAAGATTTTTTAAAAGCCGTTTTCCTGATTATTAGTAATGAAAACAGACCACCGGATTCTCATTATATGCATTCGAATCACATGTAGTGAATAAACGAAACCCAGTCGTTTACAAAACCCTGTGTATCTCTTTATGGAGGGTTTCTCCACCGCTAGACAGACTGCTGTGTGGAGTGAATTAAGGCAACTGAGGGGTCTGAGACAGAGGGGCTCAAGCTGGGCACTGTCCAACCTCGACACCCCCTGGCGGCTCGATGCCAAGCCTCGACACCCACTACATCAGACCTAAAAAACATTGCCAAATCACAGACACCTGGATTTTCTTTCTCACCTAGCAAGCTAGCAATCTGTGGCTGAAGAATAGCCATGGCTGGTTTAGATTTCAAAACCTGGAGCTTTTCCTGGTATTCCTGCTTAAAAAACAGTAACAGCCATTCTGGTCATTTGCAGTCACGGGCTTCAGAGAGATGCAATTCTTACAGCTGTCACCAGACAGTATCTTAACCACCTGGGTGCCTTACTTTGTCTCAGTCTCGTTTTGTTTAATAATGGACATAACACAAAGGTCACGTAAGCCTTCACAAGGTAAAAGTTGAAACCTCACAATCAAGTGAGAGTATCTTCATTGTCTTTTCAAATCTATAAAATGAAGTCTCAAAATGAGGTTAAATGGACCAGGTAAGAAATTACAAACACACACAAAATACATGGATGACTGTCTCTGTCAAGCAATAGTAAGGGCCTCAAGAAAAAGAAGCCTCCCCCCATAAGGTCTTAATTCTGAGTGGTTTCATTACTATTAAGCACTACTCTGGGGCTGCAATTAGTTTCCTACCTTTCCAGCCGTGCTTGTTTATTTTGTTTTCTTGGTTAAACTCTTTGTGGCTAATGTTTAAGCACAGCTTCCAGTCTTTGCATAGTTATGGGTTTTAGAATTCCCAGACTCCCTCCCTCTCACCTCTCACTGCTGTACCTGCAAATCTGCTCTCTCATTTTAGCACAACTCCCCAGGTAAGCCTACCAGACTCCTGGGCGGAACAAAGGTCTGGAATCACACTGCATCTTGCCAATGTCAGAACAGTCACATTGCCTGTCTGTCGATTCTAGTTAGCAAGTCCATGAACTCCTTGAGAACTTCAAAGAAATTTTTATTTTTTAATATTTTTACCTTAGATTTTTTTTTAATACCTATAATACTTTTACTTTAAATATATACAGTACTTAGCCCAGAGAAGGTGCTTGGAAAAGGTCATATAAATACATAAAAGAAAGGAAAAAGAAGTGGATATAGAAGAGAAAAAACATGAACACATTCCCAGTGCAACAGTGAGGAGTAACCCATAGGCCAGCACTCGGAATGTACCAGATCAGAGAGGCTGGATGGGTTCCTGGATATTAGCATCAGCAATGCCATCTGTTCCTCGGCCAGAGTCCCTCACAGGCAAAAGAAACAGGAGTACAAGCCTTGAACTGTCAGTCTGAGCAATTCAACAATATGAGAGTGGAGTGTTGATCAAGATCACCCACGAGAAGGAATACGGATGGAATTGCTGGAGGAACAATGTGATTTAAATATTGTTCTTGCCTCTATCCACAGCAGGGGGGGGCCCGGTCTGTCGTCATCCTCCTCACCCCTATATTCCTACAGACCGCTACAGTGCCAAGTACACGATAAATGCACAGGAGGGACTTAATGAAACAGTAAACTGAAAGAAAAAGCAGTGATTCGGAGGATGCCCCTGGCCAGATAAACTGATGATCCCTTCCAGGGTAGCCTCATGTAGCAAAATGGCCAGGAAACTTGCTACACCTTAAAAAACAAAGCAGAGCTGGGAGGAGGGGCAAATGGAGAGTTACTGTTCAATGGGTATGGAGTTCCCATCTGAGAAACGGGTAATAGGGATGAATGCACAGCAGTGTGAATGTACTTCATGTCATTGAACTGTACACCTGAAGGTGGTTCAAATGGTAAACTTTTTTTAAGTTTTTATAAAAGAAACAGGCTCTCCATCTGTCTGCAAGTGTAACCTTCGCAGAGGTGCCAAAGATGCAGCCATCAGAGGGCCAGTAAAGAGCATCCTTGGCTGAGAATGTGTAAAAGGAATTCACTTGCCCACTCCAACAGGGTAGAGCAGCATGTTCCCCTCCAGAATCCAAATCCAAATGGGACGTAGGGTTTGGAGGAATCAGACTTGGTATCCTATGCAAAAAGGAACAAATGAGAGTTTCTGAACCATGTGTAAGTGGGTAAGTTTACATAACGAAAGGGGATGTTTTCAAAAGATTATGTTGGCAGTAGCAAGCAACTTGGATTAGACAAAAGAAAAATTAAAAACTAGAAGACGCCCTGAGAGCCTCCTCTAGTGATCAACAGGTTAGAAGAGAGTCGTGGCAGGGTATTAAGGAGGAAGAACTAAGTCCTAGAAACATCTCTAAGAAGAAATCACAGGATGGATAAAGAGCCAAAGGTGGCTACATTTCCAGTCTGGAGAGCCACACAGATGATGAAGACAGATCGGGATGGAGTTACCACCCATATTTGAAAAACAAGGAAAATCTTCCCAAAGTCAACGCACTTTTCCAGAAAGAGAAGCTGGAAAATCTCACTGATTTTCGGCAGCGTGACAGAATAGACATTGAAAGACCTTCCAGATTAAAAGCAATCAAATGCTGGCTTCAATTTAGTAGAATCTGGTTTTCTTTTTGGTGTTGTTATTTGAAAACTTGTTTGAAAGTGAGGGATCTGCAGCTCCCCAAAACTCTTTTAAGGGAGTTCTTAGCAATTTTAAACTATTACATTTTTAACCTTAAGAGTTTCTGTTGGACCCTGTAGATCTTAGGTATCCATTTTAATGTCACACTGGGCATGGGCTATAGGAGAAAGATCTAGAGCCTAACTAACATGGGAAATCTATTAAGAAACCTTATTTAAGCCAAGATTCCAAAGGCTACAACCTTGGTGCAAGAGTATATAAGAGACATAACCGCCCCCGCAATGCAGAAATGGGAAAGCAAGGAAACTCATCTACATAAAAATCGATCAATCAATAAATCAAGCTGTTTTCTATAAGCTGACCCTCGTGAAAGATCTGGTACAAATTTACTCTTCTTTTGTGATCCGAGAAGCCTCTAATGGAGAATTTAATATTTTTTAAAAGACTTTATTCATTCATTTGACAGAGAGAGGTCACAAGTAGGCAGAGAGGCAGGCAGAAAGAGAGTAAGGGAAGCAGGCTCCCTGCTGAGCAGAGAGCCCAATGCGGGGCTTGATCCCAAGACCCTGGGCAGAGGCTTTAACCCACTGAGCCACCAGGGCACTCCAAGAATTTAATTTTAAGTTGTCCTAGATTTATGATGTACTCAGGTAACCAAAGAAGCAAAAGCAAACCCACTCTTATGGAGTAACTCAACTTCAAGGAGACCTTAAAAAATTTCCCCAGATGAAGTTCTAAGGGAAATGAGTAGATCCAGTTTTTAAAATGACAAAACTCACCTGGAAACTAGGTATCAAAGTGAGAACCAGCAAAAATCAAAGAACAAAAAGGGTCCAATAAAGACTTCAAATACTAAAATCATCAGAAATACCATATAAAATAACTACATTCAATGTGCTTCAAGAATAAAAGAGGCTGAAAATACATAGACAGTGGATTAAAAAAACAGAACTTCTGAAAGTGAAAAATATTACTGAAATAAAAATTCCAATGGACAAATGGGACAGATTAGATACAATCGAAGAGAGGATTTATAAACTAAAGATAAATGAAAAACACTCCATAAGACGATCCTCATGAAGACAAAGATATGGAAAATATTAAAATTTTAAAAACATGAAAGAGTGAAAAAGATTTGCATGAGAAGCTCTAAGATATGTATAATTGGAAGGAATAATATAAGAAGGGGTAAGAGGAAGAGTTGAGAGATAATGGCTCAGCCTCTTACAGGAATTGTGAAAAATGTCAATTCTAAGATGAAGATAATCAATGGTGGGAAATAAGCCCAGATCAGATCAAAAGTTATCACTTCCTTTCCTTTTTTAAAAAAAATATTTTATTTTATTTATTTGACAGAGAGAGAGAGAGAGAGATCACAAGTAGGCAGAGAGGAAGGCAGAGGGAGAAGGGGAAGCAGTCTCCCTGCCGAGCAGAGAGCCCGATGCGGGGCTCGATCCCAGGACCCTGAGACCATGACCTGAGCCAAAGGCAGAGGCTTTAACCCACTGAGCCACCCAGGCGCCCCCTCCTTCCTTTTTTTAAAAAGATTTTTTATCTATTTGAGAGAGAGAGAGAGAGAGAGAGAACGAGAATGGGGGAAGAACAGAGAAGAAGACTCCCCGCTGAGCAGGGAGTCTGATTGTGGAGCTCAATCCCAGGACCTAAAGATCATGACCTGAGCCAAAGGCAGACGCTTAACTGACTGAGCCACCCAGCCCCTGAAAGTTACCATTTCCTTTTCAAGATAACTGATCAGACTACAGCTATGCTCCCATTTCCCTGATGTCCTAGAACTTCAGGCAAAGAAAATATTCTCTAAGAATGAAGGTAGGCCTCGTTAAAGAAAACAGGAATTCAGTCACATATCATTAGATCATAACTACTTTTTCTTTGCTGTCCATGTTCTCATAAGAAACATGCCACACATGTTTTTCAACACTACCTTTTATATTTCAGTGATGATTGGAAATGCTCCATGAGTAATATGGACCCAAGTTAGGCAAGACATGATTTTGGGAAATAACTTCCACTAATGAAATCAAAGAAAGTAGAGCAGAAAATATAAAATCCATCCATTTTGCCTACCTTCCTCTATTTCTCTTTATCCTTAACAAAACACCCTAAAGTGAGTAAAGCAAAGATAGCATTCATAGTCAATGTCCGAAGGCGTTTGGAGTCTAGAGGAATTAAACAATTTGATCAAAATGACAGAGGAAGATGGTGGGAAAAGTAACATGAAAAGCCTACAGCCGGGGTGTCTGCGTGGCTCACTCAGTTAAGCATCTGACTCTTGGTTTCCGTGCAGGTCTTGATCTCAGATTCCTGAGCCCCTGGTCCGTCTCTGCATTCAGCGGGGGTTCTGCTTCTCTCCCTCCCCCCTCCCCCTGCTCACATGCTTGCTCTCCTGCACTTTAAAATAAACAAATCTTTAAAAAATAAAAATAAAACAGATTATATCTTTTAAAAAAATCTTGACGTCTTAACTCAACTGTATCTATAACAGTATGTAACAAAAAGGCACAGCCTCCTTTGAGTACAGAGGAATTATGAATAGAGAAATAGTAGTGGATGTTAATTTCAAGTAGTACTAAACAGTATCATCATCCAGTTGGCAATATGAATTGGTTTACCAGGTCCTCCAGAATCCTTTGTTGGTATTAATAATTAGTTCACAAATGAAACACTTATTTCTAGAGAGTGGATAATAATTTCTGGGTCTCTAAAATTAATGAACAACCTAGAAAAGGCCATGCTTTTAAGGTGTTAACAGCTGAGCCAAATTACCTGGCACATATGCCCAAAAGAAATCAGAGTATCAGAATAAACCTGCTAGAACATTTCTAAAGTTCTCATGTTCTCAATACACAACTTATAGTAGCACATGTAAATGATAAGGGAGACAATAGCATATGGGCTGCTTTGAAGTTAGCAGAGTGGATGCAAATGTCTATTTTCTGCAGTGCTTAAATGTATTTCATTAGGAAATTAAATTTTCCTCACTACTGGAAAACACTAAATGGCATAAACGTATTCAGATTCCATATTAAATAATCTACATTATTTTGAACATCCATCTGCTCTCCCTTATGACAAGCGACGAGAACTGAATTTCTAGATGGAATCATAAAAGCCTTTATACTACTCTATTTTATAAAGTAACTAAGACTAATCATATTTCTCACAAATTTTAAATGTATTGGACATGCTCTGTAGTAATACATAGGAAGTATGAAATGGGGAAAATCAAAAGACAATGATACTACATCTTTACTCTACCAGGTCAAATAAACATAGAAGAATAACCCTCTAGAATTTTGCTTGATATAAAGTGATGTTTTAGCATGAAGGGTTGAAAAATCTCATGTTATGTTGAAAAAAACACAGTATATGGATATCCTCTCCTCCTATAATCAACTTCCCTTCCTGTGGGTTTTGAGATACATAATATATACTCATGAATGTTAATAAATCCTATAAATCAAAATCACATTAACTTTCCTTCCATATCGAACCTCCCCCGTAAGCTCCCATAGAATGTCCTTGATGTATCAAAATAAATGGTGCAAAACAGTGTAGATGAACCTACAACACTAAAATTTCTTTATGTGTTGGTTGAAGAAAAGTCTATAAAAGTCTAGAAATAATTCATTATATCTTGACCTCCCTTGGAAAACATGCTGAAACTTAAGCCATACCAACAGAAAAGCTTACACGCTAACTCACGAAATGCAGAGAAGCCAGAGAAACAGAACCTTCTGTTTATTAGTCAACTCTCATTTGTATTTTTGTCAGAGAAGTCAGGTAAAAGTACTACTAGAAACGAAATCATTTTCTAAAATTCTTTTCAAGAATACATTAACCTCCAAGAAGATCCTGAAATTCCTAAGAATTTCCTCAGAATCTTGAGCTAATAAGGCTCACAAACCACAGAGCCCCTCCACCAGAAGCCGTTCTGTAAATCAGGCATGATATGCAAATTATTGCTCTACATAATACGCAGCAATATTGAGTTAATCCCTGCAAAAATAAACGTCCAAAAGCTTAGCAGTACCCCATATTTTTACTAGCTAGCATTCTCCCAAGTAGTTACATACGTAAGAAAATGAATGAAATCAGCATTTTCTGAGTCACACAGCATAGCTTTTCATGAATGGGTACTTAAGTGTGAAGATGGATTAACTCTCTGATCTCATTTTAATGAGTTTCTCTTTGTCTTTGAGGGACTACACTGCACAGATGCTCAATCACTCCACTCCACAGTCATTTAAATCAATCCATTTAAGAGGTTTGAGAACGGCACTGACTCGTACTTATTTGCGCATACAAAATTCACCAAAATTTAAAGTCAGACAGTAATTTAACTAATGTAAAGTTCCTCCTTCTGTCCAATAGATTGTTAATTCCTGTCGATTCCACCTCCGTGATGTAAATGAAGTCTGTCCTCGCTCTGCGGTATCACACTGCCTTGGCAAGAGCCTCCTACCTCAACTTCAGCCTCCTATTTCACTCTTCTCTGATCCCTTCACCCGCCACTTAAGTCAACTTTCTAAAATGCAAATCCAACTATGGCTCAACCTTCAAAGATGGGGGGGGGTGATGCTGTTGAATCAAGGCCACCCGCTTGGTCTACCAGGTCCTCCAGAATCTGAACCCAATACGCTCCTCTGGCCCCAGCTGCGCAACGCTCTACCCAACTACTTTTAGTTCTCCAACTCGGTAATGGCCAAACCTGGCTGGATTTCATAGGCCAGGGAAAAAACTAAACCTAAAACTAAAAGGGTGGTGAGTTAAACAGGGTTGTCAGCTTTTGAATTTGCCAAGGAAAAAACATTTTAAGCAAAAACAAAAACATACAATTTGCCAGCACTTTCACTTTTCAAAGAGTTAAGAAGGACATGATCTAAGAATTCTAAAATCTGAATAAACTTAATTTTAGATATTAAAAAAACCCATTATATTGTCTTTTTTCTTTTTATTTCACCACACAGTGGTGAAAATTCTTGCATGAATTTATTCAGTGAAAGCCATGCCCTCACTCCTCATACCCTTGGGCCCCCTGCATGCACTGCCCCTCTGAAGCATTTCTCTCCCCCATCCTCCTTTTTCACCTGCATAACTAGTGCTCATCTTTCAACACACACCTTACACAGGGTGGTCCTTTTCCAATTTTCCTGTGTATAAGAATAACCTGGGGATTTTGTAAAATGTAGCTTCTGATCACAAATATCTTGTCCTATGTTTCTTCTAGAAGCTTTGTGGTCTGAGGTTTTACATTTAAGTCTATGATCTATTCTATGTTCATTTTATAAATGTATGAGGCATGGGTCAAAGTTCACTTTTTTAATATGTGCATATCCAACTGTTCCAGCATCATTTGTTGAAAAGATAATCCTTGCTCCACCGCATTTGTCAAAAATCAATTCACTGTGTAGGTGTGTGGGTCTCTTTGTGGACTCTATTTTGTTCACTGATCTATTTGTCTAAGCCAAACTATCTCACAGGTATCCTGAAGGCTCCAGAAACAAAGACAAAAAGCATGTGCAAATGAGAAAGGACCTGGGATGTACCAGACCTCCTTGATGTTTGCCTTGTACTTACTTTCTCCTGCTGTGTTGTATCCATTGTTTTTACTAAAGCCCTAGGTAAGTACGCTTTGGGAAATCTTTTGAGTCTTTTCAGTTAACTGAGCCTGAGTGACTGCTGCAATGATTTTGCTTTCTGTGATTAAAAAGACAGAACACAAAGCCAGAAAACTGGCTGTTTTCCATCTTGCCAAAGTGGGTCAAGGTCAATTCCCTCTTTGCCCTCTCTGCTAGGAATGGCACTTCCCAAGTTATACTGATCATAGCCTACAGGCTTTGATAACAACCAGTTGACCATGGCCAAGATAACTAAGATAATTGCAAAATGGGAATTTTTGAGTCTAAAGCATGAAGGTCCATGAGTGTAATTTGTATGCATGAATGTAAGCTACAGAAGGCAGCTGAAGCTAGCTCAGCAACCTGCAAATGAGAAAAAGCTGAAATTTTCAAATATCACCAAATGCCCAAAAGATACATGTTATACACACACACACACGTGTGTGTGTGTGTGTGTGTGTGTGTGTGTATGAAAATGATATATAAAGGAAGACAACAGTGGGTATCCAGCACATTGTAAAAAAGTTCCAAAAACTCCTGGTGGGCATCCCTTCTGATAAGCATCAAGCCAGATTAACATGTATGCAGGCACTCCCAGAGTCTGAGAAGTCTGCCCAGATATGGGGACACCAGAAGAGCAATGAAGAGTGGTGGTATAGTTAGAGTAAAGCTTCCATTTCTCCTCCTAGCTAAGGAAGTAAAGAGCGGTGGTAGTAGTCCAAGGAATATCTGTTACATACTCAATGTTTACGTCCCTCCCAAAATTCATCTGTTGGAATCCTAAGCTCCAGTGTGACTGTTCGGAGGTAGGGCCTTTGGGAGGTAATTAAGTCTTGAAGGTGGAGCCCTTGTGAATGTGCCCTTTTAAGAATAAACACCATCTCTCTGCCATGTGAGGCTACAACGAGAAGACAGACGGTCATCCACAACCCAGGAAGAAGGCTCTCACCAAGAACCTGACCATGCCGACACCCTGATCACAGACTTTCAGCCACCAGGACTGTGAGAAAACCACCCAATCCTCAGTAATTTGTTACTGTGGCACAAACAGACTAAGATGGCACCCTATTGAGAATTTCCTTATATAAGACACATTGTCCTTTACTTGCTTTCCTTCATCTAATCCTCAGAAAAGTTTGAGGAGGGGGATCCTGTTTTCATTTCCATCTGAGAAGTGAGGAGCTGCACAGCACACACTCCGGCCCACCTGTAGCCCCCAGCCAGTGAAGGGAAGAACCTAGAGGTATCCCAGGCAGCCCGACTTTAAAGCCTCAGTCTCTCTCCTGCCTCCATCTTGTTTCTGAAGCTGTCTGACCCCGTGGAGTGTGGCAGACTGTGAGCACAGGAGAAATGCAGGAAGCTTCGTGAAATTTTCGCTATTTAGATAACAGAAGACAGGAGGCAAAGAAAATGGCCTCTGGGCACTTGCAGCCCCTTGCACAGCGCTTCAGGCAGATCTGCACTTACTCACTTCTCACAGGCCTAGAGGTACACAAGACAAACAGCATGCTATCCTGTCAAACCCTCTCAGCTACCTGGAGCTGCGACTCTTACAGACTGGCTCAGAAAACCACAGTTACTTCTTAATTTCTCTCCCAACTCCTCTTATGCCACTGAAAAGAATGGGGGCTTCCTTCTGGGGCTTCTGCTCCACTCTGAGCCTTGTCAGTGTGGATGAAATCCACATAATCCATAACACATCCAATCGCTTTGATCAGTTTACATAAAATGTTTCAGCCAACTAGTTCTCCTTACTCTACTAAATTTACTTCTTGGCACTGAATATCTTGAGGAAAAACCAGCCTCTTCCATTCTTAAAGTGGTAACAGATATTGTAGATTTGCAAAAGTTTAATCAACTCTAATTTGGTCTCATTATATTCCTTTTTAAAAATTTTATTTGGGGAGAGAGTGAGTGAGAGAGAGAGCGCGTGCGAGCAGGATCGGGGGAGGGGCAAAAGGGTGAGGGACAAGCAGACTCCCCACTGAGTGTGGCTCCCAGAACCCTAACATCATGACCTGAGCCCAAGTCAGATGTTTTTCTTTTGTTTTTTTTTTGAAGATTTTATTTATATATTTGACAGAGACAGAGAGAACACAAGCAGGGAGAAGCAGCAGGCAGAGGGAAAGGGAGAAGCAGGTTTCCCACTGAGCAGGGAGCCCGATGTGGGACTCGATCCCAGGACCCTGGGACCATGACCTGAGCCAAAGGTAGACGCTTAATGACTGAGCCACCCAGGCACCTCAAGTCGGATGTTTAACCAACTGAGTCACCTGGGTGCCCCTCACAGTATTTTTTAAAACTGTTTTTTTAAAAGGCTAAAGTATTACTTCTTCATTTTGGAAAGCATGCGCGGAGTATATACTATAAACCAGGACTAGTACTAGAAATACCAAGAGGGTATAAATGGGGTCCCAGGCCTCATGAGCCCAGAGTCAGGTTTTTATTCACTCTTTCCCAAAAACACACCACCTGGGCTTTGCAAGACTACACTGTTAGTTCTTGGTGTTTTTATTCATAAAATTAAAGCCACATGTCTGCTTGGAAACAAGGAGAAAAAAGATGATGAAGAAAAAAATCCTTACACTTTTTAGATCTCCAGTTTTGAAATTTGGACTCAAAACTAACATCTGTGTTATGCATGGTAAGAGATTTTGAGATGTAATAATTATAAGTAACATTTAGTGAGCACTAAGAAAGGTTCAGTTTTAGTTACTTTATGGGAATTGTTTGATTTCATCTTTACGCAGGTCCTACAGATTGGCACTATCACTATGTCCATTTTTAAGATGACGAAACTGAGGTACACAGAGGTTGGGTAAACCTCTTAGGAATTACAGGAGCCAGAATTCAAACTCTGGTAGCCTGTCTCCAAACCCCATGCTCTTCACAAATAGTCCTGCCACTGAAGAAAAAAGATTCAAATATCATGGCACTACAGCAAAATAAACAGACTACAGTGGAAAAAAATAAAACCCAGAAACAGACTCAAGCATATATACTAATTAGCACACTAACAAGTTATTAAGAATAATGGGGGAGGAACGCCTGGGTGGTTCAGTCATTAAGTGTCTGCCTTCTGCTCAGGTCATGATCCCAGGGTCCCGGCATCGGGCTCCCTGCTCAGGAGGAAGCCTGCTTCTACCTCTCCCACTCCCCCCTGCTTGTATTCACTTTCTCATTGTCTCTATCAAATAAATAAATAAAATCTTTAAAAACTAAAAAAAAAAAAAGGAAAAAAAGAATGGGGGAAAAGATAAATTATATAATAAGAGGTGCCACCCTAATTATTTGTTTCCCAAAAAAGTGGACTCTTACCTCACACCATTTATTAAAATAAGCTGTATTGGTTTAAAGAATTACATGTGAGGGGTGCCTGGGTGGCTCAGTCAGTTAGGCATCTGACTCTTGACTTTGGCTCTAGTCATGATCCCAGGGCCCTGGGATCCAGCCCCACATCAGACTCCACACTCAGGAGGGAGTCTGCTTGAGGACTCTCTCTCTCCCTCTACCCCTTCCCCTGCTCACATATATTCACTCTCTCCCTCTTTCTCTCTCTCAAATAAATAAGTCTTTAAAAAAATAATAAAGAATGATACGTGAGTACCTGGAACCAATATGATGCATGACTCCCTTTTCTCATCACTTTTTGTGAAAATGCCCCAGGTAACTCCATGAAGGAAAATTCTTCACCACCAACTGGCCACTTAAGAGCCCCATCCACAAACATGAACCCTTGAGGAGAGTCAGCAGAGGATGGCTTAGGAAAGGAGCATAATGAGAGAAGAGACCAATCTGCAGGCAGGCCCTGGGACGTCGTCATCAACCAAAGCCTACCATCCACCAGTTACTGAGAGCTGGAAGTCCCACGAAGGGCCTTAAGTTGTTAACAAATTTCAATATCATTAGATATACCAGGAAGCTGGTGTTCAGAGGGTTAAACAAGACACCCAGTGTTGAACAGCTAAAAAGCATCAAAGCCAGAACTAGAGCCCAATGACTATCCGACTCAAGCTTCACCTCTTAAGCACTCCATTACACAGAGGGCCCAAGTCCACCAGGGTCTCCTCTTCAGATCCCAAGGACAGCTCGTAAATTGGAGCGGAGGCTGGAAGCAAGGCCAGCGTGGGACAAAGAGCTATGCTAGAGCTTCTGCCTGGATGCCAGGCCAGGCAGCTATTCAGGGGAAAGGGAAACTACTCCAGTTGGCTTAGAGCTGCCAAAGCAACACAAAAGGGAGACTGTTCCTCCACAAAAGGGGTACTCTGCCCTGCAGCTGTCTCCCACTGCCCACAGCTCCACCCCTACCCCACACAGACTACTAGAACTCTGAGCTGCTGATGAGAAAGGACAATAAATCTAACTTTCCCCCTATTTTTGCCTATAATGAAAAGAATGGAACAATGACCTTCACAGCCCCTGACAATGCATATTTCAGTTACCAATATTGAACAGACTAGACCTCTCCCTTGGCAGATGAGCCAACAGAGAAGCTGGCAATGGAGATGGGAGAAAAGACTCAGATATTTTAAGAGAAGGGGAATCATCTGAATAATTAGGGTAACTGAAAAAAAAAAAAAAAAAAAAAACAAGACAAGTTTACAAATCTTAAAAATTTACATTCTCAGGAAGATTCCAGAGAACAGCGAATCACTGATGCGAATGTTAGTAGGATGAAAGGTGAAAAGGAGCAACAGTGAATCGATAGTACTTGAAGGTAAACAGTGAAACTGAAGGTCTGAAAAACAGGCAGTGAAATGCAGACTGGCTACTGCAGAAAAACAAGGGGGACCTGCAGAGATCTAGCCGTTCAATGAGATCTCCCAAAACTTAGAGGGAAGTAAGGAAAAACCAGATATTACCAGTGAAATGACAGCCCCTGGGGGCACTCAGTGGGTTAAGCGACCAACTCAGATCATGTCTCAGGGCCATAGGACTGAGCCCTGGGATGGGCTCTGCGCTTAGCAGGGAGTCAGTTTAAGATTCTCTCTCCCGGGGCGCCTGGGTGGCTCAGTGGGTTAAGCCACTGCCTTCGGCTCAGGTCATGATCTCAGGGTCCTGGGATCGAGTCCCGCATCGGGCTCTCTGCTCAGCAGGGAGCCTGCTTCCCTCTCTCTCTCTCTGCCTGCCTCTCTGTCTACTTGTGATCTCTGTCTGTCAAATCAATAAATAAAAAAAAAAATAAAAAAAAAATAAAAAAAAAGATTCTCTCTCCCTCTCAGTTTGCCCCACCCCTGCTCACACATGTGCTCTCTCTCTAAATAAATAAATAAAATCTTAAAAAAAAAAAAAAAGAAAAAGAAAAAATAGTTCTTGAATAACTTCCAGAACCTTAAATATGTGCATCATAATTCTGAAAGAGAAAATGAAACAGGAAAGAAATAATGATTGTGTAAAGGAGAAATAATAATCAAGTAAATAATGGGGAAGAAAAACAGAACTTAAAAATGACGTTTTCAGACTGAAATTACTCATTCAGAGCTTGGCAGAATTCATCATAAAGAATCCACATATCCCAAAATTTCTGAATATTGGGAGAAAAATAGACATCTGAACCTCCACCAAGATTAACAGCGATAAAAAGGAACATGAATTAAAAGGTCACCGTCAGGGTTTCAGGATCCTAGGATCGAGACCCACATAGAGCTCTGTCCCTGGTGGGGAATTTGGTTCAGGATTTCTCTCCTTCTCTCTTTGCCCCTCTCACCACTTATGCACTCTCTTTCTCTCTCAAATAATCTTAAAAAAAAAAAAAAAGTGTAGACATATAGGAGTATGAAAGAAATCACAGTGAATAATAAAACTAACAAAACAATTCTAATGGTGTTGAAATGAGAGAAATATTTAGCAATGATGCTTAAAGGAGCAAAACGTTAAAATGTATGAACAAACATTTCTAAGCATTTCAACAAAATTTAGGCAGTAAGAGGAAGGAAGGAAACAACGTGCTGAAACACGTTTATGAGAACTCCACAGATTCTGTTCCAATGTTAAAGAAGTTCATATTTTAAATGTACTCACAATCAGAACAAAATTGGACATGTAACTCCCAAGTCACAAATAGACTGTTCTTCTACTTTAAAAGAGAGGATAATGACAAAATAAAACAAAACAAAACTTAGAAAAAGGTAAATAATCAGAAAGGATAATAATTTTGAAAACCTAACACAAGATGCCAGGGTAAGATCAAACAGAGGAATATTCACAAACTGGGTAAAAGAGCAAAATACCACTCACCCCGGTGGTTGTTAAATGAGGTAATGTTTGCAAAAAGTACAAGGCATATAGTAGTTGTTCCAAAAAGTGTATATAAAGAAAGAAAGAACATTGCAGGCACTGTGGTGAACCAAACACTTAAAAAAAGAAGAACAAAGAAGAGGAAACGCTACCAGTTTAAAACACCAAAAACTCATTAAAATTAAAAAAAAAAATGTTCTTAAAGTCTTATGATGAGCTGACAAGAAAATAAAGGAAATCCTCAGAGGTCAAAAAACCTTAAAAAGCATATAATCTTTGACCCAAAAATTCCACTTGTAGAAATGTATTCTACATTCACATGTTACAAAAGTAAGAAATCAAGGGGCACCTTTCCCCTTCAAAGCTCAGTTGAGGGGCACCTGGATGGTTCAGTGGGTTAAGCCTCTGCCTTCAGCTCAGGTCATGATCCCAGGGTTCTGGGATCGAGCTCCATATCGAGCTCTTTGCTCAGTGGGGAGCCTGCTTCCCCCTCTCTCTGCCTACTTATAATCTCTGTCAAATAAATAAATACAATCCTTAAAAAAACAAAAAACAAAACAAAAAAAACAAAGCTCAGCTGAAAGAGCATACTACTCTCAATCTCAGGGTTGTGAGTTCAAGCCCCACTGTGTGTGTAGAGATTACTTAAAAAAAAAAAAAATAGAAAGTAGCAATTGTATGTGACATGAGAAGAGAAAGGCCATGTACAGCCCACTATGGATGACAGGCTCTATATTGATTGTGTGAGAAAGTAAGGAATCATAAGTGGAAAGAATGAATAAATTCAAGGCAGTTTTCTCAGTTTAGGATGATGTGAGTTGCATATAACAGAATTCCAACCACAGTGATTTAAACAAAAAGGCCAGAAGGCAGGCAGTTCCAGGCTGACTCAATGGGTCCCATGTATCTTTCATGGCTGAGGCTCCATTTTTCCACCCAATCACGTTCGTCGGTGTGCTGGAGACATCATGTTAGGCAAATACAAGGTTTATATGATTGTATACATATACATAAAACTATGCTAAAATTGGAGGAAAAAAAAGCTTAAAGAATCTGTTACTGGTTTCTCCAACATGGTAGATCAGGGGTGGTTTCTTACCTCCTGCTTCCTATACTTTTCTGGACTTTCTGTATTTTTTTATAAGAATGTAAATACTGTATAAACTGAAAAAAGAAAAAAGTACATATTTCAAAAGAACTAAAAGAGAAGTGTCACTGAAGAAAGAGGCTTGATGACCTCTCAGCCATAATGACACAGGGACTTTTCTTCTTATTTTCCAATTAGACATCTTTCAAATTGATTTGTCACATGTAGGAGTTTTCTAATTCTCCACCACATGCATAATAGTTTTATACAAAAGTTAAGTTCATGATGCTGTTCATGATTATCCCCTAGGTAGGGTGTAACACTTTCTAGAGCAGTTCCCTTTCATGTGCCTTCATTTCATGATTACTGATTACAGCCTTCATAGATTAAATATAAGAAAATTAAAATAAACAGAGCATGTTGCAGCAAAGAACTTTAACTTTAATCACTCAAGAGCCTTTCCTAAAATCACATTAAATCAGGAAATCGAAATCCATTTTTCGCCAATAGCAAAATTCTCTTTTCATGTGCCATGTTCCATAAAGATAATATTAAGACAAATTCATGGTTATAATGCATCAATTTCCAAGGGACTCAAATTCTTTTAGATATTTAATTAACACCAGTAACCATCTGTGCCCTGAATCTACTGGAGACAAAATGAATGTTTAGAGACCAAAGCAGACCTTTAGAAATCTACACTAGCCTTTCGGCGTGCTTCAGAGACTTCCTCCCGTTAACCTGCCCCACACTATGAGGTGGATGGAACCACTAGTGTGAGGGACTTCCCACGGGTGGAGTTCGATCCATTAATCTCACAGGCATCCTTCAAGACCCCTTCTCCACAGCTTAAAACTGAAAATCTGGATCTCACGATTTCAGTTGCAAAACTGAAGGACACCTGAGAAATAACCTAGGCCAACTCCTCGTTTCACACACAAGGAAACTAGAAACGTACATTCTACAACTAGGATCAACCGGATCCCAGCTATAAACAGAAATGTTCCGCTAAGCACACAAAGATGTCTTGAAGACGTCTAAACCCTGAAAGAATTTGCCCTGCTGCTCAATCTTTACCTGTAATCCTATTTGTTACATGCTGGCCAGTCGAGTTCTGGAGCCCTTTTTAGATACTACAAATCCTCAACCAAGAGAATTCCTCGGGGTGGGCGGCGTCTGCGGGGCATCACGTGCCCTATTCGCTCCTCCTCCTTCCCCTTCTCCACCCGCAAGGAACGGAAATGAAGCTCCGCCTTTATGGCTATTGCTGTTGTCTTTGCTACGCGACAAGAGGCACTGAAGAATCTGTAAACACCAAAGTCACTAATTTGCAAACAAAAAATGCACTGAAATAAAAATTTGTTAGGCTTGTTTCATTTTGTTTGAGGCCCTGCCCATCATTCACATGAATTATGAAATACAGTATATGCTTTAATATACAAAATTAAATAAGCTATAACCGTCTACGACAGTAACTCTCAAAATTAATCGTTTGAGCCACTGGTAGAGAAATAGTAAGGAGCTATTTAATGAGTCTTGCACGGGAGATGATGCTTCCTGTACTTGTATGTGTGTTGGGATGATCCTTCCAAGACCTCTAGTGAATAGACATGAAAAACTACCCTACAGAAGTAAACTGAGGCGTGTGAACTGATTCGAGCCTTACACACAACAGGACGGAAAGCTGACATCAGAACCAAACCAGTATCACTCCAAACGCAGTCTTCCCTCTACTGCACAAATTCTTCCACCAGTACTAACAATAAGAAAAGATGTAGGTGCTACTGCCAAAGATTTCCACCCTGGAGACAAGACCTGAGCCTCACACCCTCACCCATCTAAGAGTTGGAGATTTCAAGGGAAATTCTCAAGTATTAGCTCCCCTTCCGCATCCGTCCTCCCTCAGATCCTCACTGCAAGGTCACTGGTGTGGCAGCAGGCCTGGTGGTGGCCCGGGGCCCTCCACCTCCCCAACCATGGTTTCTATTCTATTTCACCACAAATTCCTCGCCGGACTTACTCATAACTACACGAACAATGTATGACAATATTAAAACAATACAACAGAAGTAACTCACTGGGGTGTGAAGTATGAAATGCTACATCAGGTGAAAATCCCCTCCGCTGATATCAGTTTCCTTTTCAAAGTCCTGGCTCATCCCTGCCCTGTCAGCATTCCGCCCGCTGCCAGGGCTGGCTGCACTCTGAGCTGGCTAATCTTGGCTGAATTCCACAGGATTTTAGTTGGCCTCAGTAATATTTCTGCTTAGCTCTCAAGTCCGGATATACTTATTCTATAAATGATTTCCATTTTTGTACTGAACTTCTGAAACCCTACAGATGGAGGAATATTTTAATTGATTCTTATTAAGAATAGGGACCAAACTATCACGGTGGTTCGCCACAGGCTTGGGTGGAAAATTTTGCTTTGTATATTAAAATATCTACTTGTTTTTTAAAGAGATTATTACTTTTGACATAAACAAATACGTCTTTTTTCTCTTCATTACAAAACTGAGGCTAAAAAAACAGCTATATTCGTTCCAGCTTTGAAACAAGATGAAACCCAAGAAACCTGAATTTTGCGCCTCAAACATTTACACAAACGAGTGCTAGATACATGTTCCCTTAACAGAGGAGGAAACCATCACACCAATACAAGGAATGTTTGTGGCTACAGCACTGTACCACTGTTATATACTTGACCAGAAGTCAAGTTTGAATGATGGAAGTCTATATATATATATCCAGAACCTTACCACCTCTCACTACCTCTACCACCATAATCCTTCCTGGTCAAAGCCACAACTCCCACTGCAATGGGTAGCCTCCTAATTGGTCCTCCAGCTGCTGACCCCACTCCCGCCCCAACCCCGCCCCTGGCTGAGTCTCAAATAAGTCAGTGGATCGCATTAAAATAAGAGAAATCTTAGCACTCCTCTAATCAAAACTCTGCAGCAGCCCCTCCATTTTGCCGGAGGAAATGCCAACATCTTCATGCTGGCCTCCAGTACTTCCTTCTGTGACCATCCCCTTGACCTTGACTGCGAGCACTCTCCTCCCAGCCACAATGGTCTCCCTGCTGACCTCTGAGGATGTTCTTGCCATAGGGCCTCTACCCTCGCTGCTACCCATGCCAGAAAACCCCAAGGCTAACCCCTCACCATTCCATTCTCAGTTCAAATATAGCCTTCTCAGGGAGGACTTAGCACCGTCAGTGAGTCAGTGAGGGCTGGCCATTCCTTTGCAAAACATGGAAACTTCATCTCCTCCCAACCCATACCTGCATTCTCAGTCCTTTTACTCTGCTCTGTGTTTTTGCCAGGCTGCTTATTCACCTTCTAACACACTCTTTACTTAGCTATTATGATTACTGTTTATTTCTCCCCACAGAATGTATGCTCCACAGTGACAAGGATCTTCGTGTTGTTTACAATATTATCTCCTGACTAGAATAGTGCCTGAGACATAGTCAGGAACTCCTCTCACATTTGCCAAACCCATGATGAATTAAAGTGAAACGAGCAGCGTAAAAGTGGCCTCGTGTGGGCACATTGAGACCCAACACACAAGATGCCTGCCACTCCGAGTGATGAATGGAACCAGGAAAAGCAAACCAGGAGTCACAAAAGTACAAGAGGGACGGCTCACAGCCTAGTTCTGGGGAACCAAACTATAAATAATCACACAAGACCAGAGACACAGGGTTAGAGTGTCACTGACGAAATCTGAACTCCTGCTTTTATAAAGCAAATTCATTCTATTGGAATCCAGCAGTCATCTGTCCACAACTAGCCCCAGAAAGCGTGTGCTTGGAAAAGCCTCTGATTCAATAATCAAATTGTACCATACAGTGGCTTCCCCCAACCCAATCCTTTCTCTGATCTTTCATCCTTTATCACATTATCTCAAAACAGGGTTCAATCCCTTCAAAGACAGCTCTTGAAAGGAGTATTAGGGGACAGGGGCAGCACAGCCATTTAATTATGTCTCTTTAGTGTGGCCCTCTAGTTTAGAAGCTTGCGGGAGGGGATGAGATGGTGAAGAACTTACTTCAGTGGATAAAAACAAGATCCAACCCTTAAAAAAGAGCGGTCTGTCCTAACTGCCTGTTGTGGAAAGACAGAAATGACCACAAGATTGGGAGGACAGGAACCATAGAACATCCAGGATTTCTAGATGGAATGGGAAAAAGCTGGAAATAAGGTAGTTTCCAAATGTTCACATGATATACATTCTTTCATGTTGACATTTGTCAAGAGGTTTGGTACTGTGTAAACCACACACGAAAATATATGGACAGGAAAATCACAGGGGACTAATAAAACTGGCTGAAGCTGATGAAGAGAGGCCAGGTCCAAGAAACCAGAGCAGTTTCCACTGGCCTAGCCAAGAGGGTCCTTGGCTTCGCACAGGATGGAAATCAAATGCGAGCTGAAAAGAAGTGAGAGCAGTTTATTGAAGCCCTAGAGAGAGCAAATAAAGACAGAGCATCTGGGAGCCTCAAAAAGGAAAAGGAGCACATGCCTCATGTTTACTTAGGGTCTGGAATTTTTACTGAGGATGGTGGTCTGCGGCACATGTCCTCTCAGGCATCTAGGAACTGGTCGAACAGGGAGGTGTGGTCAGGTGGCCTCCACAAGTCACTCACACCCTGGAGCCAGAGGTCTTGGCATCAAGGTGTCTCGAGTCAGCGGTCTTGAAAAACATTCATGACGATCTCTCCCACACTCTCCTTAGATGTTCTCTATTGGGCTGGAAGACTCCAAAGACCCTTACAAGGTGGACATACATGAAGGCATGTGTAAGAGGGGGGTAGGGGGTGCAGGTCCCAGCAAGAAGAGAAGTAGGAAAAGCAGCAAAGGGAAAACAAACAACAGCTTTTTCTTTCATGGGGTGCCTTCGGTTTCCCTATCTTACAGAGATTTTTAAAACCCCTGCTCTCTCAGGCAGTCCCAGGAGCTTGAATTAATTCACTCAATCCTGCTAAAACGTCCACGAATTAGGTGCTATGGCCATGCCCATTTTAGAGATGAGGAAAGCAAGGCTTGGCGTTCTTTCATAGTCCCATCATTCTCCCGGCTCCTTCCCCTTCTCCCTTTCATCCTCCTACTAGAGCACTAGCTGCAGTAGGTTGTCAGTTAATCTGTTTTGGCCAGTGTGCCCTGGCTTATGTCAGCTGCTCTGGCCTACACAGTGAAAGCACCTAGTTTCACTTTTTTTTTAATTTTAGGAAAAAACACATAACATGAAATTTACCACCTTAACCAGGTTTTTTGTTGTTGTTTTAGGAGTTTGGGAGACTCCATGCCCAATGTAGGGCTTGAACTCATGACCCTGAGATCAAGAATTGCATGCTCTCCAGACTGAACCAGCCAGGCGCTCCCCCATCTTAACCGTTTTTAATTTTTTTTAAGTTTCATTTATGTATTTTGAGATAGAGCGAGCAAGTAAAAGCAAGGGGTACAGCAGGCAGAGGGAGAAGCAGACCTCCCCCGCAAACAAGCAAGGAGCCCAGGACACTGGCATCATGACCCGAGCAGAAGGCAGACCCTTAATGACTGAGCCATCCAGGCACCCCTTACCTTTTTTAAAGAGTCCCAGTTTAGACTATAAATTATCTGATCAGACTTCTCTACTGTAACTGTTTACTTCCCTGCCTCCCTGAGCAGGCTGTGAGCTTTTGGAGAACAAAACTGGGTGTCCTGTGATGTTATGCTCACAACCCAGCAGGGTGCCAGGCAGACAGTAAGTAAATGTTTAATAAATGAGCAAATGAATGAGTGTTATTCTAAAATCTCTCTTGGTTAACTTTCATTTTACAGAGGGAGTCCTGCCCTCTACCAGGTTCAGAATTTGAAACTTGTAAAGTGTTGCTGAGGCATCTGAGACAGAGAATGTAACTAGAGAAAGAGCCGTGGTCCACAGCGTGCTGTAAATATGTGTTGCTGTACAAAGAACAGTCATTTACCCACCAGTGGGCCACCACAGGAGACGCTGGCTGCAAGGAAATGTGTGTGGGCTTATAAATATTTGGACAGATTCACAAGACTGGAATAAAGAATAATAATAAAAACAAAGAAACTACCTAAAGAAGGGTCTCAAAACATAGAGAAGAAAGTCAAGCGCTCCAGTTAAACATTCTTTTAAAATTGGGGCACCTGGGTGGCTCAGTCGTTAAGGGTCTGCCTTAGGCTCAGGTCATGATCCCCGGTCCCCGGATACAGCCCCGAATAGGGCTCCCTTCTCGGCGGGAGGCCTGTTTCTCCCTCTCCCGCTCCCCCTGCTTGTGTTCCCTCTCTCGTTGTGTCTCTCTCTGTCAAATAAATAAAATCTTTAAATAAAAATTTCAAATATTATCTTTAGGGATGCAAATATTGCAAAGCTCAGTGCCATCAACATATGGCCTCCTGGGGTGAATCAGAACACAAAGGTGCTCTGAGTTAATCCTGCACCTTTGTGAAGAGGAAAATAATGACCTCCAATTTCAGTGCAATTTTACTAAACTAAAATGCCATTATTTAATAGGAAGCTAAACATCCCATCCTTCCCTCCCTCCCTTTCTCTCTCTGTCTCTCTCTCACACACCTCCAATGTTCTACATTAAGTACAATGGAGCAAAAATATATAAACAAAATTAAGAAGAAAGGATGGAAGGAAGTGTGGTTTTTACTGATTTAAAAACAGAAAATCCTACCACATCACTCACTGGGGCGGATCAATGTCCTACCCCTGAAGTTCTGTTTTGGTTTGGTTTTCCAGCCTCCCAGATTTTTGAGTCACTACGTGGCCACTCCAGAACCAATCTAATCCTCTCTGTATTTTTCCAGATGGCAACTGTCATCTGGGCCTGAGGAAACCCGAAAGGACCAATCTGGCCAGCCATCACACTGCGTACTTTAAAACTCCCTGAGAGCTAAGGCAGCTGCCACTTGATTATTTGTAACTCTGTTTAAGATACAAAGTCCAAAAGATATCTTCTATGCAAAATAGCCTTAATTGTTTTAAAGGCGGCTATTTCCCAGGTAAACAAAGTCCGTTAACTCTTCCGGATTTAGTGAAGAGTATCGCAGAACTATTAGTGTTCTTGCACTGAACACGCGCGGCCCTCAGTCTATCCAAGGTGTGTGTCTGCCAAATGCAAGAAGGGAGGAGGGGATGAGAGGAAACAGACATGATTTTTGCAGCAGGAATCCCATGCCTTATCCAGAGAAAATATATTTCTCTAAATCACTTTAACTTTAATAAACACACTGAAGCCAACAGGACTAGATCACCACGTTTTAGATGGAAGGGACATTCTATCCTAACAGGACAAGGCAAAGGGCACAGGGCCTGGCCCACAGGGAAGTGAGAAAAGAGGAGAGCCAGAGTCAGGAGAGGAAGTGGGTGAGCTAAGTGTGTCCCAACCTCCCCTCTTGAAAGGTACGCAGGGTGAAAGAAGAAAGAAGGCCTCCACCATGCTTCCCATTTAGGATTCTGGGAAAAGACTGCCTCGCCGGCCCCACCACACCAATCGGGTCCGGTCAGTCCCATCAGAGTCAACCATGTGCTACAGCAAAGTCAGAGAGAACAATGGCTGGGATTGATCTTTTACCTCCTTGGCCCTGGCTTTTGTTTTTCTTCCATGAGACCCAAAAAATCCTGCCTGAATAGGGTGAGACAGAAGTGAACTGATGCAGATGGGGCGCGGTGGGTGGAGGGTCATGGGAGTGACTGGTAAGGGGTGAGGTGACGCCACTACAAAGCCGGCAGGGGACCAGATCACCAAGCCAAGAGCTGGCTGAAGGATATGGCAGAGGCCCAGAGGGGAAGCATGGCCACGAGAGCCAGAGTGAAGGAGAGCCTGCCAGGAGCACTACCAGGCATGATGGAGCATGACAAGGAAAACAGGAGCTCGACCAGCAAGAGTTTTCTGCAGCAGACTCCAGGGAGGGGCGTCATCCCTCAGCCATCTCCAGGCCAGGCAACAGGCCAGAGCAGCTGCTTCCTGGCCGAGCCAAAAGGGATCAGAGGTTACCAGGTGGGTTTCCAGACCCCATCCATCCCCCCCAACACAGCAACCCCCCCAACCCAGCGCCACGTGAATGAGGACTATGGTGGAAATGAAGTATAAAAATCAGAGCACTTTACATGTTGAAAATGGACCATTTACCTAAAAAAATTTGAATTGTTGCATCAAACTAATTTTACTAGATTACACTACATTTAAGCTGTTCCCCGTACCCACTTCCCCAGTGGGAAGGGGCCTGTAAGGAGGATCAGCCCAAATGATTCAAAAATAAGGAGTTCTTCTCTCTGTCTTTAAGTCCCGTAAGTAACCAGTTTCTTCTCACCCTTATTTCTTTTTTTTTAATATTTTATTTATTTATTTGACAGAGATCACAAGTAGGCAGAGAGGCAGGCAGAGAGAGAGGAGAAAGCAGACTCCCCACAGAGCAGAGAGTCCGATGTGGGGCTCGATCCCAGGACCCTGGGATCATGACCTGAGCTGAAGGCAGAGGCTTTAACCCACTGAGCCACCCAGGCGCCCCATCTCACCGTTATTTCTGACTGCCCACAGCATGAGACAGAGTGAGGAAAATAGTCCCCCATCCTATGTGAGGGCCCCCACAGTCCCATTATTTAGTTGTGGAAGGGCCAGGGAAAGAACCTCCACTCAACACCTTCTGGAATTCCTCTTTATTTGCCTGCTGGGAAAGGTGGAAGAAGAACGTCTTGTGAAGAACGACCCAACAGACAGAGCTGAGAGAGAAAGGAAAGGCAAAGAAAGAAAGTGAGGCACCATTTCTTTTTTCTGACGTTGCGCTCCGCAGCTCACCCTTATGGTATATATATATATTTTTTAAGATTTTATTTATTTATTTATTTGACAGACAGAGATTACAAGTAGGTATAGAGGCAGGCAGAGAGAGAGGAGGAAGCAGGCTCCCTGCTGAGCAGAGAGCCCGATGTGGGGCTTGATTCCAGGACCCTGAGATCA
The DNA here is from genome assembly GCF_010015895.1 of Lontra canadensis. Classification (NCBI taxonomy): domain Eukaryota; kingdom Metazoa; phylum Chordata; class Mammalia; order Carnivora; family Mustelidae; genus Lontra; species Lontra canadensis. Next base: position 13,788,603 of record NW_022631045.1, on the reverse strand, counting down.
TGACCTGAGCGGAAGGCAGAGGCTTAACCCACTGAGCCACCCAGGCGCAGCATTATGGTACATTTTTAAAGAGGCAAAAGGCATCCCATATTTTGTTCACTTCTCTAGCCTTACCCAAGGTGGATAAGCTCCCACCATCTTGTGACAGCAGCCTGCGCTTACTCCTCGTCAACACACCCTCTCCCAGCACTCACAATGGCGACAGGCAGGGAGGAGGCACCCCAAGCCTTTATTGTTCGGCTCTGGCAAGCCTCCCATCTTCTGCAATTGTGAAGTTTTGTGCTCAGGGAAATTCCAGCAACATTGTAGGAGAACGGGGATTAGTCACGGGCTGACGCTGTACACTAACAGTGAAGGTTTGGGGTAGGTCATGAGCGACAGCAACAGGTATGTTTACTTCATTCGAGGTAAAGAGGCCGCAGACACTCTCCCACAGGAAACCCTTCAGACACCTACTGATGACTTCAAGATCCATTCATCCTCTGTAAATCATGGACTTCTCCAGGGCAGAGACCAGATTCTACATCTGGACTGACTCCACCTATTCATCCGTCCATCCACCTACACGGGCATTCACAAAACTAACTTCAGTGACACACGCTGCGGAATCCCACCGTGATACACAACAGAACAAGATACGGTCCCTGCCCTCAGGAAGCTCAGAAGCTGGTAGCAGAGCACCACACTGTCAACTCTTAGTTTATTATAAATACCACAGAGTGAGAGACAAACCGTCCATTAGGCTACAGCAAACTTCTACTAATGAGGTGATGCAAAATAACATGGTGCTAGCACACAGTCAGTGCCCAAAAATATATCACCTTCCCTATGCTCTCTTTACGGATACTCTTAAGGCAGTGCGGCTAAAATGTGGCACCAAACCCAGGGGTCCCAGGTCACAAGGCAAAATACTCCTGAACTTGTAGAGTGCTTCTCACTTGTGCTTCAGAGGCGTCCCAAATTTTGGCATGAAAGTGTATTTCTACATCCGCTGAGGTGTGATTGCTCTCTTCGTAAAGAGTTTGATTTCCACAGTCAGTCCAAGGCTGCTGAGTGAATAAATGGCAGGTGAAATTAACAGGAAATAGAAACACGGGTAGCTTCATCGTTTTTGAATCAAGCTTCTTTTAAATATTACAAAGACTTAAGAGCTTTTTTTATTTAACAACTAGATAAGAAAAAGAAAACCAGTAAGCCAAACATACTAGCCTGGAAATTTAAGGCCTAGAACGTTAGCCTACTTCTCAAATAAATCAGGCTATGGACACATTTCTTGAAATTTCTGGAGACTCAACCCACCGTTTTTGCTAAGGTGGCAGGAGAGATTTTTCTACCCCACCCCACCCCACCCTCCGATCCTAGGAGAAAGGTCTGTCTTCCTCCATCCCAAGAAATCTAAGAACATGAAACAGTAGCTCATGCATGAGAAGACAGGGTGGAAAAGAGCTGAGAAGAGCTTTTTCTTCAGAGAAGAAAAAGAAAATGACTGAGGGAAGTAGGGGCAAAGGAAGAAAGATCAGAGGGAGGAGAAACTCCACCATGCTCAGAAGAGGACAACGTCGCACTACTCACACTATACTAAATGACAAGATACCACAATAGTAAAGAACTCTGTACTTGGACATCATGTGTACAGAAGACTGTCTAAAAAGATTTCCTTTCTATTGATGGAATGTATCTTCCCTGTCAGACAAACCCAAACATAGCTAAAGAGTCACTGCTATAGGGATGCCTGGGTGGCTCAGTCATTAAACATCTGCCTTCAGCTCAGGTCATGATCCCAGGGTCCTGGGATTGAGCCCCTCATTGGGCTCCCTGCTTCTCCCTCTCCCTCTGCTGCTTGTGTTTTCTCACTGTCTCTGTCAAATAAATGAATAAAATCTTTTTAAAAATTTTTAAAAATAAAGAGTTACTGCTATAATATACATCCCTGAAGGGCACCTGGGTGGCTCAGTCAGTTAAGCATCTGCCTTTGGTTCAGGTCAGGATTTCAGGGTCCTGGGTTCAAGCTCAGCTGGGAGACTGTTTCTCCCTCCTCTTCTGTCCCTCCCCCCTGCTCATGCTCTCCCACTCTTGCACCCTCTCTCTTGCAAATAAATAAAATCTTTAAAAAATAAAATAAGAGGGGCCTGGGTGGCTCAGTCAGTTAAACGTTTGCCTTCGGCTTAGGTCATGGTCCCAGGGTCCTGGGACTGAGCCCCACATTAGGCTCCCTGCTCAGGAGGGAGCCTACTTCTCCCTCTCCCTCTGACCCTTTCTCTGGCTCATGCTCTCTCTCACTTTGCACTCTCTCTCTCTCAAATAAATAAATCTTAAAAATAATTTTTAAATAAAAATAAAAATAAATAAAATAGAATACATCTCTGACAGCTACCCTAAATAGGAATTTTTTAATTAAATAGATTAAGGCCTCACTAAGTTAGAATTTTATAAAAATACACCAAAAGCCCCACAGAAATTTCCTTTATAATAAACACTTTCTTTATAGATATAGTTAGAATCAACAATTTGGGGGGAGGTGGTTTTCAAAATATTTAAGAAACATTTTCATAAAGTCTTACTTTAAAAGTATCTACATACAGACAAATCCCTTTAACTTCCACAGGTTTGATACAATGATACAAACTCAACAAATGGCCTGCTGATTCAATTAATATGCAAGACATTTCATACATATTTCTTAAGAAATTCACGAGCTGAGTATAAATTACCTGTAAAAAGGAAAACCCTGGTAATACTATAACTGTGTGCCAGGCACTGTTCTAGAAGCTCACCTCACAGCACCCCTCTGAAGGGCTGTGATAGCCATTAAGGTGCTCACAGTACTCGGATTCTCCTCCTTCCAGGCACATTAGAATGACACTTCCCGACCTCCTTAAATTCAGGCATGACCATGGGGCTTGCTTTAATTCATGAAGTGGAAGTGGAAGTGATGTGGGTCACTTCTGGGAAGAAGTCTTGAAAAGCCAGCACAGGTTCCGCCAAGCCGGTTCCTTGTCCTGGTGAGCGGCGATGCTCAAGCTGGTGGAGCCTCTCAGACCACCAGCTCTGTCACGGAAGCTCACAGACAATCCTCAATTGTCATGGACGAGGACTGACAAATAATTCTTTTTGACGTAAACCCCCAAAGTTTGGAGGCTGTCTGTTATTATAATCTAGCCTATCCTGACTCATAGGAGGTAGCTGAAAAAACAATATTTTCTCCCAATTCTGTCATTTACACTGTTAATCTAGATTGTTTTCTTCTTACACATCATTTCCTCCTCTACCACTCCCAGGAAGCAACTCATAAAAATCATTATCTGCATTTTAGCATTTTTATAGAACCAAAAATTTATATCTCCCCTTTTTTAAAAAAAAAAATTCTGCTTTTAAAAGAGTTGTTAGCAACTTTTTAAAAATGGCAATTCATTCTTACAAAACACACACACACACGATTTGCCCCTGCATAAGTTTCAAATAATATCTATGTATAAAAAGTGAAAAATCATCACTTCTCTTACCCCAATTCTTTTAGGTGCATAAATAGATTCACTTTTTTAAGAAACAGAGATGTCACAAAAAATAATCTACAAAATAATATGTATATTATTTGACTACTTAATAGTCCACAGACAGCTTGCCAGTTAGTAATTACATTGTGTGGCTATAACATAATTTATTTTACCATGTCCCTACTGATGGACGTTTGGGCTCATCCCACATTTCTACTTCATTGCAACGCTACAATAAACACCCTTGTAAAATCATACTACTTTTCTGTAAAATTTATCCCAAGAAATGGACCTGCTCAAAGGGTATGAACATGTTGCATTTTGACAGGTACTGCCAAACTGCTCTCCAAAATGACTGTATCAGGATGCCTGGCTGGCTCAGTTGACAGAGCATGCGACTCTTGATTTTGGGGTCGTATTCAAGCCCCACATTGGGCATGGAGCCCACTTAAGAAAAAAAAATGATGGTATCAATCCAACAGGACTACCAATAGTATATGAAAGTGCCTTCTCTTGATCTTACAAAAATGGTTATTATTAATTTTTAAAAATATTTGTCAAGTGGGAATTACAAAAAATGGTGTTTTAGCACTTAATTTATACTGCTTTTATTATTTTTTTCCAGCTCTTTTTGACTATCTGTATATTTTCTTCAGGGAAATGTGAGCCTGTCCATACTTTTTAATTAAGTTGTGTTTTTATTCCTTATTTATAGATGCTTTTTATCTATTACAAATATTAAGACTCTTAAATCTATGTCAGAAGTACTTTCTACAAGTCTTCATTTATGAATGCTGGGTTCCAGCACACAGATTTTTTTAAATTAATATGTTTAAATTTGTCAAAATTTCTCATTAAAATATCTGGGTTTCAAGATAAAGTCCTTTAAATTCATTCCAAGCTTAATAGGTTGACTGTGAGAACACTTCCACAAAGAATATAATTAATCCTGCTTTTTTGGCTCTTTAAATCCACGCTGAACTTCTTTATTCTTTAATATAAATGTGTATATGATATGTCTCTCTGAATGCTAAGGATTAAGTAAGATAGTGCCTCCAAAGCAACCAGCACTACACCCAGTATGCAGCTAGGTTTTCAGTAAATATGCCTTTATTAAAATTCCTCCCTGAGTCCCATTAGTTTAGAAACAGACACATAATTCTTTCCAAAATACTTTACATCAGAATTCCAATTGTGTTCAGGGCAACGACACATCCTGCCAAAACAAGCCTGTTTCCCAGCCTTGTGGACAACGAGGGGTGGCAGTAGGACACAGTTCTGGTTAATGAGATATAAGCGGAAGTCACCGAACTGAGCTTCCAGGAAGCTCCTTGAAAGAGAACAGGAGCAGCTGGTATCTGCCTTTCGCCATCTGCCCTCCCTCTTCTTCCTGCCTGGAAGGCAGATGCAATGCTGGCTGGAGAGCAGCCATCTTGAGATTTCAAACTGACAAGATCACTAGAGTGGCTGAAGGGGTCTTTGATGATTTTGACCAATCCTGGAATGCCTACCTCTGTATTTCTCATTACAAGAGGAAAATAACCCCTTTAACTAGTCTGAGACAGTAATTTTCTGTTTTCTGCCAACTGCAGCAGAATAGAATATCTAAATGCCATGTCATGGTTCACCCAACATCTTCATACAGATTTTTAAGCATTCTTTCCATTTTCATGGCTTGAGTTGGTCCTTTGAACATAAGTTATGCTGGTTTGAAGGGCAAGTTCTCCATTCACAGTTAACATTAATTTAAAGAGGAGAAATCAAATTATTAAGCATTTCAAGTAGCAATCCAAGTGCACCCTAAGGAGAAATCAGTAATCAGCAACATATGGTGTCACCTGTGCTAATCCTGGTGTTAAATCACCCTTATCAGGACACCACACAGCTCATTTTAGTTGTGAAGTAAAATCTTAGGAACAAAAGAGATCTTGAAGGGGAAAAAAAAAAAAACAAATCACGGCATTGGAGGAATTCTTAATAATTACACAAGACTGAATTTTTATTTTGCCATTAATCCCCCAAAATCTGGGCTCACTTTTAGTTTTAAATAAATTAAGAATTAAGAAGATATCCCAATAGGTACCCAGTGAAAGCCCCACCATCTAGCTTCCCTAGATTAGGGAAGAAAAGAACAAGCTGAAGGAACTATTTAACCACTCTGCTACCAGAAGAACAGTCTCAAAATACTGGTCCTCTTTTAGTCCTCTCACTTTAGCTAGCCAGCCCTCTGAGCCTGAAGCAGCAGCAAAGGGCTGAGGGAAGACAGACTGTACCCCCCACAGCAGTCCTCTCCTCCAGCACAGCAGTCTCTTCAACTGGGCAAAGAAGAGGTGGGGGCCATCTCCAGGAGACTGGAGTCCTCCTTCCTGCACCCTCCTATCAGCCACCACTGGCTCCACCAAGAATACTGGTCTTGTTAAAAACAAAACAAAACAAAACAGCTAACTTTCATCCAGCAAGTATCTTCTACATGGCACTGAATATTTTTAATTGAATTCTTCAACTGTAAATAAACTCCCTTATTCAAAGTGAACACTGTCCTGATAGTCCTCTGTAATAAGAAGCAATGTACCACATACTACTGGTCACAGTCTCTTTACCTTCCACCCATAAGGGGGGGAAGGGGGAAGGCAGATGAAAGGAAAAGCAGATGGAATGCAGAGAGAAAGTCAACAAAGAATGGCAGTGCAAAGAATATCATGTATATGGTCAACCATAAGTTTTCCTATCAGCCAATGGTACAGCTTCTAAAGTAAGACATAGAGCCCCTTCTCCCATTCAATCCATAAGTTGGTCAGTTGCCATTTTAATCTGTTTATAAATGAACCATCCCACTTCTCAACACTTAACGTAATTTTTGAAATATATGTCCACACACTTAGGCAGAGTTCAACAAACTTTTTGAAATATATTCACAAAACAATTTTAAAAATTACTTTAGTTATAAAAGAACATCTCTTCAAGTTGTTAATTTGTAAATAAAGTTCTCATTTAGGCCAGCCAAGTTAAGAAAAGTAGGTAACCGTATCAGTAAGAATTCTGAAGCAGTATTTGTTATAGGTAATTAATCACCAAATAATTAGGAACTGTCTAGAATGTATTCCAAACACAAATACCTAAACTGGTAATCCGGTTCCCTCCCAAGTACGGAGGCAGGACTATTCATAGATAGGCTACACTGGGGAACAGGAAGACCACCAGTGAAGGAATCAGAGTATGTGTTGTAATTCTCCTGGCTTCCATAGTGAGTTCACTCTCTAGTGATGGTCATTCCACGTAGAGCTCTCAGTCTGCAACTCCTTGCCTGTACAACGGCAATAACTGTACCAATTATCAGTTAGCATGCCTTCAACTGGAATAAGAAAAACTTAATTCTCTGGTAACAAGAATTCAGCAGTACGGCAGCTCCAAGGCTAGCTAATTTGGTAGCTGGTTCTTTCTGTCTTTTTCTCCCACTCTAGTATGCTTTCAACTTACTGTTAGGCCACCTTTCCCTATAGTCACAAGACTGCCATAACAGCTCCCAGTGGTCAAATCCAGTCATGACCAAAAGCAGCAGAAAAATCAGTGATGTTTCTTTCCTGTGTGTCCCTTTCAAACAGGGAACGAACTTTTCCCACATGTACCCTTAGCCTCTTAGATCACTAGCCGGAACAGGGTCGCATGCCCATTCCTAAACTAGTCCCTGGCAGAAGGAATGAGCTTACTGTGATAGGCTTAGACTATTCAGGATTTAGTCCTAAGTTACATGAGGTAGGGGTAGACACCTGAACAAAAAAAATGGGGGTTCAATGAGCCAGAAAGAATAAAGTAGACAACTGGGCGAATAATCAGCAGTGTCAGGAAGCCCTTACTCTTCATAGTACTGAGTAAGGACCAAATGATACAGCATGAAAAAATCTGTAAAGTATAAAATGCTGTACAGATGTAAGAGATTATTATTTACTCAAGAAGAATGTTGTATATTAAGGAAATAATGCTTCCCATAATCTTTGTGATGAAATAGATTCACTGAAAAGGATATTCTTTTTCAAAAAAATCACAAAAGAGAAAACTATAATGACCATCATTCAAATTGTAAGGATAAATGTGAGGTTTTGAACTACTATGAATATATGCATTTTTCAAATATATGCAGATTGGTAATATGAGCATCAGCAATAGGTTTTACAGCCAATATATTCTTCCAGCCTATAATTAACAAATACTTTCTGAGCATCTACTATGAGGTCCTATTCTAAGCACTGAGGATACTGTAGCGAACAATGCAAAATCCCTGCCATGTTGGTGTTTATAGAACCACACTTAACTACATAACTACTTTCGAAGACAAGCATGCTTAATCACCAACATATGTTAAAATCAAGTTATCAGAATATGCATAATTTTTAGTTAACTATAATAACTTCAGTTTTTGTTTACTTCTCCACACCACCCACAAATAAAACCATGAATCTAGAGAAAAAAAAAAAAAAAAAAAGACAGGTGCTCACCAACAGAAGAAAGGATGTGTTAACCAGATTCTTCTTTGTTGCTTTTTTTCCCTCAATTCTGGATGAATGCCCAAAAGCAAAGCCATGTTTCAGCTATCAGTTCCGAAAATGAAAATGATACTTGCAAAGGGCAGAGCTAAAATAGCATCAATATCTATAGTCTAAAAACAATCAAACACACACAAAATATAATCTGAGAATCCTGAGAACCACCTACATGTTTTCCATGATTGCTGTCCACAAACAGTAAATCTGACATTATACTCTCTACTTTTTTACATTACACTTCATATTTTTTTGACATTATAAAGGAATCTTACAAGTAAATTCACACCAATCCTTACCAAGCAAGATAAATGATGTTACTGGATGCAAAAAAGGCTAATTGCCTTATTTTTTGTATCTGCAAAAATAGAGTTCAATGATACCAAGGAATCATACAAATTAGAAATGGGAATGAAACTGATGTACTTAAGCAAATATTCATCACCTGGGTTCTAATTAAAAGAATTTTCTCTAGTAATTTCATACAATAAATACATAATACTTATGCACATTTATTTGAGGGAGGAGAAACTCTTGTATTTCCTAAACAAATGAGTATTTAGCAAAGCTTTTTTTTTTTTTTTTAAGATTTCATTTACTTCTTTGACAGAGATCACAAGAAGGCAGAGAGACAGGCAGAGAGAAAGGGTAGCAGGCTCCCTGCTGAGCAGAGAGCCCAATTCGGGGCTCGATCCCAGGTCCTGGGATCATGACCTGAGGCAACGGCAGAGGCTTTAACCCACTGAGCCACCCAGACGCCCCTAGCAGAACTTTGTAATGATTCACTTAGCTCCTTCAGAGATTCACTCAAAGCTGTATCAAATTTGCTCTTTTTACTGAGAAATATAAATGATTTCCTGTACCTGTTTTCAAACAGAGGGCACTGTGAGTCCCTTACTTTGTGTTAACCAAGATACCAATCCCGCCCCCTCACCATTCCCATTATTGTGTGTAACACACAAAGTGGCAACCAAATGATATACTCATTACTCTTCCCTAAACTTTGCTTTTTTTTCTTACTTCCCAAATCCCTGAAACTCTATATCCATATACAAATTACCAACGGAAAGAATTAAGAGAGCTGGCTCTTTGGCCAAAGAAAGCCAAATATGGCCGGGGAAGGGGGGGGCTGGCAAAACACCAAAGGTGACACAACTCTGAATCCAACTCAGAAGACATTCACAGCAATCACCTGCTTGAGGTGAGAGATACCCTTTCTACCCACGCATATCCATCCTCATGCATTCACCAACCCACCGCAGAACCTGGCCAAATCTTTCTTATAGCAGGAACTCTTATTTGCCAATTTTAGTGCTACCCTCTGGCCTTGGTTGGGTAAAAGTCAAAAACGACAAGAATTATATGTGCCTAGAATTCAGTTCCATCTTTGACTAATCAGCAGTGATCAGAAAGGACTCCTTTGGGGCGCTGACAAGAGAATAGACTAACAACTAGACCTTCAGGGCTTGCTCTAACAACTTCCCTTAGAATCAATTCAGCTTTTAAAGATGAAGATGCAGTTGCCTAATACACCATATAATGAACGGATGCCTGTACTTGACACCTCAGCACACTGAGGCAACCTCTCTGAGAGAATTTTCAAGGTAACAGACAGATGTTTTTTCAAATACCACTTTTTATTTTCATCACCTTTATGACATTCTTCTTAAAATATTTTCCTATGTTCTTAAACACTTTTTATGCCTTAATTATAGATATCCCAGGAGCTACAGTCTTATATACAGATTGCTTTTTCTAAGACTAAATGTCCCAAACTCTTTGTTTTCAGTTCTTATATCCACCTCCTATAATTTTTCTAAGGTCAACTGTCAATGCTCGATTTATTATTAGGAATAACCTAATTAGCTCTTTTCACAGTCCTAATATTCGGAGGGCCAGATGATCAAGTTTGTTGGCGTTCTGTCCAAACTAAACAGTGGCAAATGAAAAGTCAGAATACTGTTTACCTCTTGCCGGCTGTAATAAGCACCAAGGTCCTTTGGAGGAGCCAACAGTATTAAATGTCTTGACATGGATTTCTTTTCAATATTGCAGTTAACTATCGATTTATGCTTTATGTTCTTTTCTGTGTATTTCATAAAAGAGAGTTAAAATTCTATAGGCAAAGAACTGAATGGGAAAATACGACTTTTCCCTCTCCCTCCAGCATGCATGCACACCAACATTCATTAAGGTAGTAATTCAATTGCTGAAATTATATTTGTAGATGATACCCAATAGTATTTGCAGAAGCTGCTTCATTCAGCATTATTTGTGGCAGAGGAAAAGAAAGAGAAACAGAAGCAAACAACATCCAAAAACACGTGAAAACAACCTAAATGTTCCCTAAAAGGGTATGTAAAATAAATTATGGTACTGAATGAAATCAATCACTCTATTCTGATAAGAAAATATCCAAGAATACATTTAATTAAATAAGCAAGCTTTCAACTACCCAAGAATACGTTTAATTAAAAAAGCAAGCAACATACAAAGGCCGGGTATGATCATATTTATACAAAATGAGAAAATGAATGTGACTACTACTTTTTTTTTAAGATTTTATTTATTGAGATAGAGAGAGTGAGGGAGATCATGAACAGGGGGGCAGGATAGAGGGAGAAGCAGACTCCCCACTGAGCGGGGAGCCCAAAACAGGGCTCGATCCCAGGACCCTGGAATCATGACCTGAGCTGAATGCAGATACTTAACCAACTGAGCTACCCAGGCACCCCGAATGCGACTATTTCTGAAGAAATGCATAAAAAACTGTTAGTGGTATCCCAGAGAACATGGGAAGAAATGATCTAAAATACGGGATTTTACTTAATACTCTGATTCTATTTGAATTCCTAGTCAATAACCACATACTTCTTTAAAAGTGAAAAATTAAATAAACAAGTATATTATTTCTATTTATAGCTATAACAAATAACTACAAAAATTATGGCTTAAAACAATAAAATCCTATTCTCTTACAGTTCTGGAGGTTGGAAGTCCAAAATGACTCTTAATTAAGGAGCTAAAAGCATGGTATCAGCAGAGCTGGTTCCTTCTGGAGACACTGGCAATTCCTTGACTTGTGGCCACATCTTGCCAATCTCTGCCTTCATCTTCACACATCTCTGCCTCTCCTCTAACTCTCACCCTCCTGCCTCCCTCTTTCAAAGACCCTTATGGTTACACTGGGCCCAACCCCAACAATCCAGGATAATCTCCCCCATCTCAAGACCCTTAACTTAATCACACCTTCGAAGTCCCCCTTACCATGAAAGTCCCTGTGCTTGGGGGGGCCTCTGTTCAGCCTACCACAAATGTATGCCAAATTGTTCCCATGAAAGATTCTTCCAGGGTCTGAGATGTGGGGGAAAGAGTGTGGGAAAGCACTTTAACTCTTACTCTTTGGTATTATTTTAAATTCTTAAATTGAATATATATCATTTTAATTAAAAAACCAAAAACCCAATACACATACCATATTTCATCAGCTCTAAGATGCCATTGGCCACAAAATACACCATTTTATGTATGACTAAGAAGGAAAACACTAATTATGATATTCCTTTTAATAACATGCAAGGCTGTTTACCAAAATGTCCTCAGAAATCCCTCCCATCCCAGCACGTCTAACCTTTTACAATGTGACCTGACTGCTCCTCTTGCCAAGAGACAACAGTATTTCTCCAGTCCTGACTCTGGGCGAGGCTCTGTAACTTGCTCTGGCTAATGGGACATTAGCAAATGTTACTCAAACAGAAGCTGGGAAAGTGTTTGGGCTCTCTCTTGATGCTCTGTCTTGCAAGCCGCTCTCTCTTGATGCTGCCTTTCCGTCACGTGAACAAGTCCAGGCAAGGCTACCAGCCACCCCAGCCAACTCATCAAATCCTGGGCAAGAAACACTTGTTGCTGAAAGCCTCTAATCCTGACGTTGGAAATATTAAAAAGTGAAAAAACTGGAACTTCAAGCCAATGAAATATGATGTTTCACTAAGTATATTTCAGTATATTATCAGTAGAAGTAGGTGTCTGAAGGGTGGTTCTAGGAGGAAAGTGTACACATTAGTGAGCTGAGTTTTTATGCCACATTGGCTGCTACAGGTCACTCTTGCTTATTTTCTGGTTTTCAGTTACATTTCATATAGCTGAAGTCACTGGATAAGTGATCGCTGGCACTGCAGGGATATTGGTCTCTGCAGCAGAGTATTAGAGCAAGATAAATTATCTTGTCTGTTCAATGGGAAAGAAAGTAACAACCTCCAGAATTAAATGCTGCAAAGTTAATACTTTGCCATGCAGGTAGGTATTGTGAATCATAAATTAAGAGTGACAACACAAGCAAATATCTCTTAATTTTATCCTATAAAGTAGATAATGTTATTAAAAAAAACAAAAATACGGTGGCCCAGTGTGAGTTCTAGCATTTATTACGCTAGTGATTTTTTAATCAAAATGATTCTAAATACAAGAGGTTCAAGTCACTTCTCACTATGATAATGCATTCATAACTGTGGCCTTCTTGTTCAATGGGATCACTGATATAGACAAGATATGTTTTGTTTGGGAAAAAAAAAAAGAAGGTCAAACAATAGCTTCATAATGAAAGATGAATTTTCCGCTTTAAAATCCAGTTTCTGGATTATTATAAGAGCTACCATTTATAAAGTACTTGTTTCCCAAATCACCAGTTATAATATTACCTGATGTGGGTGCATCACTAATGGTAAATAAGCAGCAGCAAAAACAGCTTTACCCCAGGAATTTCTTCTCCATATATACAGATGCATATATTTTTGGATTATTAATTTAATGCACAGCTGTTGAGTGCTTATAATGTGCCTGACACTGTACTTAGGAGTAGGGACACAAACTACCCTCCTCCAAAAGATAAAAACTAAAATTCAGAAATCTAAACTTTGAATTGGAGGTATCAACTGAATGAATGCATTTGCTCCCATCTGAAACTGCCATCATGTGCCTTCGAGAGCTTTACATACAATTCCGTCTGTCCTTCAATCCTCACAAACATGACACATTTTAAAAATGACTTTAGTCTCTCTGAGAGAAGTCACCCAGCTAATAAATGGAGGAGCTGGGACTGAATCCAGATAGGTCTATCTGGCTTTCTTTACCACCCAAACCACCTTTTGCTGTCTCTGCTTTGTGCTTTTTGATTTAAAGTAAGAAGAGAATAGTACAGGTTTATGCTAGAATGAAAGAGAAGAATCCCATAGAGTAACAAGGAGTGGGGGGAGAATCATCTTAGAAGCAACTCACGATGATAAAATGCTGAGACAGTCCTCTTCCCAGGTCCCTATAAGGCATGTAATTATTAGTCCCCAATGAGCACATTATGTATGCTCTCAGACACATAGTATCTTTTCCATTGTCCAGTGTGGATTTACCATCCATGCAGTCAACTAGTCTAAACTTCATTAAATGTACTTCTCAATAAGGCTCTCGGTGATGAGTCCCACGCCAATGACCAGGTACACAAAAGTCACACTTTTTCACTTATACCAAAATTATTTTCTTCATGTTCTAAATTTCTGACAGGGTGCCCTTTAGTTTTAATAATACATATTTGGTGAAAATTCTCCATGTTTGTACAATCCACATTCACTGTGATTCTCTACTATTCAGTATTGAACTTTCACTTTTTAAGGATAGGTTCTTAAATAACAAAAACTAACATCTATTGAATGTTTACTGTATTTAGACTCCGCTAAATCTTTTTTTTAAGATTTTTATTTATTTATTTGACAGACAGAGATCACAAGTAGGCAGAGAGGCAGGCAGAGAGAGGGGGAAGCAGGCTCCCTGCTGAGCAGAGAGCCCTATGCGGGGCTTGATCCCAGGACCCTGAGATCATGACATGAGCCGAAGGCAAAGGCCCAACCCACTGAGCCACCCAGGCACCCCTTCACTAAATCTTTATATGAAATATATCCCTTAATACAACCTTTGGAAATAAATTCTAAATCTCTCACCATGCCCATTTAGCACAAAAGAAAACAGGTCCAGTAATTGAGAGCTTATGTATTAATTACACGGTATCAGAGCCAGTAAGTGGTGACATTGAACCCAAGTCTGACTGCAGTGTCCAATCCAAAGTGCCATCCTTATATGGACGGACAATGACCGACCCAAAAATCCAGAATCCACTCATCTTTACAAAGTTGGTTAGCACTAACAGTCCTCATTGTAAGCGTCCCCAGCATTTTCACTGATCACACTACTCACCTTCCCTTTTCATTCTCTCTACTTTCCCTGGGTTATTGGATCCATTCCCACGACTTTCATAATCCCCATTTTTTCAGTCTAGAAAACTGAGCCTTAAGGTACTTGTCTAAGACCATACAGCTAAGAAATGTAGAGCAGACTCAAATCCGACACCCATCTTCACACTTCACCCCTTCGCAATGCTGCCTGCCCAGGACTCACCTTCCTCAGGAAGCCTGAAGTCCTTCAATGCGCCCCACTGCCAATGCTTTGGTTCGGGCAGCAGCATCTTTTAGTTTAACCTTTCACCAGACATCTCACTTCATGCCCCTGTCCACACTGCTCCACAGAAATTTGTACAGTGACAGAAACATTCAACAATCTGCACTAATCTGGTAGACACATGTGCTTTCTGAGCATCTGAAAAACGGCTAAAGCCACACATGGATTTTTTAATTTTAATTAATTTAAATTTAAATTTAAATGGTCACATGTGGCATATGGATACCATACTGGAAAGCACAGCTCCAAACAGTCCTCAAGTCTCTCCTGTTCCCAAACCTTCATGTTCATCAGGCTCAGCCATGTTCCCTCCCTCCTTAGGTTCCAGGAAGTTTCTTGTAGGCTCATAACAGTTCCTAAGATGTTAAGGGTATCTCTGTTTCATAACTAAAAAGTCAAGACTTAGCCTAATTCCTAACTACTACAACAGTTTCTCCTCGTTGAGTTTTTTGTTGGATAGAGGCAGGGTTTTAGCAATGTTCCTCAACATACTCAGGGAAGAAACTTTCGAGGGAGAATCTGAAGCAGAAATTTCTGAGGGCCCAAAATGACAAAATGAGGGAGGCAACCCTAACATAAATGCCTTTTCTAACTGGAAACCTCATCAACGAGTATTATGAATCGGTGTGCATTATTTCCCCAAGAAATTAGTATTTATAACACAATGGGCAGACTCCAGCTGATGTTAATATTTTGCTTGGTCTGTTGCTAAAAACAGTCTCTGCACTAACTTTAAAGATGTCACATAAATATCTGGGTTTCCAGTACTTCTTGAAAAATCCAAGGACCTGGAGACCCTGGGCCTGTATTCTCACCTGGCAAACATCCGTTAGATGTGAGAAGCTGCTGTACTCTCTCACTAGACTGGCACTCCACTTTGCCACAAGCCCTTCTATACCCTCTTGTCCCACTGACCCTGAGACCCGACCTACTTACAACTAATTATTCTCAAAGCACGCTGTTTCCCTCATTTATGTTACAAGCCTTGTGCCTATGGCCTTGGGATTTTCTGACCTCCGACAGAGCTTTACACAGTCTTTTCATATCCATTATTTCATTTAATTCTTACCACAGTCTTATGAAGAAGGTGCCGTTATTCTCCCTGTTTTATAATCAGGGAGCTGACCCTCAGAAATATTAAGATTAAGTGAGAGAAGCATGATTTTAAGTTAGGCCTTGTAAGTCCTTCTCTCATGCTCTTTCTACCATGTCTACCAAGGACATTGTTTGACAACAGCCCAAGAACAATTCTGTAAATGAAATTTTAGTCAAATTATTTTTATTACAATATAAAGAAAACATTCTTGGGGCGTGTGGGTGGCTCAGTCGTTAAGTGTCTACCTTCGGCTCAGGTCATGATCCCAGGGTGCTGGGACCAATCCCCACATATCTGGTTCCCTGCTCGTAAGAGATCCTGCTTCTTCTTCTCCTCCCAGGCTCTGCTCTCTCTCGCTCTCTCTCTCTCTCAAATAAATAAAATCTTTAGAAAGAAAGAAAGTGAGAGAGGGAAGGAGGGAGAGAGGAAGGGAGGAAGGAAGAAAGGAAGGAAACATTCTTGCTCAAAATGTCAGTGAGAAAATGTGGCCTGGTTTGATGACCTGGTTGTTCTAAGTACAAATAAAAGCCATGAGTGTCCCTAGAGAAGGGCTTCCCGATCTTTCCCAGCACCCTGAGTACCTACACAAAGCTCTTCGCAGCCAGAGGCACATGGCCCTGGGGCAGGGTGGGGGGCAGGGGGGTTCCAGCTGCTCCAGGCCCTCCTGGCAGCATGGAAGGCACCATTACCTCACCACATGCCTCTCATTTAAACCCCCCACAAGGGTACTTTTGCTCCATAAAGTCTGAATATAAATATTAATAGAAAACACACTGCGAGTTTAGGAAACATACAGTGGTGGAACACTTACAAATTCTCATCTAAATGAGAACAGCAAATGAATGATTTCAGGTGGTTCTACAGGCTGTCAAGAACTGGCCAGCTTTCTAATATTCCTATTTGCCAGATTAATTGATGAACTTCAGGGTGGTCCATGGCCAAAGCACTCATATGCATTAATCATCAAAGTCCCAGGCCTACATTCATTAGCCTAAGGAACATAGGCCCCCACACAAAAGACTTCAACTACAGCACTCAGGCCAATCTGGGATTCCCCTCCAAAAGCAAAGGCAGAAAGGACAGAGTTGGGGGAAGGGGAAGTGTTAACATGAGTCTTACAGGCTAGGAAATTAAAACGGAACCCATATGGAGACACTTTGTCCCAAGCGCAAAGTCAACACTGGTCAAAACAGTACAGGGTAGCTCCCCTACCTGAAGGCCTCATATGAGCAGTCCTACTACTCCTACTAGTTATCTCCCCAATACCCCATTTTGTTAAAGTGCTGCAAAAAGACAAATGCCCCATCCTCCCCTGCAGTTGGGTGAGAATGTTATGACCCAATGAAGAGCTGAAAGCCAAAGAGCCATCTTGAACCGTGAGGGAGGAAAGCCAAGAGCCATCTTGAACCACAGGGAGGAAAGCCTGCTAGAGAATGCAGCTCAAGAAGAGATAAAGACCACTCATCCTAAGATGCTTTGTGGTATGAGAAACGTAAGCCTGTACTTGGTTAACCCCAACTATAATAAAGGCCCCATGCAGCCTAAAAGGCCTTCCTCTTTCAAAGACCATCTTGTTTACCAATAAATGCATAGCCCTTTCTGATATAGATCAAAGTCAAACCTATAATTGTGTTTGTTTTAGGTCAAAAAATATTTTTTTTAATTGCAAAATGATTACCACGATAAGTTTAGTTAACATCCACCATCTTAAATAGATACCAAGAAAATTTTTTTTCCTTGTCCTAAGAACTCAGAATTTCCTCTCTTGGGAGCCGGGGTGGCTCAATGGGTTAGGCTTCTGCATGTGGGTCATGCCCCACATCGGGCTCCCTGCTCAGCAGGAAGCCTGCTTCCCCCTCACTCTCCACCTGCCTCTTTGCCTACTTGTGATTTCTGTCAAATAAATAAAATCTTAAAAAAAAAAAAGAATTTCCTCTCTTAACTACTTTCAAATATACCATATGGCAATGTTAGTTAGTCATCCTGTTGAACACCACATCCCTAGGACTTATTTGTCTTATAACTCCAAGTTTGGACCTTTTGATCACCTTCCTCCAAATCTCCCTCTCCCTAACCCCTGCCTCTGATAACCACAAACCTGATCCCTTTTTCTATGAGTTTGATTTTTTTTCCTCTGGATTCCACATGTAAGTGAGGTCATACCGTATGACCTTTCTCTGACTTATCTTTCTCTGACTTATCTCACTTACCACGAAGCCTTCAAAGTCTATCTATGTTGTCCCATATGGCATATTTCCTTCTTTTTTATGGCTGAGTAATATTCTATTACATACAAACAACTTCTTTATCTATTCATCCATTGAACACTTTGGTTGTTTCCATATCTTGGCTATTGTAAATAATGGTTGCAATGAACATGGGGACGCAAATTATCTCTACAACACAATGTTTTTGTTTCCTCTGGATATGTTCCCAGGAGTGGAACTGCTGAACTGTACGGTAGCTCTATTTTTAATTTTTTGAGAAACTTCTGTACTGTTTTCTATAGTGGCTGCACCAGTGTGCATTCCCACCAACAATGCATAAGCATTTCCTCTTCACATCTTTGCTAGCATTTGTTATCTCTTAGCTTTTTGATGATGGGCATTTTCACAGTGTGAGGTAGTATCTCAATACAGTTTTGATTTATATTTCCCTGATGATTAATGATGTTGAGCAACTTTTCATATATCTGAGAGCCACTCTTGTATCTTCTTTGGGAAAAAGTCTGTTCAGGTCCTTTGCCCATTTTTTTCCCAAGTTTTTATTTAAATTCTAATTAGTTAACATATAGTGTAATACTGGTTTCAGGTGTAGTATTTAGTGATTCATCACTTACACACAACACCCAGTACTCATCACAAGTGCCCTCTTTAATGCCCATCACCCAGCTACCCCATCCCCCCCATTGACCTCCCCTCCAGCGGCCTTCAGTTTATTCTCTATAGTTAAGAGTCTCTTATGGTTTGCCTTCCTCTTCTTTTTTCTTCCTTTCCCTGCAAAATTCCTTATCTGAGTGAAATAATATGGTATTTGTCTTTCTCTGACTGACTTACTTCACTTAGCATAATACACTCTAGCTCCAACCACATTGTTGCAAATGGCAAGATTTCATTCTTTTCAATCCTTTGCCCATTTTTAAATTGGGTGATTGATTTCACATCTACAATTTTGTAATACCAACACATGGAGCAGGTAAAGAAGGGTATCATTAGGATGTAAAAGGATGCCTACTCTCTTTCTACTTAGTTTGTATTAGAATTTGTTGACCAGTTAATTGATCTGCTAACTTTGCCTCTGAAAAACCAAATTTGGCCTTTTGTGATACCCACAGAGGCGGGTCCTTCTACCCCTCCACAAGGTCCCTGAGAGATGGCGTAGCACAGTGAAGCTGGATGGAAGGGTGGGTGGAGGTCCAATGACCCAGGGTGCACATCCCTACTTTGCCTCTTCCTGGCTGCATTTGTTCCCTCACCTTTCAAATGAGAGTAAAATAATAGCTTCATAAAATCATCTTGAGGATTTCATAAGAAAAGACACATGAAGGGCTTAACACAGTGCCTGGCACATGGTTGAGTGAGTATGCAATAAATGTTAGCTATTACTAACTACTATTAATATCCTGAGGCTTTCCAGTCTTCTCCCTGAAACGAAATACATACCGTGCCCATATGTGCTTAATGTCATTTTTCAAATTTGAGTTTGTTAAAAATATAATGAAATATATATATGTGTATATATATATATATATATATATATATATATACACACATATACATACACACACACACACACACAAGTTCATCCATCAGGGGGGAAGAAAAAAACTTTTCTTTAGCCATGTGTTTTAGAGTTTAGAAAATATGGTTACCATATGGGGTCTACTCACTAGTGCTAAAATTTGTCATGTAATAATGGGTTTTGCTCAGGAAACATTCATAGTGAAATACCTACCCATTTCTCCACCTTATATCCACTACGAGAAAATAAGAGTCAACATGTCAAATCAGCAAATGAAGCAATGAGAAAATTGTGCCAAGCAGATTTTTAAAAATCTGTATGAGCAGATTAAAAAAAAAAAAAAAAAAAAAAGGCAATGAAGATCATGAGAAAAGGAAGTCAGTGTTCCTCATTCTGCTGCTACTAGAGCAACAACCAACAATACACCAAGCTACAAGGGCACAGCCTCATTTCACGCCCACACTGTTCCAGCAGTGGGCACTTGCTCCATTGTGTACCTTACATCTCGTCTGACACTTTGTCCTTCCCACCCCCTCCCCAGGCTGCAGCAGCTATTGCCATAAGCTGCAATATGAACCCTCTTGTGGTCATAATACCCCAGTGAACAGCTGACCATGGCTGGACCAGTAAGTCCATCCCCAAGGAACTGTGGAACTAAGACTGGAAGCCTGACATCAGTCTCCCTGCTTCCTTACAGTAGAACATGTACAGTTCGGGAGCAGATGGCAGCCATGTTCTGCCACGTGGACTAAGTAAGAAAGAGAAAGCCAGTGTGAGCAAGAGAGAAGAATGGAGCAGACACAGAGAAACCCATGAGCAACACGGAGGAAGAACTTCTCCCTAAGTTCCACTCTTTAGCTCTATTCCTAGAGCCCAAATGCATCCCTGCCCTCAGATTGTGCAGGATACTTGAGCCTTCTGCCAGTAAACTCCAGAGCTGGTTTCTGCTCACTGTACTTAGAGACTGTGCCATTATCTATCACTAGAAGACAACTGGTTTCCAGATTCCCTCCCTCACTGTGAACTCCCACACAACAGGAACCTCTGTTGCTCCAATTTTGCCTACTCTGTTCTAAGTTCTGAGCTAGAGGCCTTGAAAAAACACGGTGCTGAGGATCTCAGAGCAGGAGATAAGTAAATAGATAAATAAATAATTTTAATGCATGAAAGCAGGTGTTTTACTAAACACATGAAGACAGTGCTGAGGGAATGCAGCTAGCTATCAGGAGATCAGGAGGAAGAGGCTGAGGTCACATGCAAGCGCTGTTAATCCTCAGAGTAGTTCTGTAAGTGAAGTTTACAGGGCAAAAGCTGAAATGCCCAGAGAGATCCCTATCAGGCCACATATCAGACAGAGCATGCGCAAATCCTATCGGCTTTCCTCTCGGCAAAATCATAAAACCCACAAGTAGGAAAGAGCTTAACGTTTCTCAGTAGAGACTTCTGAGTTTCACACATGCATGTACTATCACTTTAAAAACAAGTTTAATTATTTTTTTAAATGTAACTGCTACTATCTAGTTGTCTTTACCTGCTATTTTTCATTCAAATATTCAGAACTTCAGTTCTGGTAGGATTAATTAGTACCCATGGGAAATGAACTACCAAATAAGCAACCTTTCTTTTTTTAACTTAAAAAAAAAAAGGAAAAAAAAAATTGTTTCTTATGTACTATGATGATTTAATTCTCTCAAATTGCAGCAATCTCCCAGCTAAATTACATTTTAAATAACTAAATGTTTCACCATTTTAATCCCAATCTCTCTGCAAATCCATCCAGGATATATGTCACCAGCTTCAACCTCACTTTTCCACATAATATGGGCATGGACTACAAGGCAACAAAGAGACCAATTTTCTAGGTAAAAGTTTTGTAAAAGTGGAAATAAGCAATGCTAAGCCCTGAAAATACTGACTACGACAACATACTCAAAAGGAAAAACTTAATATTGAGCTATATAAAAACTGTCCAATGCTTTAAGCTTTCAAGCTCAAGTTCAGTCCTTCAGGCTCAAGAACGGAACTTTCCAGTAACTATTTAGTGGTAAAACATCAACAAGGGCCTATGCCAAAATATAAATATGTCAGTTATAGTCAAACATACAAAAGGACATCCTGGTTCCAATGAACCACTGGAAGCTACTCGAAATAATCTCAAAAAATTAACCTTTTGGGGGCACTTAGGTCATCATCTCAGGGTCATGAGATAGAGCCCCGCATTGGGCTCTGTGCTAGAGGTGTGGAGCCTCCTTGAGATTCTCTCTCCCTCTCCCTCTCCCTTATCCACCCTCCACTCATTCTTTCTCTCTAAAAAGAATAAAATTTAAAAATAAATTTAAAAAATAAATTAACTTTTTGTTCACTTATCAACAAATCAACAGTTTAAGAGAGTGCATGGATCTTCTGGGTTCAATGATACTGATATATACCTCCAGATGTATGCAACCCTTAAAGATTCATTTAGTAATTTTAAGTTATTTAAGAGTAGAGTAGTATAGCAAAGTAGCAGGACACAAGGTTAATACACAAAAGTCAATTGCTTTATTATATACCATCAGTGAACAAGTAGAATTTGAAATTAAAAACATAGTACCACTGATACTAGTACTCCCAAAAATGAAATACTTGGGTAAAAATCTAGTAAAATATGCACAAGATCTATATGAGGAAAACTACAAAATTCTGATGAATGAAATCAAAGAATAACTAAATAAATGAGGAGATCTTCCACCTTCATGGATAGGAAGACCCAATATTGTCAAGATATCATCAGTTCTTCCCAACTTGATGTGTATTTTCAATGCAAGCCCAATTAAAATCCAAGCAAATCATTTATTAATTCAAATTAGTAAACTGATTCTAAAGTTTGTGATCAGAAGCAAAGGACCCAGAATAGCCAACACCCTACTGAAAGAAAGAACAAAGTTAGAGGATTAATGAATGCCACCAGACTTCAGGACTTACTAACAAGCTATTGTAAGGAAGACAATGTGGTATGGGTGAAAGAACAGACAAATGGATCAATGTAACTGAAGAGAGAACCTGACACAGACCCCCCCCATAAATAACACAAGTGATCTTCACAAAGGAACAAAGACAATACAATGGAGCAAAGACAGTCCCTTCAACAAATGGGCTTGAAAGACTGGCATCCACTTGCAAAATGAATCTAGAGAGACCTTTACACCCTTTACAAAAATTAACTCTAAATAGATCATAGACCTAAATATAAAATGCAAAATTAATATAAAACTCTGTTCTGACAGTCCCAAGCCTACTGATGGTAGCACCCTCGGTTAGGAATATCTGAAGCACACGTTATCACTTGGAGTGAGCTCCACAGACATTTTCCCTACTATAGCCCCTACTTTTGGCTGGGCCATTTCTTGGGTTCTAAGCTCAATCACAAAATGCAGTTCACCAAGACACCACTACAGAAATTTGAGGAACCAGATTTATTACTCATAAGTTCTGGATAGTACACAGCCTCCAGAGGGTCACAGAGCAAGGTCACTGGTAGAGAAAGAGAGAGAGAATGGACCCAGGGCTCTGCCTTTACTAGGTTCCAAGGATGGTGTTGGGGGTTTCACAGGTTCACTCTTTACTGGCTAAATTAAAACATGAGAACAAGAATTAGGGCACTGAAAGGGAGAAGTGGGATCTCTCAAGCATTCACTTACCTAGGTTACCCAGAGCTTTCTGAAACAAGGACCTTCATGTGTGGGAATGACCTAGTTCCTTCTCTGGTTGTCTTATCAGAAGCTGTGTCATACAACCAGCAACACGTTTATTCAAGATGGATGCCTTTTGAAGTAAATGCCTCCACAACCAAAATGTCAGGAACTTATACTACAAACTCCTATAAGAGGAAGTAAAAGAAATTCTAGATGACCCTGGACATGGTGATCATCTTTTTAGGTACAACATCAAAGACACAATCCATGATAGAAATAATTGATAAGGGCGCCTGCGTAGTTCAATTGGTTAAGAGTCTGCTTCGGTTCAGGTCATGATCCCAGAGCCCTGGAATTGAGCCTCACATCAGGCTCCCTGATTAGTGAAGAGTTTGCTTCTCCCTCTGCCCCCTCCCCTGCTCATGTTTGCTCACTCTCTCTCTCTGAAATAAATAAATAAAATCTTAAAAAAAAAAAAAAGAATTGATAAACTGTATTTCTTTAAATCTAAAATTTCTGCTCAGTGAACGACAGTATCAAGACAATGAGAAGATAAGCCACAGACTGGGAGAAAACATTTACCAAAAAAAAAAAAAGAAAAAAAAAAAAAAAAAAAGAAAATCAAAAAAGGACTATTATCCAAAATATACAAAGAACTTTTAAAACTCAACAATAAGAAAACAAACCATTCAGGTTAAAGACAAACAAACAACAACAACAACAAAACCACGGGTCAAAGACCTTAACAGACACCTCACCAAAGAAGATCTAGAGATGGCAAATAAGCACATGAAAAGATATTCCACCTCCTGTTGTCATGGAAATGCAAATGAAAATAACAATGAGGTATCAGTACATGTCTATTAGAATGGCCAAAATCCAGAACACCAATACCATCAAATGCTGGTAAGGATTTGTGAAGCAACAGGTACTCTCCTTCAGTGCTGGAGGGAATGCAAGATGGGACAGCCACTCTGGAAGACAGTTTGGCAGTTTTTTGTAAAACTAAACATACTGGTGCCATACAATTCACCACCAATTGTACTCCTTGGTATTTACCCAAAGGAACTGGAAACATGTCCACACAAAAACCTGCACAGGAATGTTTACAGCAGTTGTACTGATAAATGCCAAAGCTTAGAAGCAACCAAGATGTCCTTCAGTAGGTGAATGGATAAATTGTGCTACATCCAGACAATGGACTATTATTTGCTGCTAAAAAGAAATGAGCCATTAAGACATGAAAAGACATGGAGGAAACGTAAATGTATATTACTAAATGAAAGAAGGCAATCTAGAAAAAGCAAAACTGTGGACAATAAAATAAAAGATCAGTGCTCGGGGGTAGTGGGGGAAACAGGATGAGGCAGAGCACAGAGGGTATTTAGAGCGGTGAAAGTACTGTTTGGTACTATAATGATGGTATGTCATTATACATTTGTCCATAAAATATACAACACCAAGGGTGAGTTTTAGGTAACCAATGGACTTTGGATGACAATGATGTGTCAGCACAGTTCATCCTTGGTAAAAATGTACCATTCTGGTAAGTGATGTTGATAATGGGGGGAGCCTATACATGTGGGGAGGCATTTTTGAAAAGAAAACAAAGAGTAAAACCAGAGAGGTGGGGTAAAGATCATACCAGAGAAAAAGGACAACCCACACATACGTACCTACAGGGAACCCACACATCTCTCTGGAGCCTTAAGACTCCTTGCCTGGGCCTCTTCCTCTCCCCATACTACTGTGAACCTTTTCAGATTAAGTAAACTTTTTTTTTCTCAGCTTTTTTCCTACTCTGTTCAGATAAAGCTCAAAGATCTACACTGTGTACATCTGATACACAGAAACTTCCCACAGTGCAACCAAATTCCAAACCAATTTAATCCATCCAAATGACCTGTTAATTCAGCTGACTACTATGTTTAAGCATAACTAGCCTAATTCAGTCTTACCTTCTGGAGAAAAATTACACATTCTTCAAAACTGTTTACCATCTGAGCTTTGAAACATAAAGAAAACTTACTAAGCCATTCAAACATAAATTCAAAAATCAGAATATAATAAATAGCCATTCCCAACACCCCTTCTCCCACAAACAAAATCAACCTCTAACATATCAGCTAGGATTCTCCGAAGGCCAGAAATGCCAATGAGCACTAAAACAGATTACTATAATTCTAATAGCATGCAAAGATTCTCTTCTACTGAAGGGAACTGACTCCAGAAAAATATTAATCCAGATCAACAAAATAATAGGCAATGTTGTAATTTTACAGGTTTTTTTACATTAGAATTTAAATGAATTTAAAATATTACATCCATCTGCTTTGAAAAAACAAAGAAAATAAAGAAAACACAAAACCCTCCAAATTCAAATAACTATATACATTTGGGGCTCCCAGCTTTGCGCAGTGGCAGTATCGTAGCCAATGAGGTTTATCTGAGGTGCGATTATTGCTAATTGAAAACATCTGGGGCGTCCAGGTGGCTCCATCAGTTAAGTGTCCAGCTCTTGGTTTCAGCTCAGATTATGATCTCAGGGTGAGAGAGACCCCTGAGTTGGGCTCCCAGTTGGGATTCTCTCTCCCTCTCCCTCTGTCCCTTCCCCTGCTAGCTCGCTCGCTCGCTCTCTCTCTCTCTCTCTCTCAAAAAAAAAAAAAAGGATATATTCATGTTTTGTATTTAGAGCCACAGTCCTTAACGTCTGTAGAGGACCTGACAACATGTGAAGTATTTTCACATACATTATGCAAAACTATGAAAAAATCAATTCAGGGACCCCTGGGTGTCTCAGTCAGTTAAACATCTGCCTTGGGCTCAGGTCATGATCCCTGGGTCCTGGAATGGAGCCCCACATCTGGCTCCCTGCTCAGTGGGGAGACTGCTTCTCCCTCTGCCCCTCCCCCCACCCATCCCGGCTTGTTCTCATGCTCTCTCTCTCTCATAAATAAAATCTTCTAAAAAATTAAATAAATAAAACGTATTAGAAAAACAGCCCACAGGAAGGAAGGCAAAGCCTAACATCCCCGTAGGAATGGCTAGATGCAGCACTTCAGAACACAGCCTGACTGAACCCCCAGAATAATCCCACGAGGTAGGTATTCTTTTAATTCCCATTTGACAGCTGCAAAGGTCATCATACCACTGGCAGATGGCAGCAGTAAGCATCCAACCCAACTCTCCCTGACTTGAGCCCCAGGCTCCAACATTGCTACAAAGCCTCCGGAGAGGGATAAAAAGGGATAAATGCCCAGCCTAATTTACCAATACCTGCCTTTATTTTATATATTTACTGTGTATAACATGAGGCTGGCTTATAAAAGCTGTCTTAATGTTTAACATATGTGCTTCCTCCTTCCACCCCTACCTAATTTTTTAGAAAGATGGGCTTTCTGGATATCTTTCCATTTCTTCTACTTCTTCTAAATACCCAAGAAACTCAAACTACTGGCGACACACAAGGGAAAGTGCTGCCTTTCAGACTCCGAGGAAGACAGGAAAGCTGCATCTCCTATGCAGTTTCCCCACGGGTAGGCAGCAGTGTGTCCCTCTCGTGGCCTTGCCCAAATGACCTTAGCCAGAAGTTGTCCATAGGAAGGGATGGCACAGCCGTATCTCCCCATCTGTCAAGAGAGGCCAGCAATCTGGACTTTTATGTGAAATCCAGATTTTTAGAACTTGGCTACTAATTCAAACTTCCAGAAACACTGCATAGGGTCAACATGCGCCTAAGGGTGAACTCCACCCACCAGCTACGGGCTTGTGATGCCCAGGCTTCCAGTGGAGAGTAGCTCAGACATACACCCCTATCTTAAAATATTCCCCATGGAATACACGGAAGATATAGCCCTTGACCTCCAAGAGACAAGCAGGGACAATGGACACATCATTTCAGGACAATGACAAATGGAAAGGGGAAGAGGTCTGTGAAGGAGAACACAGCAGCCAGCAGCCACATCTATCTCCTGACCACTGGCTTTCAGGGAGCAAGTCTGGGAAGTGGCAGTATAAAAATCCGAGTAACATTACCCTTCGGTATCTAGAGAAGAGAAACAAGGGCTCTGAACTATACGAACACACACAAACAAAAATTCAATAGCCCTGCCTTTGTATATCCAAGGTAACTCTTAAAATAGTCAAGCCTTAATGGAGCCATAGCAACAGGAAAAGCTTACCTACTTAGCGGCATGGTGGTATCATAAGAAATAAACTCCCCTCTACTCAGCACCATCTATGTTCCCAATACAAAGCCAAGTGCTGCAGGAATGTCAGCTCATCTCAATCTCACAACTACAGGAGGACGCATTATGTCCAATTTACAGATGTGGAAACTGAAACTCTGAAGTCCCAAAGTTTGGGAAAGAGCCAATCATCTGGAGCCAAATGATGCCTATCCTATTAAAAACTCACCAACCCGGCCAGAGAGACTCAGGCTATTATCGGAGACAGATAACGGGATGCCATGAAGAACAACTCATTAGTTACAGTAACTGAAAGTATAGAACCAATATTTTTTTCTAAGATCTTATTTATTTATTTATTTGACAGAGAGAGAGAGGTGAAAAGTAGGCAGAAAGGCAGGCAGAGAGAGAGGGGGAAGCAGGCTCCCCACTGAGCAGAGAGCCCAATGCAGGACTCAATCCCAGGACCCTGAGATCATGACCCGAGCCGAAGGCAGAGGCCCAACCCACTGAGCCACCCAGGCGCCCCAGTACAGCACCAATATTAAAAGAAACCCACAGTAGGCCCTGTTGATTATGAAATTTAATTTTGTGATAAAGGCAGTTTCACAAAAACATACAAAAGAAAGCATAAGGACTATTCAGTAAATGAAGTCGAAATAATCAACAGCAAATTTCAGAAATACCCTTTACACTCCCCAGTTTATACCATCCAACAAAATACATTCCAAATGAATCAAGAAGTTACTTTTCCACCAAATTATATAACCATGATAAACAAAATATACATATGCAATGACTCCCTGGGGAAAGAAAATTACTTCCCAAAATTAGGCAAGATAGAAGAAACTTCACTAGCAAGAAAGCACAGATGGTTCAATTAAAAAGTAAATGTTTTCTGTGTGAAAAATAAACAGAGGATAAGGCATATTTCTGGATATACAATAGACAAAAGGTTAATATCCTTACTATACCTATGGAATACATGCACAAGAAATTGTGCAGAAGAACCAGGAGCCATCAATGGGGAAACAAAGGACAGGAACAGACAATTCACAAAAAGGAAATATAACAAGTAAAGAAATAAATAAAAAAATATCCAGGGGCACCGGGGTGGCTCAGTCGACCAGGCATTGACTCCTGGTTTCAGCTCTGGTGGTGATCTCAGGGCATTAAGATCAAGCCCCTTGTCAGGCTCTACACTCAGCACCGAGCCTGCTTGAGATTCTCTCTTTCCCTCTCCCTCCCCCTCTGCCCATCTCCCACACTCTCTCTCTAAAACAAATAAATACATAAAATCTTTTTAAAAAATATTCATGAGCCATCCAAAACATACAAATTAAACATCAACGAAGCAAGGGCCAAGAGACCAGTGGGGACAACAGACACACTGTATCAGGACAACATGGTAAACGGAAAGAGGAAGAAGCCTGCAAAGGAGAACACTGTGGCCAGCAGCCACACACATCTCCTGGCCACTGGCTGTCACGGGGCAGATCTGGGATGCGGCACACTGACAGAGTAGAAGGCCAGAGTAATGCCACCCTTACAGAAGAAATTATCACGTAAACTATAAAAAAGGTTTTTAAAATGATAATATCCGTGGCTGGTCAGATGTGGCCAAACTAATATTCCAGTATTATACACTAATATCATAAAGTGGCACAAACATTTTGGAAAGCAATATTGCAAAATTTTTCTAATTTTTCCTTAAAAAATAATCCAAAAATATGGGGGGAACATAGCTATATGCCTAACAGTTTTCATCCTAACATTTAGATTATCAGTAGCTTGAGAGCAGGGTGTCTTGCTCACCAAGGGCCAAGTACATACAGTATAAGCCTTACATAAATACAAGTGCAAATGAAGGAAAAGAAAAATATACAGTCACTGAAGATGATGGCTAAAGACAACATAGCAGGTGGCACAATTTTAAGCGGGGGCAAGAATAATAAAAGTATGTGATTACAGTCCTATTTTTGAAAGCTACATTACCAAAACTTCTGGAAGGAAATACATATAACACACTAACAGTCACTGTGTTATGAGGTTTATGGTGATCATTTTTTATTATGTTTGTATTATCTTTAAATGTAAACATTCTCCAGAGGGATTGTTACGGTTATTTAAAACACAAATTGATCCTCAAAAATTGAAGAAAAGATTTTTTAAAATGCAGTAACAGGGGCTCCTGGCTGGCTTGGTCGGTAGAGCATAGCAGCTCTTGAGCTCAAGGGTTGTGAGTCTGAGACCCACGCTGAGTTTAGAGACTGCTTAAAAAAATAAATTTTAGACCTTCCACCATATGAGGACACCGCAAGAAGGTACCAACTGTGAGGTAGAAGGAGGGATTTCCTCTGACTGCTCTAATGGCTTGACCTGGGACTTCCCAGCCTCCACCACTGGTCATGCATCCTTAGATCTTCTAATTTCTGAGATGGACAAGGCCAGGAGGGCATTTACGAACAGTCTGGATCCACCAGCCTAAAGGTGATGCCCATTCTGCCTTAGGCAAATGACAAGGGTATCTCTCCCTGATAACAAAGCTGCACAGCAATCAAATTATACCTAGAAGGAAGGGGGGTGTCAGTGGGTGACTCCCATGTGATGACGCTGAAATGGCCTGATGGGAGACACGACCCCCTGTACAGACTGGACACTCTAGTTATCCTCCACTTCCAAGTCTAGAGACACACCACTCATGTTTGCTTCTCAGACTCTGCTTTATGTTCCCATTACTGTCACACCAACAGCACCCCACGACTTGTCTTTCACATGTCCATTCAGTCAGTCATTAACAGTTGGTGGTGGTGATGTTGGTGGTTGTATGTCAGGGGGAGGGGAGAGAAAGGGAGGTGATGTTACCAATATTGTTCATGGAGGGGGCGCCTGCGTGGCTCAGTCAGTTAAGCATCTGACTCTTGTTTTCTGCTCAGGTGATGATCTCAGGGTTGTGAGATGGAGCCCTGTGTCGGGCTCTTTGCTCAGCAGGGAGTCTGCTTGAGATTTTTCTTTCTCCCCTCCCTTTGCCCCTCCCCCCCACTCATTCTCTCTCTCTCTCTAAGAAATAAATGTTTTAAAAGAAATTTTTTTTAAGTAACAACAAATGGAAAAGGCACAGAATCCCCAAACAGCTCCACATTATAGGTAAAAAGCTAAAAGACCAGCTAAAGAGAAAAGCACAGGGAGGTGAGCAGCTGACATTCATAATTTGGATGAGAAGCACCATCTCTGAGTCCTAAAACTCAGGAATAAATGAACACATCACAGGAAGCCAAAACACAGCCACTTACAGCTGCTCAGTCTGCTGTGCTTCTGGTGTTCTCTGAGCTTCTGGCTCGGGGCTCGAAGGGTTCAGGACTCTGAGACGAAGTCAGTGCTCTGGTCTCTAGAAATTCAGAAAGGCAGGGCAGGCCAGGGGCGGAAAAGGCTGGGGGGCAAGAGCAGGCAGTGAAGGTCCCTAAGGGGAACTGTATTCCCACCTTCCAGAAAAAAAGATCTTTCTCTAAAGCTCTGCCTTTCAACCTGCTGTTCTCAACTCTGGCTCATGAAATCAGCTGAATGAGTCACAACCATGCACACGACAACGGAACAGATGCATGCATGTCACATTTAAAGGACACCATTTTACAGAACTTTGGTTTTGGTTATATACGTGCATATGTGTGAGAGTCTACAGTTTGGGGTAGCACAGCTAAATATATTTCTTACTATGATATGTGGTCAAAAGGTGTCAAAGGCATTACTCTAGACCACTCAGTCCCTGACAAGGGGACCAGCAAACCAGCCAGAGCTAAGCTATTCAGTTATTTGAAACTAAAGGATTCATCCAGAAGTAGGAATGCAGTGAATCCAGTTCAGCTGAGTATTTGGCACCAATACAAAACAAACGCCTCTTTAATACTTCATCCAGGAAGAAATAAGCGCTGCCTCCAAAGGCTCCAGAAAGCATCATTTTAGAACTGCCTCACATAGTACGGGCCACTTCTTCCGCTCTCCACACCTCCCTCGGCTCAAGGTTTGATTGAGGGTGATGTGGCTGCAGACAGTTTACGCCTGTCTAGTCACCATGCGGGCACGCCACACTGCCAGAGTCACAGCTCAGAAACCCTACACGGTCCTTGGCCAGATGGGAGAAACTGAGGCTTTGAGTGATGAAATGCCCTAGGCAGTGCCCAAGGTCAATGCTGGGAACAGCTGAGATCAGATTCCCAGGCCCAGTTCTCCTCCAAGAATCTTTAAATTAAAGGCACATGAAGAGCACAAAGCAGCCTACCCTGCCAAGAGACCAGCAGATGACTTTGTTTTCTTTTTTTTTTGGTCTCATTTGCTAGTTTCTTACACCTCTGAACTAATTTTTTTTAATTCTTTTTTTTTTTTAAGTAGGCTCCACGCCTAAAGTGGAACTTGAACTCACAACCCTGAGATTAAGATCTGAGTTGAGATCAAGAGTCAGATGCTTAACCGACTGAGCTACCCAGGTGCCCCTGCATTAATTTTTACTGATGACTAAATGCAATGTTTGGATGAGGAGGACCCCTGCCCTTTAAAAAAAAAAAAAAAAAAGTAATGAAACTGCCTGAAGGTGCACAAGCAAAGTTATTTTTTGTGTTAGAAAAGTTTTAGGTTAACTGTGGCATCTCCTTGGAAGATCTATTGAAATAAAAATTCCTTCTATTCTGATACTGCAGTTGAGAAGAAAAGCTTGGCTTGAGGCCACTTCTTTTTCAGGTAAGTATATATTGTATATAATCTAGATTACGCTACAGATACCAACAGCTCACTACTTGAAATAATCTTTAGTCACAATTTACTTATTGATTTCTACATGCCACTGTGTTTTAATTTTCCCCAAACTGTTAACTTTTTAATGGCATCAAGATGATTCTCAATGACAAATAGAAAATGTTTCCCTGTCAAAGCCAAATTCAACGTGAAAACTGAGACAGGGAAAGATGCTATACGAGGAAAAGTAGTATTTCCTTTTTAACAGTTTTGATTTGGTTTGCTTGGAACAGATCAGCCCTCTAAAGCCTCCTCATCCAGCTACTAACATCCTATGATTTTTACTTATTTTTCTTTTTCAAAGTAAGTTTAGTTAACACATGAGGTATAAGATTGTTGGTCAGGATTTCACAATCCAAGAATCACTCATTTTCAAAGGGTCCGAATTTTCCATTGTCCTGCAGATGAATGTACCCTGATTAAGATCTCTGAGGTCCTGGACAGAATCTGGTGTAAGTGCATACATTAAGTAGGAATTTCAGAACCATCAGGAGCTCTGAGGTCACTGGGAGCTAAGCCTCCTCCAGTAAGCCTCCTTAAACAAGCTTTCCCATAGTGATCTTTTCTTAAAAAGTCAATCTGTATTCTGACCTTTAGAGACATAGAGGCAGCCTGTTTCCAGACAGATTTGCTGGCATTAAGACTGCCTCATGCTCTGAATTCAGCATCAAGGTCTAATTTTCAACAATCACATGGAGTAAATTCCCATTTGGGGCCCTTGAAACCAGCAATTATTACCACCTAGTGAAGAGTCTCAAGTGCATAGTTGAAAGTTTATTAATTTTATGCCATTAAACAGACAAATGACACACTCAAAAATTTATTTAGATGGGTTCTAATTTTGTCCCCTTTAATGACCTCGTATCATCACTCTTAAGAACTCAACTTTCAGAACTTGCACTGTGGGAAACCTCTGATTTGCATTTTCCAAATATCTCTTTGATGCAAGTATGATAAAATACATGGCATCAAACTACCAGGAACTCAGCTGAACTGAGCCAAGGTCTAACTATTAGTGAAACAATGGTTTCAGCCAGAGAACTGAGACAGTGCAATTTCACAATGATAAGAACCAATGGTAAATCAACCAAGAGCATAAGGATTTATAAAACGAAATGAAATTTTAACGTATCTTTTCAAGAAATAGTCAAGTAGTGGTAACCACTTAGAATCGAGTAGTTCAGAATGAAAAAACAAAAACAAAAACAAAGCGAAAAACAAAAAACACCTTAGAGATTAAAAAAAAAGAAAAAAAATCCAACCCTTCTCTTGTCCCAGTCCCTTTCCAACCTCATCCCCTGCTTTACTGTTAATCTGGCTGAAAGCAAACTACTAAGTTTTTCTCAGGCTCAACTCAAATATCTTTTCTCTATCTTTGCTCCAGGAAACTCACCACCTCCTCAAGCCAATTCATTCCAAACTGGTGATTGATCAGCCATTGTATAACTCGTTCAATGAATATATGCCGCCTTGTGCTAGGCACTAGGGATCAGATCTCCTCATTGGAAGATAAAAATCTCACTCTTTTACCATGGGAGGGGGGAGGGGTTCTGTCTGCCCTTAGGGATCACAGGGAACACTATGTTGCATAAATTGGTCCTGAACAAAATTAGAATATAAGATGGTCATCCCCCCACACTCCCTTCTCCATTACACTCATCCCCAACAGTGCCTCCCCCAACCACCCATCAGAGATCAGAGTCTCCTCCCCAATACCCCACCACCACAGCCCTGGATCTTTTTATCCAGAAAAGAATTTCAAATTCTTGTGCCCAGAGGTTTTAGAAACTTTCACTCATAGTCACTTCTCTGGAGACACTAATTTTCCAGAGTCCTCAAATCACTCAGAACTGAGTTCTGAATTCAAGCTGACTGGCTGCTGAATCTATACTCTTAACCAGTCCATTTTAGTGCTTCTCAGTAAACGGGAGTTTTCTTTTCCTCCTCTACCTACAATGCTCTTTCCTTTACCCTCACTTTTTCACATGAACTCCTAGTCATCCTGCAAGATCCATATGTAGAAGCACTCCTTTTCTCTAACCACCACAAGCAGAGATTCTTCAGTAACCCCAGACGACGACGTTTGTACCTGTCTTCAGCACATCTCTTTATACTGAGATAAAAACAGACTGCGCCCCCCACCCCTTTACCTACTGCAAAGGTACAGACTCCTGGCAAAGGAAGAATTTTCTTTAACTGCCCACTAGTAACAACCCAGAGTTACTAAAACTCTCTGTATGAATACCAAGACTGTTGATTTCTGTTAAAAATGAATATAAAGAATATATAAATGTAGATGTCTAGATGGGGCTGGGGTCCCACTTAGAGAGAGGTCTCTCCTGGCCTTCATCACTGGAGAAGAAGCCATCACAGGACAAGGAAGCTCCCAGGAAGCTACAGACTAGATGTCAGTGTCAACTATAATCAAGCTAAGCAAAGAATGATAAGATGGCATCCACTCAGAAAAGACAGTCCACAAGGCAGCTTGTACATGAGGAACTCAAAGTACCAAAGGTGGGTGTGTCTCCCAGAGACAGAATCCAGAAGCCAACTATATGCAAATCAAAGACACAGAAATGGCCAGGCAGTTCCCAGAACTGGGAACTGATATCACCAGAAATCTAATCTTTGAAATCAGATTGTTTTTCATACTTCTTATGTTCCCTTATATTTCCTTCCTTGGTCTCTAGTAAAGTTCCAGGCTATCCTAACTGTGCTAAGGTAAACTGAGGATGAGGGTTTTTAAACTTACTTTAAACTGAGGATGAGGCCTGAAGATTAGAATGTTATCAACCCACTACTGAGGGTTTTTAAACTTACTTTAAACTGAGGATGAGGCCTGAAGATTAGAATGTTATCAACCCACTACTGACAGCAGCAGTAGGATGAAAATGGTAATCCAAGTGAAAGAATCCCCCAAAAGACGATAAAATGTAGGGGACAATAAGGGTTGCAGAATCTGGCCACTCTTCCCTCTCCAAAAATTCTCTTTTCGATACTAAATCTTAGAGGTTGTGGTTTTGTTTTATAATCTTCTAAAACTTCCCAGCACTAAATTGTATCTTGAAAGGATCTTGTCATTTCACCAGTGTAGTCTACTCAAGTGCTCAGAACACAACAAAAACTTAAATGTTTGTTGATGGAATGCACGAAGCAATGCATGGACTTTCAAAGTTGTAGGGCACCCTGAAGACCACCCAATCCAGTCCTTCTCCCACAAGTGCACATCTGTCCACACAGGGCTTTAATAGGTTGTCATAAAAGTCATTCAATAAATATCAACTAAATACCTACAATAGCTAAGATGCTTTCAGGAACAATAACAAAAATATATCAGTCACTGATGCACAGCAAATGCTTGGGGGGCCCAGCATGCATCAGGCACTTTGCTAGGCCCTAAAGATATTACAATGAATAAAACACACATAGCACCGTGGGAAATTATGGAGAAGATGAATGGACCCTAAGTATAAATAATACTGTTTAAAATAGAAAATGTTAAGTGTTTTCTAAGGCTAGATAAAGCTATCTGGATTCAGAAATCAAAAAGGGAAACCAGCTTTCCAAAGAACTTCTGGGACACTGCCATACAGGATAGGACGTTATTTGTGATTTAACCTTGGAGTTCAGGAATGAAAACTGTTAGTTTCTAGTTGAAGCAGTTAATGAAAATGGCTTTATAGGTTTTGATGAAAATCAATATTCTATCTTCATATCTTTAACATTATGTCAAATGGCACAATGATGGATTTTGAAAGAGATCAATTCTCTTTTAATGAAAACCATAATCAAAACAGAGCTCTAAATAACAAAGTTGTTGTCACTTGTGAGTATGGAAACATAGATTTGCCAATTTGAATATTAGTAAAACACATGTAAAGAATAATTCTGGACTTATGGGTGGACCTTATTTATTTAACGGTAACTCTATAATAAAATAATTTCTATTACTTACATTTTAAACTAGAAAAGTGAGAATTAAGCTACCATATAGGTAAACGTCACATTTCTTTTGTCCTGTAATCAAATGAGATTTATCTTCCAGTTTCTTTCATATATGCTACTTCAGCTTCTCCAAACACCTTGAAATGCATCCTACTAAAGCTGTTTCCTTCAAGATAAATACACTAGAATGGAAATCAGGAGACTCAGGAGCTAGGCCTGACTTCACCACCTGCTACATGAATTTGGGCAGGTAAATTCTCTTGCCTTAATTTTGTCATCCGTGAAACGAAGCAGTTAGAGCAAATAACCTCTAAAATCCCTCTGAACTTTTAAAAAACAAAACAAACAAAAAAAAAACTCTGAAAACTAACCTCTACTCCTAAACCATGAACCAAAACAAAAAGTTTCAAAACTAATATTAAAGGAGCTTAAGTTTAACCAATGTTCTCCTTCTTTTACTTGACTTATAAAACTTATTTATCAATTTCCTACAGCAGTTAAGTTGAGCAGTTTCATCTACAGCAGTTATAGACTGAGAAAGTAAAGTCAATATATCCCTTTAGAAACAATGCCATAGGGGCACCTGGGTGGCTCAGTGCGTTAAGCCTCTCCCTTCCACTAAGGTCATGATCTGAAGGTCCTGGGATGGAGCCCCATATCAGGCTCTATGCTCAGCCTCTCTCTCTCTGCCTGCCTCTCTGCCTACTTGTGATCTCTGCCTGTCAAATAAATAAATAAAATCTTTAAAAAAAAATTAAACACTCATAAACTACTTTGAATTTCAAAAGGTTTTCAATCCACGTACTCCATTTCGGCAACATATTTCTTCTGTTCGCTATAGAGTGCTTGCCACTGACCTATGTTTACAATTTCCCCCCACTGGATCTAGGAAATGACTCGAGCACATTTTGGCCATTTGTATGGAGGATGATGTAGACAAGCATGGGTGATTAATATACGCATCCTAGTTCTACTGAAGAAACCTATCATATAAAGAAACCTATCAGGCAAATTTTTGTTAGGCCACACTGTATGCAAAGTGTGGAAATGACTATAAAGACAGTAATGAACACGTTACTACTTTACCCCTGCCTGCAACTATCCTGGTCACAGAAAAAAAAATTCTCTACCTCAGCATAATTTGAATTTACATTAAGAAAACCTAACTACTGTTTTAAGGTAAAAAGCCCCTTCTCATATACCTCCAAAGAGCTACAATTTTTATAACCCTAGCTGGTATTATTGAAACAAGTCCAGATAAACACCGTAATTACTATACTCAGGCATCATTCCTATGGAAATCTGCTTCATCGGCTTAATTTCTGCATATTAAATGAATTAAGTTAAAGTGCAAACGCTATTGTCTGAAAAACAAGGGAAATTATTAAAGGCAGAACAACGGGCTCCACTTCTGCAAATTAAGCAAAATTAAGCAAAAAGAAAGGAAGCAAGCAAAGGGAAGGAACTCGAGAGCTATTTGCAGCAGTGGTCCCTTGCAAGTTCTGGGAGCTTCCCCTCCAGCTCGAAGAAATAAGAAAAGGAATGCAAAGAAGAGAAGGCACCTCTCCTTTCAGGCAGGAGCCCAAAGTTACACTCTTTTCACAACTTGCAATATTCGTTGAATTCAGTTTAAGATGTACAGGAGATCTGGATTCCGTGGGACTGACTGGGAAAAGGGAGTGGCATTTACTTTCTGTCTGGAGCCCTAAGAACTGTACCAGAGCACTCAAAAACCCTTAGTTATCTAGCTCTCGGAGCATCCTTCCCACGCACACACCTGCAGGACTGGGCGGCCCCACCCTCTTCCCCTCCGGTCCTTAGGGCTGGACCAAGGTCCAGTGGCCCGCGCACCGTTAGTCTAAGGGCCACCCTGGCACGGCCAGCGCCACCCGCCCCGGGCAAGGCCAGAGCGCACGCCGCCGTCTGGTCTCCGCTTCTCAGAGCCACGCAGTGGCGGCGGAGCGCAGCTGGACACCAGCACCACCAGGATGCGCATTATAATAAAAACTTGGGGGAGTACGTCTACACTCGCGCCGACGTGGAGGCACAGCCCGGAACCCGGGTTCCGGGACCGCCGGCCCGTCCCGCCCCTCCTCGCGGCTGAGGGGCGGCGGTCCGTACCTGTCCTCCGAGACGCTGATGACGCCCTCCTCCTTGGGCACGATCACGGCCATATTCACCACCTCCTGGGACCCCTCGACCCGCTGCAGCAGGATGGGCTTGCGGGTCAGCGGCTTGGGCTGGATCTCCGCCGCCATCGGGAAGAGGGGGCGCGCCGGGGGCGCCGCCGACAACCGCGCCGCGGGGCCGGGCTGAGGAGACCGCTCGGGTACGGGCACAAGCGGAGACAGGGACTCTGAGTGACCGGAGCGGGACGCCGGGGACCCGCGATCATAGCCTGGCCGCCGCTCCGGGAACGACTCCGCGCTCCCGGCTTGGGGCACCGAAACCGCCAGGACCTGGGAGGCAAGCCGGCGCCAGCACCGGAGGAGGGGGCGGAGAGCTGGGGGGCGGAGCCGATGGGGGCGGGGCCTTCCCCAGGGGGTGGCCGCTGGTGGGCGCGAGGGCGGCTGCACTTCCGGAAGAGTGGTGGAGATGGAGAGGAAACCTGAAAAAGGAGGCGGGGCGCTGGAGGCCCAATGCGCGTGCGTCAGCTCACTGCCGCGTTTCCGCTCCGCCCCTTTATGATTCCCGACGCCAAGCCGGACCGTCCCTGGAACGCATGCGCCTTCTATTATCTGCGGTCTCCTAGACTCAACACCTTCCACATCCAGTGTTTTTAATCTCCCATGAACGCGCGTGTAAACACCCCTGGGAACGCGCTTGCCAGAGGCTCGCCCCCTCCAAATCCCTAAGAAGGGGCGGGGTGGGGCGGGGAAAAGGGCGCCTGGGCGAGGCCGGAAAGAGAAGAATCCTGCAGAAGGAAAGAAGCTGAACTAGTTGGGACGTGACTGGGCATGCGCACGGGTTACCTGTACTGAGCGGCCTTAACAATGATCCTGCTGCGGCGGGAGGCAGCGTGCTGCTCCCAGCATGCACCAGGCCCAGGTTCCCAGGGGCTCCTGGGAGTTGTAGTTTTTCGGAGCCTCCTCTCCCTTATCCTGGAATGACCTATCGCCCGCTTCGGAGCCCGGCAGCTTCCCTGGAAATTGGCTGAGTCGCGGCACCGACTCACCTCTAAGGAGGGAATTGAGGGGCAGCCCAGGGCTGAACAGGTAGGCTGTCACTGCACCCTGGTTCAGACTGCTGCCTATAATAGTGGAGCACTAGAGATGGAGAAAGAAGAGAATCTCTCATTCGAGTGTCTTCGAGGGAGTTTCCAAATCATCTGTAGTGTAATCTTTCTGGTTTTCTTAAATGACTCCGTTACTAGCCCAAGGGTACTTTAGCTCCCAGTTAGGGCTATGCGCCACCCCCCACCCACCACCGCACAACTTGAACACAGGCTCCCCTTGCTCCTGGTCCTGTCTTCTTTCCATTCCCCAGTAATCCAGCCTTTCTGGCTTGCTCCAGAGACAATGGAGAGAGTTACTGTGATTATTGAATAAATGTTAGGTGCCTGGCACAGGGCCTGGCAAGCGGGGTTGTTCGTTATGTGATGACCCAACTAAGCCCTCCCAGAGCTAACAAACTAGCTGAAGAGTGGCCATGCGGTGTGATTGGGCTGGCAAGGGCTTTGGAGGTCAGAAAAATAATATACCAGAGCTGGGCAAAGACATGACAGGCCTCACAGAAATGCATTTCTAGGGCAGGTTTTTGGCAGCCAAGGCAGTGTGGTGGTGCTAAGGATCTGTCTTGAAGCACACAGTGCAACTCTTTACCACCTCCTGTCTCTGCAGAAATTCTGTAAAGCACTTGAAAGTAAGATAGGTATTTTCCAGTTCTGGGACCTAGAACAAGGCATTCCACTTCTCTGAGCCTCAGGTTCCCCATCTATTAAGTGGAAAATAATAATACCTACCTTGAGTGTTGTGTGAGACCCACAAAAGACATATTTTAAGTGCCTTCACCCACAAAAGGTCCTTTAGGGCTCCAGGGATTAGGACATGGACATATCTGGGGGGTCATTATTCATCCTACCACAATGGTGTGAAATACTATTCTTATGCTCCTGACTCTGTTTATCTCTACCCCAGCCTCACTGCTGAACCTCAAACTCACATATGTAATGCTACTTCACTTTGTCACTTGACTGTTTAATAGGTGTTCCAAACATTCCCAAACAGCATCTTTAAATCTACTGCATCATTCACTCAATGGTTCAAAACTAAGTTCCTAAGAGTCATCCTTGCTTCTCTTTTCCTCACAACTCCTATCCAAACCATTAAGTCCTATCAGCTCTAACTCCAAAGTAGATCTTGAATTTTCCCACTCATATCACCTCTACCCCAGTCCAGGTCACCATATGCTCTGGTCTCTACTACCACAGTAACCTAACTGCTTTCCCTGCTTCTCCTCTTGAACCCTTCCCTCATTCAGCCCAACGCCAACCTATTCAATCCATCCTTTTTTAATGTTTTATTTATTTATTTATTTGACAGACACAGATCACAAGTAGTCAGAGAGGCAGGCAGAGTGAGAGAGGGGAAGCAGGCTCCCTGCTGAGCAGAGAGATGCAGGGCTCGATCCCAGGACCCTGGGATCATGACCTGAGCTGAAGGCAGAGGCTTAACCCACTGAGCCACCCAGGTGCCCCTATTCAATCCATTTTTATCACAATGGTCAGAGGATTTTGTTTTAAAATATAAGCCAGATCATGTTACTCCTCCGCTTAAAATTTGAGTGGCTTACCATTGCACTTGAGATAAAATGCTTCTCCAGCCTCACCTCTCCTCTCCTATTCTGTACTCTTTAGA
This sequence comes from Lontra canadensis, assembly GCF_010015895.1. NCBI lineage: Eukaryota > Metazoa > Chordata > Mammalia > Carnivora > Mustelidae > Lontra > Lontra canadensis. The sequence goes on along the minus strand of NW_022631045.1, from coordinate 13,747,786 downwards.
CCCTGACCTAAAAATCTCAGAAACACTAACCTAATTCCTGCTGGTGGCCTTTTCAGGGTTTACCATTAGATATTTTCTTCTCACCATTCAGTCTTCACCCCACTGTTAGCTCCTTAGAAATGTTACCCTCCTACCTCTCATGTACCCTACCTCTTCATAACACTTGCTGTCATATAACCCTGTCTTGTTTTCCAGTCCTCACTTTCTGCCCCAAATAATCTTTGTTTCTTGTTTACTTCTTAGTTCTCCCTCTAGTAGAAGAGAAGCATTGGGAGAGAAAGGACCTTATCTGCTTATTCATTGTTGTATTTCCAGCCCCTCAAAGAAGTAGCTGGCACATTAGGAGGCATGCTATAAGTATTTGTCAAATGAATGAATAGAAAGAGAGGCAGGTCTAAATTGAACTCGTTTCCATTAGAGCATAACGGAAAGGCTGGAATCTGAACCTTTCCCGAATTCCTGGGATGGAATGATCCTGGGGAGAATATAAGCAACAGGCAGATGGTAATACCAATATGGTAAAGCCAACAGGTGGTATAATTGGTATCCTGAAGAAAGGCCTCATATGCAATTACCCCTTTACTTTCTGGCATCAGGAGTCCTCTCAGCAGCAAGGTTTTGTGGCTCTGAAGCCTAGATGCACATAGGAATGCCTTGGGAACTCTTCGAAAATGCACAGCCCTGGACCTTATCCCTGAATGACCGAATTTGGTTTTCTGGGAGCTTGGTCCGAGAATATGAATATTTATAAAGTTTCTCGTGATTCTAAAGCAGGTGACCCTTGGTGTCTTGTGTTTTCTGGGAATCCCAGACCTAGGAATCCAGTGGAAGGGTGCAGGAAAAAGTAAGGAGTGGTACAGAGGGCTAGGCCTCCCACCATGGAGGGAGCACATCTTCTCTTCCCTTTCTTCTTCCCTAGCATGAGGAACTAGCCAGGCTGCTTGCTCTGCCACTGGTAACATCTAGTGCTTCTGATCAGACCAGTGTCTTTTTTGTGTGTGGTCCATTGAGTAATAGAACACAGCCTGTGGCTTTTTGCCCTATTCATCTGTGCCAGAAGCAAGCACAAGACTTTGCAAAACTTTTCCCTTAATCTTCCTTTCCATTCTCTCTAGCCTGGGCAGGCTTGGGTTAACAATAGGTTTTCATGTATACAAAGGTATGAAGTAAGGTTCCTCTATATATCTGTTTCTACGTATTTTTAAATATATTTTTAGAGCAGTTTTTGGTTCAAAGTAAAATTGACTGGAAAGTATAGAGAGTTCCCATATAACCTCTGCCCCCACATAGGCATAATCTCCTGCATATCTGCATCCCTCATCAGAGTGGGACATTTGTTACAATCAGTGAACCTGCATTGATACATCTTTCCCACCCAAAGTCCATAGTTTACTTTAAGGTTCACTCTTGGTGATGTACATTCTATGCATTTGGATGAATGTATAATGATATGTATCCATGATAATAATACCGTATAGAATAGTTTCACTGCTCTCAAAATCCTCTGTGCTCTGCCTGCTCATCCCTTCCTCCCCAAACCCTTGGCAATCACTGATCTTTTCATTGTCCCCATAATTTTGCCTTTTCCCGAATGTCATACAATTGGAATCACACTGCTCTAAATCTTCTGCATCCAATAGTGTTAAATAGAATGTATGAAGCAATTAAACGGGCCCTATGAGGAATGAAGGTTGCTAGTACGTAAGAGTTGGTGTATAGGCTTTTCAGATTGGCTTCTTTCATGTAGCAATATGCTTCCAAGTTTCTGCCCTGTCTTTTCATAGCTTGATGGTTCATTTGTTTTTAGTGCTGAGTAATATTCCATCGTCTGTGTGTATTATAGTTTGTTTATCCATTCACCTACTGAAGGCCATCTTGGATGCTTCCAAGTTTGGGCAGTAATAGATAAAACTGCTATAAATATCCATGTCTGGTTTTTGTGTGGGTGTTAAGTTTCCAGTTCCTTTGGGTAAATACCAAAGAGCCCGAGTCCTTGATCATATGGTAAGAGTCTGTTTGTTTTTTTTTTTATTTTTTTATTTTTTTAGATTTTTTTAAAATTTATTTATTTGACAGATGGATCACAAGTAGGCAGAGAGGCAGGCAGAGAGAGAGAGGAGGAAGCAGGCTCCCCACTGAGCAGAGAGCCCGATGTGGGGCTCGATCCCAGGACCCCAGGATCATGACCTGAGCCAAAGGCAGAGGCTTTAACCCACTGAGCCACCCAGGCGCCCCAGAGTCTGTTTATTTTTATAAGAAATTGCCAATATGGCTTCTAAAAGTAGCTGTACCATTCTGCATTCTCACCGGTTAGGTTCGTCTGTATTTCAGAGGAAAATTAATTCTCCTGGAATTTTCTGCAGAGGAACAGGGAAGGCCGTGTAGGATGAAGTAGGAGGGGAACCTAGCCTTAGGGAAATGGCTACAGGGTTAAATAGTGAAAGAAAAGAGAGAAGGAGGAAGAGAGTTTGTTTCTGTTCCTTCTTTGCTTTGTCTTTACTAATAACATTCAGGCCACCCCAACCCCACCCATACGCTAAGCCCTGAACTGAGCTCAAGTGAGAGGTAGGGACTATGACCGATTAGGTCTGCTCTTTAGAAAACCAAGAGAAAAGCAGAGGAATCCCAAGTGTGTTTTGTCAAGAAGTGGATCCGCTATTCCCACTATATAGTAGCTCTCAAAAAATGTTTGTTGACTGACAGGACAGGATAAATGAAAACCTAAAGTCCTCAGTTTACCAGTGACAGGTTTTAAATCTGTTAGAATCCTTGGTTTAGCTTCAGGGAATTCAGACCTACTCATAATTCCATGGACACTATCTTCATTCTTTCTTCCAGCAAATCAGTGCCTGCTGTGTTGCTGGGAGTAAGCTAGGTGCTGGATATAACCCTTGCGAAGTCAAGGACAGAGCTCACTTTGGCTCAAATCTTGCTTTCGTCATTGGAGAGCCACTGGCTCTGGACCGAGGAAGTAGTGAAGAGCAGTTGTTGTGAGAAGATTTTGGTTTAAAAAATAAAGGTCAGGACTATGCTCGTGTTCTGCGGATGTGCTCAGTTCTGCTCTAAATCGTCTGCATCAACTAATGTTAAATAGAATGTATGAAGGAGTTAAATGGGGCCTATGAGGAGTGAATGTTGCTGCTACAAAATATGGAGATGGAAGCAGGGGTGAAATATATTGCCATCTAGACAAAATGAGCAATCTGTTTGGAAGGAATCAGTCTCTAGGGGTCATACATAACTACAATTACTTTACTAAGGAATGAATGTTTTATATTTTGTGGCAACTTTTGGGGGATACCACATTTTTCTACATGTGCCTGTTTTGGTTCCATTTTCCACCTAAAATTACACACATGAGGACAATGAGTGATTCTGTAAACAAAGAGTGAGATCATCTTTATCTCAAAGACCTTGGCTGAAGGTCATGGTTAATGACCAGACTTCTAACGCTGCCACTGATGTCCTGGCAGAATTGTATCTGAAACTCTTGGGCAATGAGATGACACTTTTTTAAAGTTTTTTTTATACGCTTCAAGGATCAACACAATGCAGCCATCTTATATGTAAACCAACTGTTGTAGTATATGCTTAGGCCTCGTTGACATGGTTTTAAGAAAAGCATTTCCCATCCTCTGAATCTAAACCTTAAGCCATCTTTAAGCAGAGACACCTTTCCTCTTCTGTTGAACCACTCCTGGTATCATCAAGCACAGTACAAGAACAGTACAAGGCATGAAGAGGGAACTCAGTAATGACAAGTGAGTAGAAAGATTAATTGAATCTTAATGTCTTTGCAGAACAGGTTCTGGTGAAATGGAGCACGGAAGAGTGTATACCCATAGTTTTCCTATCAATACAATTTACTTGGCAGTTACTCCTGGAGGCCAAAGAGATCAGGAGGAGTGTTTGTTACCAAAGATACCTCCCCTTGAGTAAAATTAGTTAGGATCAGGTTAATTTTCCTTAACAGCAACAGATACCATGGGAAAAGGGCTTTTGAGCAGGCCAAATAAACATTGGTCTTTTTCTTCAACTGTCTATTTCAGGGAGTGGGGGAGAGAGCAAAAACAACAACAACAAAAAAACTCAAGCAAAAGGGAAAAAAAAAAAGACTGTATTGACAAAATAAATAAAAGAGTTCAGAGGCAATAGAGAGCACACTGAAAGTCCTAAAAAGAAAGAGGCCAAGATATTAATGATAGCCCAAATGGTATAACCCAAACTTTGTTCTCCTACATTAAAACCCTGAAGAATTTCGTGGGCTCCTGAAACATGTATTTTTACTTCTAGGGCATGAAATCCTAAAGAATTTATATCCTATATCATATGTTCACAGATTAAGTATTTTCAAAAAGCTGATTCTCTTTTTTGAGGTTGGTGCAAAAAGGAGCTAGAAGCTGCAACCCCGAGGAGAATGCTGAGTAAAGGGGAACTATGGTATAGTTTCCTCACGGGCCTCACTGCCGCCAGGCTTGCTCTCTCCAAGCCATCCTTCTCATTGCTGCCAGAGTAATCTTTCTAAAACTCATGTTACTCCCTAACATAGCCTAAAACCTTCGAGAGCTTTCCATGTCTCTAGCACTGAAACTATACTCGTTCATCTGGCTCAACGCCTACCTCTGCAATCCATTTCCCATTTTCTACCCCCTTAAAACTCAACTCCAGTAACACCGCATCGGGATAGAATGGTTTTATTTGCAAGTGACATGAAATTCTACTTGATCTTTTAAACCATGAAGGGAATACCAGCATCCACTTAACTGGTCAGAGTTTGGTCACGTCACTGACTCCATTTCTCTGCCATTCCCTTAGTTATATGTGACATCTTTATCCTCTGCTTGACTCTCCTTAAGGTAACAAAATAGAAACCAGCAACTCTCAGGTTTAAATGCTTTCTCTTCCGTATGAATGCATCTCTTCCCCCCAACCATCAAGTCAAAATCCTGGACTTCTCTCTGATTGGACATGTCCAGCCCTGAACTAACATCCCTAAGGAATGCCATGGCTGATTTGCTTAGGCTTGGAAGACATGCTTCTCTGAGAGCCAACTCTAACAAGAATGGGTGATGCTGACTGACTAACGCCAACCAAGACCCATCTTTGGAGATGAAAATAAGGTCAGTTATATTCAATCCATGGGCGGGAAATATGGAGGGAAGGAAAGAATGGATGCAGACTAAGCATCTTCAGAATCCAAACTGCATACAATTCTCTAAGCCTTTCATCCCATGGTTTAGCTCTCTACCCTCTTTCGGGAATGTTCTTTCCCTACTTCATCCGTCCGGCAAACTCTTACTCTGCTGTCAATTCCAGACCAAGCATTTCACCCTCTGTAAGGTCTTTCAGGATCCCTCACCCCAAACAGTGGATTAGGTCCTTCTGTGTGTCATTCTTATACCCAGTATAAACTTAATATATTGCCTTACTTAGTGTTCATCAATTATTTGTTTGTTACATTTGTCTCCCCCAATAGATGGTTAACTCCTTGAGTACAGAAACCCTATCTTTTTTATACTTACTCTTGACATTTATAAAATGACCAGAACGTATATGACTATCCTTTAAATAAATTCTGAGTTTTGTTAGTTCTACTGGAGATTGATCACTGTCTGTTGATCACCAAGTTATGTGCTCTGTGTGTAGGTGTGACCTCCTCTGATATCTAACCTCAAGACAGAGACAGATCCTCAAAAAAAGTAACTGGAGTGAGGAGAGAAGGGATTAGAAAGTGAAATGTCTGAGTCACTCTGGTTCTTGGCCCTTTTGGTCCTGATTTACAGGGTTCTCGAGGTCTTGGAAGATCCAGGACACTATCAGTTGATGACGGTGCCCTCTAACGTGGACGCAATGCAGGCACCAGGCAAGAAGCTTTCCTGTATGAACTTCAAGCCGGCAACTTGGCCAGCCAGAGTCCCTAAGTGCATGTGATGTTCCATGCTTATGATCATTTTATTATTCCTAATCGGAAAGGGCAAAAGCATACTCTAGATGCTGTTTCCTTTTTTACCACAAAAAGAATACCACATTGTACCTGTCCTCAACTTACAGCATCTGAGGGTGGAGCCAAGAATTAAACATTTCCAAAAGTGGAAGTGAAATTATCATCATTATCAGCAATTGTTTTTAACACACATACTCTTGGTAGGGCAGAGAATGTGTGCCCGAGAGATGTAAGCAGCAGTTGGAAATTGTCAGGGAAGCTAATAATTAATTCACAAATGATAAGTGCTCTGCCAATAATGACATTGATGATGGTAATGCAAATATTCCAGAGGACCCTGGGATTCAAAGACAATGAGACATTGTCATCAGAGTCACAAAAGCAGCAGAAGACAGGCTGTATGACCTCAGTGAAGTCACATGTAAATGTAACAGCCAGAGACTATTAATAAGTGTACGATAGTGTAGTATAAATTATACATCTGTGGTGGCAATGCAGCAACACTATTTGACTGATTATTGAGGGAATGATCAGGGTGGAATGATATTAGTCAGGAAAGGCTCTCAAAGAGGTGAGTCACAGGCTTTTGAACAAGAGGCTGACATGATCTAGATGGTACTTAAAAATTATTACCTTAGCAACTATGGAGAGAATGAACCACGATGGGAAAACACAAATCAGGGGGACCAGGTAGGAGGCAGTAATGCATACGAGGTGATGGGCGCCTGGACTGGCGTGTGGGCTGTGAAATAGAGCTGGAATGGTTTAGAGAAGGCAATGCAGTAGATTGCATAACAGCGTGGGCTTTGCAGACAAACTGATCTGGGCTCTGATCCTGGCTTCACTGACTAGCTGTGTTACTTGGGTAACTAACCTACCTGCTCTAGGTCTATTCCTTCATCTACAAAATGCACTTGTAGACACTTGGTTTTGCTGTCCGGTATTTCAGTGTCCTTTCTAATTTGAGTGAATCTCAATGTAAATGGGGAGACACACAGGGGAAGCTGTTCTTCTGCCAACCCCTGGCATCCAGGTCATAGGCACGTGCTCTGAGCAGGGCCGGTTGATGCTCACTCATCTTTCTGTACTGGGCAATAGTGATTCAAAGACAGTGTGGCCAGTCTGAGGATCTTTGAGCCCTCTGTGGTCAAATTAGACTCCAGAGGCCTGGGGCGCCTGGCTGGCTGAGTCAGTAGAGTATGCAATTCTTGATTTCAGGGTTTTGAGTTCAAGCTTCATGTTGGGCATAGAGCTTACGTTAAAGGAAGGAAGGAGAAAGGACGGAAGGAAGGGAGTGAGGGAGAGAGGGGAAAGAAGGAAGGGAGGGAAAGTAAGGGAGGAAGATGGTAGGAGGGAGGGAGGGAGGAAGAAAGAAAGAAAATCTAGATGCATGGTGGGGCACCTTCTTGAGAACTGTTACTGAGCTATGATTTTAACTTTGTGCTCTGCTTCTTCCCTTTGTTCCACACTGAACCCAGTCCTCTACCTTACTATGGATTCTGTCAATTGCCTGACACCTTTCCAGTTACTTCGTTTTCTGTTAACTGCTATTTGCTTTCAAAAGCCCCAACTAGAACATGACTTCACAGGACCATTTTGAGGATTGAACAAGATCATGTATAGAAGGCCCTTAGCCCAGTACTTGTCATGGCTAAACACTTACTAAATAGTTGACCTAAAAATGACAGACTGAGTGACAGACTTTGATAACTGGTTAGATGTGGAAAAAGAATAAAAAGGAAGAATGGGGAAGGGAACACTAAGTTTATAAAACCATCTTCCACATCCTTATTCTACCTCTAACAAGAATATGGAAGCCAACAGAAGGATGATGGGCATGAAAGAGGGTTAGACATTAATGGCAAAATACCGACCTCTCAGCGTATCAGCTGAGAACAAGGTATTTTACTGACATGACAAAGTCTAAACTTGTTAGCCTGGCACATAAGGCACTTCCTAACCCTGTTCGAACCTGCCTTTCCAGCCCGCATGCCTGCCACTCCCTGAGAAGCACCTGACGCCATACTTGATCACTCTGCTTCATGTCCTAAGAGCACACCGTGTTGTTCTGAGCTTTGCCTCCTCGGCCCACTGTTTTCTCTTCACCTGAAATGTCCTTCGCATCCTCCCTCAACCTCAGTTCATTTAGGACTTTGGTTGCCTCATTTATCCTCCAGGAAGCCGTTCCTAACTCCTTCCAGGCAGTGTCACTCACTCCTTCTTCTGGGCTCCCACAGAACTCTGTTCAGGACTCTCTGGTAGAACATACCACATTTTATTCTAAAGGGGTCGTTATGTCTCTCTCCTTCACTACCTCGTGTGGTCCCAGACCCCAAGGACTATGGTTTGGCCATCCTTGTATCACTATTGCCTGACATCTTCTGTCACAAAAACAGTACTTCACAGGCTCATGGTTGAATAACCAGGGCATTTCTTCATAATTTGGTTAGAGATAAAAGGCTATGTCTGTAAGGGGCACCTGGGCAGCTCAATCAGTAGAGCGTCTGACTCTTGATTTCAGCTCAGGTCATGATCTTGGGATCTTGAGATGGAGCCCCGCTTGGCTCTGTGCTTAGCAGAGAGTCTGCCTATCCTCCCTCTCTCTCTGCCCTTCCCCCCACTCATGTGCTAGCACGCTCTCTCTCTCTCTCTCTCTCAAATAAATAAATAAATCCTTTTTAAAAAGTGTATGTCTGTAAGATAACGTGATTTGGCAATCCACACACAGAAGTCAGTCTTGTGCATTATTTGTTTATGTATTAAATAATAAATAGTGTCCTTTTAACTTGCCAGCTCCTGAAGGTCAGAGTTCTGTTTTAACTCACTTTCTACTAATGGGTTTTTCACTAATGGGTGTGATAAAGGAATTGGAATCATTTTGAGGTACTGCTTTGATGTTAAGTAACGCAGTGTTGCTGGTCTGCTGAAGGAGCTGTGCTTGGAGACCCTGAGTACAGGAGCCCAGGCCAGCAGCCTTAGTTAGGGTTTTCTGTAGATCATTTTCAAGCTCTGATTCCCAACACTTAACCAACTCACCTTTCCCAAATAGAAGCCAGAATGAAAATGATCATTTCCCTTTGTAGTCCCCCAAGGTAGGCCCAAGCCTAAGTTTCCAGAGGGACGCACCCATGAGGCCCAAATTTAGTATTATCTTCCATGGCCCTCAGAAATTATTCTTCTTTATTTTCTAAAAAGATTTTGGAGATCTCACTTCTAATTTATTTTTGAATTAATAATCCATTACTGAGATTCGGAATTAAAAAGCATACAGTGCAGTGTCCCCCTGCCCCCCGCCACCCTGCACCCTCGCCTTCCAGCCTCTCCCCTGTGGGTGACCAAAGCTATTGCTTTCTTATGCGTTCTTCCAGAGATACTTTACGCATATAACGACATATTGGTAAGTTTCCCACTGCCTTTTACACGAAAGTTAAATTAGTACACACAGTTCTGCCTCTTGCTTTTTATTCACTAAATGATTTATCTTGTAGATCTTTTCCTATCAGTACGTATCAGTACATACCTTGCCTCCCACCCCTTGGTATTTCAGTCCCTTGGGTGAACTGTGATCTAGCAAGACAGTCTGCTGTTAATGGGCCTTGGGGGATTTCCCCCCAATCCTTTTTCTATTTTATAAACAATTAAGCACCTCTTTTACCTCCTTTCAGATTTCCTCCCCAGCCTCTGCCTTCTTCATTCTCAAGAAATGCTGCCTCTCTTAACTCACAAAGCAGAGGCCATTAGATAAAGATTCTATCAATTTCCTGCGTCTTACCTACTTTGTCCTTCAGAATCCTTTGGTTCCAAACAGCACACAGTTCTCCGGATACGCATGTTCTCTTGTCTCTGCACCTTTCTCTATGACATTCCCATTCTCACCATCCTTCATCTGCCTGGGAAGCTTGTATTAACCTTTCAAATCCAAGCTTGGATATCATGCAGAGGGAGTTAGTCTGTTGCTTTTTGTAGTGCATCTGTATCTCGTTCCTCTCCTGCTGTTGTATTTCTTATGCTGCTTTGAAATTTGTTTACAAGTCTAAGTTCCCATAGGTCTGTGAGCACCTAGAGAACCAACCAAATCAGTGGTGCCTGGGTGGCTCAGTGGGCTAAGCATCTGTCTTTGGCTCCGACGTGATCCCGGCGTCCTGGGATCGAGCCCCGCATCGTCACATCGAGGTCCCTGCTCAGCAGAGAGCCTGCTTCTCCCTCTCCCACTCACCCTGCTTGCGCGCTCTCTTTCTCTCTTTCTTTCTGTCAGATAAATGAATGGAATCTAAAAAAAAAAAAAAAAAAAAAAAAGAACTTATTCATATCAGGATGCCCAGCGCTTAGCATAGAGAATCTAGTAATAGAAGCCACTCAGTAAATATTTGTTAAATGAGTGAATAAATAATGTGGAGGAAATCTAAGCATAGTGTACTATGACAAGTATTTGCAAAACAGTAGAATGAATCTTCAACTTTGCACGCTGTCACAGAAACAGCGTCGGACCTGGAATCATCGAGAGAACCCATTCTCGTCCTAGGAAGCAGGAAATTTTTCCCATACAGTGTTCATTGCTGTATCCTCAATGCCAGGAAGAATGCCTGGCTCTTTACTGGTGCTAAGAATGAGGCTTTGTGTTATGTTTGTATTTGAATCTACTGAAGACACCCTTTATTTCAAAGAGGTTGCAGGGAGAAAACTGGAACCCAACGGTCTGTGGCTTTTGGGCTAACGAGAGAACACGCCTGATACCCAGTCACACATGAAGTTATCCTAAGGCCAGTGAATTCATTTACATGGGATACATTCAACCAGCTGACTTTTACAAATGTGGTTATGGATTAAATTAACACATTTCCATAGCCTCAGGTTTCTTCCAAGCTTAGTGGTAATCACATGCTTTATCTGGGAAATAAAACAGAAACCTTACAGGTGATCTTGAGGAGGCAGGGCTCTTAACTCCTCCTGTATAAACACCAACAGGAGCAAGAGCGTGACAATCAGGCACAGAGCGGCCCTCGATGCAAACTGAAATAAGACCTTTACCCCACTCTTTTTTTTTTTAAGATTTTATATATTTATTTGATAGAGAGAGAGCATGAGTGGAGGGAGTGGGAGAGGTGGAAGGAAGCTCCCACTGAGTGGAGAGCCCGATAAGGGCGGGACTCGACCCCAGAACCCTGGGATCATGACCTGAGCCAAAGGCAGTCGCTTAACTGACTGAGCCACCCAGGCGCCCCAAGAGGGATCTTTCTTCACTGCTCTCCTTCAGTCACTAGAATACACATATTCCCCCGCCCCTTCTTACTGAACAGGAGTAATATGCAATAAAACATGTAATTAGAACATAAAGTCACATCTCCATCAGTTTATGAAAATAAGATTCTCTCATCCCAATGCTTCTGATCAAACACTATGGTGACCCAAGTTGTTTTTAGACCAAGACTGAATCAGAATTTCATATTTATAATTTTTATTTCCACAGTGTTCAGTAAATACCTATGGATTGACCAAATGACTATTTTGCCATTAATGAGCTCTGTAACCTTGGGCAACTTTTATCTACATTTTCCAGGCTTCGTTATCCCCATCGATGCCATAAAGCTTGATTGTCACATTTTTCAAAATTATTTTTTAATAGTTTAAACATTTTCTTCAAACAAAGGCTTAGAACTCCATATTAAACAAAAAAGTGGGGCTACTCTGGATAAAATAGGTTCGGGGGCCCTAAGAACTCCTGCTTTGCCTCCTCCTTCCCCACCCTTGTTTCTGCCCTGAGTCCCTCTGCTGAGCCCCAGGGCTCTGGGACGCACCTTCAAAAAAATCACTGCACTAGACAATCCTATACGTAAGACTGACTCCCAGACTTGTACAGAAACTTATTGTCAGCTGGGACCAGAGATTCCCAACCTACAGCCTCTTAATTCTTAGGGATTAAATGAGGTAAAGCCATTCAGGAAAATTAAAATATGAAGTTTCTTTGCTTTGGGTGGTATTACATCAACTCAACCAAGAAGTTTGCTTAGCAGTTGATTACTTACTGGAAAGCAAAATTGGAAGCTATTTAAATCCTTGATAAATTAATCACAGATATGAGCATGATGAGAATGAACTGTGAATGTGGTAACATGTAAATAAATAAATTTTTATCTTTAAATAATTTAAATAATAAGACTTTATAAATAAAGTAATAAATAATTACATTACTAACCAATAATTTTTAAGCGGACAGAATTTCTCAATAGATATGAAAATGAGGGGGCGGAGTTAATTAAAAGAATCCCTGGGCAAGTGGAGAATAATAATGATGCATTCCATTTTCTTCCTTTCCATACAAATAAAATGTGCCAGGGAAAGGTTGAATGGCTTGCTGAAGGCCTCACAGCTGATTTCATGGCAGAATCCACAGCAGAACACAGCATCTGTAGCTTTCCAAGCCATGTTGCCTTTCTCTGTGAGGTTAGGGTTCCATCTTCGCATGTCATGCAGCTACTGAAAGATAGAACATCCTCATTAATCTCAGCACTCATGACCTGGATTCCTGAAGTTTGAAGGTGGGCAGGAGAGTAAGAATCATCATAACCTAGAAACGTTTATTTATCAAATGACTACTTATAACACCCACTCAAATACCCATCTCCATTAAACATAAGCATTGATGCTCCCCTTCCAGGGATCAACTCCTTCATCACATGTCCAGCTGATGACTGCATTCTTATACCTATTTGACAATACCGTACAAATGCAATGCAAATCAACTACAAAGCGAAACTGCTCATCTTGCAAAGCTATGGAATTTTTCAGGTTTATTGAAGGAAGGCCGGTATGCAAGCAAGGGAAAGATGTGGGTGATATTGAAGAGGTAGGCAAAGGACAGATTGGGAAGGGACTTGGGGTTCTGAGTGGTTTTCATTCTGGTTAGGATGAGAAATTTTTGGAGGCCTTTAAGCAAGAGAAGTGACAATCAGATTTATCTCGAAAATTCTCATTTTGACATTGGCAAATAGTCTAAAAATATAGGATCTTGCTATTGTATTTCTGTGATTCTATCCCTTAGATGCATCGCCACATGTATGAAATGACACATGTCTAAGGTTATTTATTGTTGCCTTATTTTAAGAGCAACAAATGGATGCAGTTATGATGTGCAGCAAAAGGGGCTTGGTTTGACAACGATGGCATGACACGTAGCTCTAGAAACAAGGAAGGTCTCTATGTACCTATATGGAGAGAGTTTAAGACGTGTTGGTCGACAAAAGAAAGCAAGATTTAAAACACTATAGAGCAATGTAAATGGTAGGCTACCTTTTGTATAATAAGATAAGAGATATATTTATAAATGCTTGCATTTGCCTTAAAAACCCAAGAAAGAAAAAAAAAAGACAAAGACACTAGTGGAAGTGATTCTTATTTAGAGGGTTGGGGTGAGGAATGCAAGAATGGGTTTAAGACTTCTCTGGGTATATCTTCTTTCATAGCATGCTGAATTTTGAACCACATAAATGTAGTACCTCATAAAAATAAAATATTAAGTGTCACTCTGACTGCTTTGTAGAGAGTGGTTGTAGGGACTCAAGAGTAGAAGCTGGGGCCCATTTAAAAATAGCTACTGAAGTAGTTCAGGCGAGGGCTGGTAGCAGGCGGCACCGGAAGGTAGCAGAGGAGGTGGTGAGAAGTAGTCGGTTTGGGGCATAGAGCTAATGGATTTGCCAACGGATCGGGTGTAGTTTCTGGATGAAGAAAAGAGAAGTCAAAGCTAATTCCTAGATAGTTGTCTTGAGCCAGTAGAGGAGAGACAGTGGGGTTGGGGGAGGGGCACCAACAAAGATCAAGAATCGAGAATTCTATTTTGGACCTGTTGAAACCATGTTTGAATGCAGAGGTCCACAACTAAAGAGAAATATCTTGAAGGAGGAATAAGGCAGAGATTTTTCCAAAGATGAGTTCAACTCCCATGAGTTCAAATTTAAGGACTGAGGGACCCTCGTAAAATCAATAAATCTCCCAAATGTCCGTCTCTGTTTTTATGCTGCACACGTGAAATATACAGGAAGGAATGGCATTTGTGCTAATATAGGATTTTGTTGGAAGAAAACTAGGTTAAAAATTCCGAATCAATCCCTGGGTTTGTTCTTAGTTCTCGAAGTCAGCCTATAGTTGTCATAATAGCCTACATTTTGTTAAATATGAAGTAAAAATAAATGCTGTTTCACGATTTTTTTTCATTTTTCAAGATGAAGTTTGAATCAAAGATTTTCCACTATTTAGGATGAAACATAGGCGGCCAACACTAAGTGGCCTTTTCAGTGTCCTGAACAAAGTGCAAACAAATACGATTCGGGAAACAAATTTAATTTAAACTTTTCCTCTTGGACACTAAATTCACTCTTTATTAACAGAATAATTTACAATATAACTTGGACTGATAATGGGGCAGAAAGTAGAGAGTAACGATTTTTTCTACTTTATCCCTCTAGAAGTTATTAAAATTTTTTTTTTTTTTTTGCAAAAATAAAGAACTGCTTTCTTAAGAGTTCTACCTTCAACTCTTAGTTTGTCTTTTGTGCATTTTCACCGAGTACGACAGACTCTGGAAATGTCCCCATGTTAATAGAAGTTACTAGCTGTGTTTTCCACAGTGCCCAGTGTCTCAGAAAGTTCAGGATGCCAAAATAAATTACCATGTGGTTTACACAAGCATTTCTTTCTCATGCTTCTAGAGGTTAAGAGTCTTGAGATCAGGGGCCAGCATGGCCAGGTTCTGGTGAGAGCACTTTTCCTGACTATGTCCTCACAGGGCCCCTCCTTGGTACATGCGTCACAGAGAGAGAGAGAGAGAGAGGGAGAGATCTTGGGTCTCACTTTCTGCTTGTGCAAGGGCTGTAATCCCATCATGGGGGCTCTACTCTTATGACCTAATTAAACCTTGATTACCTCCCAAGTGTCCCAGTGTCCCACCTCCAACTGCTGTCATGTCCAGGATTAGTGGTTTAACGTATGAATTTGGGGGCCAGGGGTGGCATACAAATATTCAATCTATAGCTCTCAGCCCAGAATCCTCTTCAGTTTGGAAACCCTCAGACCTCCAGGTGGCTGAAATATTTATTGGCTGCTGACGCCTTACCACTGAGTCCTCCCGAGGACTTGCCTAAAGGAAACTGCTTCCCTCTAGTGTAGGTCCCCTCTCCTTGGTAGGTCCCCTCTCCTTGAGATCTAGCCCTCTGGCCTCGATATGCCCATTTAATGAGCTTCCCATGAGGGCCAGTCAACCTCTGTCTTGCTCCCAGACTCTCTGACAGGCGTTATTCTCCAATACACCTCCTCCACATGAATCTCGGTCTCAGCATCTGTTTCCTGGGGGACCCAGCCGAAAACACTGATAGGCTTCATTAATAGCATATTCAAATAATAAGTAACCAAATCATGCCGATTTCTTATGTTGCGTGTCGGTTCAGGCACAGCATAAAAAGCAAACATAGTGGGGTACAGAATACGCTATTGGACCCTCCCGGGACTGGCCTTATGCACTTTGCATATTTCATACCCACATTTGCGGAAGAGAAAAGCCTCCCTCAGGTCTGTTTGGCACCACACGTTTTGTCCATCACAGGGAGTAATCTCTTGGCTCATTATAACTGATCTCTGAATGCATTACAATAAGAGAGAACGGAGTTTTGATCCCATTATTTATTTTTATTTCTTAAAGAAGTAGAACAACAGGAAGCCAAACTTCAGTTCAAGTATTCCTGGGAAAAAAATGAAGAGTAAGTAATAAAACAAAACAGCCTGTCCGGCAGCACTCCTTAAGAATTCCCCAGCAGGGGTTACGATCTAAAAAACAGACCTTAGATGCTGAGTTGATTTATCATACATATAAAAATTCCCAGACCATAGATTTTCTGCTCATTCATTTCTGTCACCGTAATTTATTTAGCCTTCAGTTTTCAAGATCCTTTGTAACCATTAGTAAGATTTTTAAAATAGCACTGTGTAGGCAGGATTTTGCAAAGAATATTCAGGCCCTCCTTTCTCCTCTTGTCACTTAGTTAGCCATAGTTCAGTGTTAGGATTTATCATACATATAAAAATTCCCAGACCATAGATTCAGAGGATCTTTTTCATGGCACCAAAGTAGCCTAATCTATAGTTAGAGATTTAGTCACAAAGAAAATTTGTCTTCAGAATTCTCTTTTATTTACTTATTTATTTATTATTAATTTTCTTCTTAAGTAGGCCCCGTGCCTACTGTGGAGCCCACCATGGGGCTTGAACTCGCAACCCTGAGATCAAGACCTGAGCTGAGATCAAGAGTGGAATGCTTAACCCACTCAGGCACTCCAGGATTCTCTTTTTTTAATTTTCATTTTTTAAGATTTTATTTATTTATTTGAAAGAGAGCGAGAGCATGGGGTCAGGGTAGGGGGAAGAGGCAGAGGGAGAGGGAGAACCAGACTCCCTGCTGAGCAGGGAGCCCAATGCAGGGTTCATGCAGGGCTCGATCCCAGGACCCTGAGATCATTACCTGAGCAGAAGACAGATGCTTAACGACTGAGCCACACAGGCACCACTCTTTTTTTTATTTTTTTAAAGTAATTTCTCCATTTATTCCCCCTTCAATGTTTGAATTTTGTTATTCTCTGTTGAAAATCTTTTTATTATGTAATTATAGAAAAATGAAAATGGGATACATGAAAAAGAAAAATTATCCATAAGCATGGTGGTTTATTTACATCCAGACTTTTGCCAAAATAGTGTATGTAGCATTTACAATTTTTACAAGATACATTCATGCCATTTTATACTTTCGTTTACCAAAATGTAATAAATACTGCCCATGTCAATAGATACACCATTAAAATATTATTTAATAGATGCATAATATTTTACAACTTGGGGATATCAAAAGCTTTTAAATCAATACCTTGCTATTAAACATTTATATTGTTTCCTTTTTTTTTTTTTTTTTTTTTTAGCTTTTGTAAATAGCGTATCAGTGGACTTTCTTGTAAATAACTGGTTGTTTCCCCAGGACAAATACTTAGAGGTGGGATTTTTGGATCAAGCAGTGAGTACGTTTTTAAGATTTTTGTAAACACTTATTGCTAAACTGTTTCAGTTTCCCACAAAGAGTGGTTGAAAATGTCCTTTCTCTATACTTTTGTCACCCTGAGTATACCATTCTTTTTCATCTTTCTTAATCTAATAGATGAAAGGTAGGATCTTGTTTTTAGTTGCATTTCTTTGATTTCTAGTGAGCCTGAGTTTTGAAAGTATTTATTGGACATATAATTACTTCTTTTGTGAACTGCCTCTGAATGTAAAATATTGAGTTCTGTTACTTCTCTTCCTGAATTTTAAGAGCCTATCTATACATGAGCACACATTTCTCCAAAGAAGACATATAGATGGCCAGCAGACACACGAAAAGGTGTTCAACATCACTCATCAGGGAAATGCAAATCAAAAACCACGAGATACCACCTCACACCTCTTAGAACGGCTAAAGTAAAAAATACAACAAGTGTTGGCAAAGATGTGGAGAAAAAGGAACACTCGTGTACTGTTGGTGGAAATGCCACTATCGAGCACCGTAAGGATGTTCCTTGGAAAATTAAAAATAGACCTACCAGGGCGCCTAGGTGGTTCAGTAGGTTAAGCGTCTGCCTCCAGCTCAGGTCATGATCCCAGGATCCTGGGATCAAATGCCACATTGGGGCATTATCTTTGTATTATCTTTTATTATTATATTTGTATTATCTTATGTTATATATTATATTATTTGTATTATCTTTGTATCATTAATCTTTGTATTATTCTTCACATTAATGGGAGTGTTTCTAGAATTTTGCTACCACTAAGTATGGTACTTCATCCTTATTCAGTAATAAATGCCTTTTGGTATCTACCTGTGTTTTGCTACACTGATATAAACTGAGGAAACATGGCATTGCTATAAGATTTCCTTAAAATTATGTTTAAGCGTATATTGTTATAATTTCTGCTTACCTGTGGCTTAATAATTATTGGAGGAGAGTGCTTTTAACAATTATTTTCCTACAACGTTATTTATCCAGAGCAGCTTATTTTTCCATTAAATATATATATGGCCTGGCACACCATAAGAGACTCTAAGAACCAACTAAGGGTTGTTGGAGGGGGAGTAGAGGTGGGATGGGGTAACTGGGTGATGGGAATTAAGGAGGAAACCTGATAGAATGAGTACTCAGTATTATATGCAAGTGATCAATCATGAAACTCTACCCTTGAAACTAGTAATATACTGTTGGTTAACAAAATTGAATTTAAAGAAAAAATTTAAAGTTTTCTTCATCAGTGAAAGTGTTTTTGACTCTATATAGAAGAGAATGAATTTCTTTTAAATACTGCAGTTTTATTTTAAAAGTATGTCAATTCATGAACTTGAATAGATAATTCACAAACACTGTTGAGATTTCAAAAGGTAGAATATGCTATATACCATAGAATAAAATCTCTTTTTCACCTCTGGTCAGCATGTCCTTCTCCCTGCAATTACTGTATTCTGTTAGAGAGGAGGAAACAGGATTTTTTAAATAAAAGAAATACATGCACACACAAAACATCTGTAATATATACAGAATGTATCAAATGTTTACATGAGAAGAACAATGTGCTAAACTATCCTAAGGAGTCCGACAGGAGGCAGAGACTTGATGAAGAGTTTGGTTACCAGAAGAGAGAGAGGAAGCAGAGAAAACTGTTTGGTGTTTTTCCAATATTGTCAGTTACTAGTTTATTTAAACTCTGAGTTCATTTTCTCACCAAGTTACAGCAAGAGATACTATAATCTATGTCACAGTAACTGCATTAGATATGAATGTCTACCACCTCAGCTTCCCAGACCTCAGATGGCAAACAGGACAGGAACCATGGGGACACCTGGGTGGCTCAGTCCTTTAAGCATCTGCCTTTGGCTTAGATCATGATCCCAGGGTTCTGGGATGGAGTCCCATGTTGGGCTCCTTGCTCAGCAAGGAGCCTGCTTCTCCCTCTGCCTGTTGCTCCCCCTGCTTGAGCTCGTGCGCTCTCTCTCTCTCTCTCTCTGACAAATTAATAAATAAAATCTTAAAAAAAAAAAAATAGATGGGAACCATGCATTCCTGGGATGCAACCAATCCAGAGTACAGAATGACAAACCAAATGACAAACACAAAATGTACCAAGCTTCTTCAATTAGATGAGAGAAGCTTAAATAAATCAAAATCATGGTACAAAAATAACTTAAAAGCCTTTCCCCAAATAAATCTGTATTGTGTTGTAAACAACTGAACAGTCATCGGAACCAGGGGTGTGTATAGAGGGGGAGCTGGCTCTTTGGTGCAGGCGGGCCCCTTGAGTAGAGGGGCCCTAATGCAGCCCCGGGATTGATAAAGCTGTGGGCAGGGGGGGAGCTGCAGGAACAAGAGTGGACCCCAGGAGTGGGGGATGGGAGGTAACAGGGGAGAAGGTGGGGGGTTGGGAGGCAATGGGGAAGAGGCTGGGGGGTGCTGGGAGGCAATGGGGGAGGGGGAGGAGCTGATTCAAGCAAACCAAACTCACAAAAAGCTGATTTATCTACAGAAATGCCATTTGTTCATTAACGAGCACAAAGGAACTAGAGGAGCGTTTTATTCATTCTACAGAGAAACCTAACATGCTGTTCATTCTGCAATAGAGTATACTTACTGCCGGGGATCAGGATACTCTGGCCAGCAGGTACAGTTCTCTATCCCCCACGTGGCGTTGGGTGAACCCTGATATGTATTATCCTATGGTCTCTACTTTTTTGGGGGGGAGGGGATATTATATCTAAGACAAAAAAAAAAAAAGTCTTTTCATTCCTGTTCGGGTCAACCACAATACAACCAAGTGGACAGAGTTACCCCCCAGCATTACTAGACAAAGTCTCCTGTGGTCTCCCCTCGCTCCTCAGTCCTTAGAGTGGGCATTTCTCTGGGTGGCTGGGAGGGAATGGTAACATAAGGTGGCAGTCGCCTGCATGGGTTCTGAGCCGCATGGCTTCCGTTCCAATCCAGGCCTGGCCGTTTGCCAGCTGCGAAACCTCAGGAGGTTATTTAACTTTTCTCCTCCTGGGAAAATGGAAGTAACAGTACCTGGTTCAACAAGTCATTGAAAAGACTAAATGAGCTAATTCATGTTGAACACTAAACATGGTGCCCAGCATTGACAGAGCACTCAAAAAATGTTAGCCACTGGTATTAAGGTTGCTGTCCTCTACTTCTGTTGGTTTGTAGTTGTTTCTGCTCATGGACAATAAGCCATCTTAAACTCTTTGCCCAAATTAAGGAAAAGAAAAGGAGAAGTCAAATGAGACCGATTTGATTTGGTGAAAAGACTGAAACATGTTCAGGGTTTCAAAGAAATGCAATTTCTTCGTATTGCTTCCCAATTTGAATATGGTACAACCTCAAATAACATGGAGAAGAAGGGAATAAGCAAGTACATTTTTTTTTTCAAAGGAGAATGTGTAAAAAAAAGAGGGAACTTCATGTCAAAATGCAATTTGTAATAAACAAGTATTTCTGGAGAACCCAATATGTATCCAGTTACTCTGCCTGCTTCTATCCTTGCCTTTCTAAAATCCATTTGCAACACAGCAACCAGAATCTTTTTTTTCTTTTTAAATTTTTAATTGTTTTTAAAGATTTTATTTATTTATTTGAGAGAGAAAAAGAGAGAGAAAGCACAAACAGGGGGAGTGGGAAGGAGAAGCAGGCTCCCCGCTGAGCAGGGAGCCCTGGGATCATGACCTGAGGTGAAGGCAGACACTTAACAGACTGAGCCACCCAGGCGCCCCTAAAGTCATTTTTCAAACACTAAGTTAGATCATGTCATTTCTCTGTTCAACATCTTCACGTGGCTTCCCACTTCATTTGAAGTAAAAGCCAAAGTCTTTGCAATGCCGTACAAGGCCTTGCATAATCTGCTCACTCCCTTCCCCACCCCATCTCTATGACTTAACCCCCCTCTCCCTTACTTACTCAGCACAGACATCACTGGACTCTGCTGTTCCTTAACCATGCAAGGTACTCCTGCCTCAGGGCCTTTGCACTTGTGGTTTCCTCCATGTTGGAGTCCTCTTCTTCAAAGTCATGTCTCAAAGAAGACCTTGGTCAAATGCCCCCTTTCCTGACCCTCCTGCTTAGACCCTCCCACCACTGTCTAGTCTCCTTTCCTGCCCTCATTTCTCTCTAGTAAATTCTCTCTATATTTATTGATGTATTTTGTTTATAATCTATCTTACCCCATCCTCCCTGTGATAGAAGAGCTACCTCGGGGGTTTCTGTATGTTTTGTTCATTGCTGCATTTGAATCGCTAGCAAGGGATGGTACTCACCGTGAGATTAAAGAATAAATTCTTGAACGGTGCTGGGTGCTTTTATATATGTCATCTCACCTACAGACTTCGGTCAAGATCTGATTTTCACAAGAAGACCTCACTAAATAGTAGCCATTATTATAACTATGTATTTTTCTATTCAGCAATGGCTGCTTCCGGAAATTAAAAATGGACTGAAAGCATCCTGAAGTGCTTGAAGCTGGAGTCTGAAAAACACTATTTATTTTAACGTGTGGCTGTCCTTTAAAGGCATCTTACATAAGATGGAGATTCAGAGGAAGAAGTTGTTTTTAACTTCTCAGTATGAATGATCAGAAATTACGAATTTTCCTGTAAATTTAAGTTGACCCGTTCTAATTTTAGCATGAATTCCCCGACCCTGAAAAAATGATTTTTACATTTGTCCAAATGGTGCATAACAGCAGAAGTGTGGGCCCGGCTGTCCCTGCCACTGCCTTGTGGGAGATAAGGGCGGCCTACTGGATTTCTGGTATCCGTTATAGTGATGACACGAAAGAAATGTTTGTAAGAACAAATGTTTGGTTCCAGGCTGCAGCCTAATTTAATAGTGTGCTTGAAAAAAACAGAGTTGATGATTCATTCCCAAACCCCTGGGGAGGGGGGGGTGATTGTAAACCATTTGGAAAGGGGCGAGAAAGCCTGTCCAGTCGCTAATGCAGAAATCTTAAGCAACCACCCAAAAGTCTTGTCTGAACGTGATAGAATGCTGGTTTTCTCCCAGAATGATTTCAGCTGGGGGAAGACTGAGAGATTCAAAAGCCATCTCCTTCTGCTCTGATTTGGGGAGTGGGAGGTTATAACTGGATTGATTTTTTGATAGTTTCAAATAATCTCAAGTATTTGGATGAAAGATTACCCCCGAGGTTTTCATGTTTGTCGTTTTCCTTAAGACATTACATGCGATTGTAATATTTTTTTAGGGGCCACAACCCTAGGGAAATTTTTATGGAAGAAGAAAGAGAACTTTTTTTTTCTTTTCTTTCTTTCTTTTTTTTTTTTTTTTTTTTTTAACAGAAACAGAGATTGAAGACACATCAGCCATCTAAGTAGGTGGAGAAGACAGCTGCGGTAGGCAGGACCCGAAGTCCCCTCCCACCGCTTGCTTGTTGATGCCTGAGACTTGGAAACTCAGGAATTCATTTTCTTGGATTAAGATTTTGTCTATTAAAATACTAACAGCCCTTCTCAGGATCCCATGTGAAACTCTCCGGGCCATTTTCACTCTGCTGGTAAGGGGCTCCCTGGTTCCAGCTTTTCCCAGCTGGGTAGGGAGAGAGCGAGTGGATCCTGGCCCTTTGGCGATGAGGGTATAAACTGTGAGGGGGGGGGCTGTGCCGGGGGAGACACCCTCGGAGGAGCCCATGAAGACAATAGGAACGCTCTTCCGTGTGTAAAACCATTTTTGCCCATTCCTACCACAGCCTCCCTGCCCTGCATCCTGGGGGAATATAAGGTTGATATGGTAATCCGGCCGGCAGAAAGCCTGCCCACCCGAGTCTCAGGCAACCCTAAACCGCAGCTGGGATTATCCTAGCATTTAATCCCTCCGTTAGCCAAACTGCTTGCTTAGTTTGACCAGTGTATTCTGTTTTTCCATAACGACCAGAGGCATTCTAATTCACCATTTTTTAAAGATTTTATTTATTTATTTGACAGACAGAGATCACAAGTAGGCAGAGAGGCAGGCAGAGAGAGAGGAGGAAGCAGGCTCCGCGTGGAGCAGAGGGCTCAATGTGGGGCTCGATGCAGAGCTCCATGTGGGGCTCGATGCCGGCGGGGCTCGATCCCAGGACCCTGAGATCATGACCTGAGCCGAAGGCAGAGGCTTAACCCACTGAGCCACCCAGGCGCTCCATCTAATTCACAATTTTAAAAGGTATTCTATAAAAGACTTCTGACATGGGGAGGGGCGGGGTGCGGGGATTGGGGTGGGGAGTGACTCTTTCTCCCGCTGGCAAGGCTTCTAATGGAGGGAAATCCCTGTGGCTGTGTGGAAGTGACTCAAGTCCTGAGATGGTCTGTCAGCTCCTGGCACTGGTGTTACTGGTTGCATGGTGACCTCACTGAGGTAACAGTGTCATTTTATTTTCCCTTCTCACTACTTAACTTAGGTGTTTCCTTTTATGTAACTTTCAAAAACAGTTTCCTACCTAAGAAGGGTGAAAAGGAGATTTTATGAAGTCGAGCTTATTATGGCACTTAAAAATAATTTGCAGTATAGTACATGTCTTCTTAAAGCTATGACATGGCTGTTAAAAAAAAAAACAAAAAAAAAAAACCCTAACAACTCCTCTTGTCCTCTAAAGATTACCAGGTTTTTTCATCATCTTTCATTTCTTTACCACATATTTTGCGCAGATTACATAGCAGAGACCGGGCTGGGCGCTAAGGCCCTGTCGCTGGGATTCACTGTCCCGACCTCTGATTGCTCAGTCTAGTCAGTGGGAGGAGACAGACAAATTACCACCTGCTAAGAACAGGATGAAAGTTTGCACAGGGTTGCAGAATGGGCCCCACCCATACTGGGGCATCAGGAAAGCTTTTCTGTGGAAGTGTAGTATCTGAGCTGAGAGTTTTAAGGATGTGAATAATGTAGGAATTGCCGGGAGGAAGATGTATGCCTGGGGTGGGGGTGGGGGGCTGTTCCAGGTAGAGGAACAGCATATGCAAAGAAATGGTGGAGAGAGAACACTATCCTCCTGTCTGTCTTCACCTATCTAGGCCAGGGACCAATTCTTACTCATCACTGGATCTCTGGTACCTGTCAGGCCTGTCATAAGTATTCATAAATATTTGTTGAACTTCACTAAATTGAATTGCAAACGTTTATTGCTGTTTTCTGAATGCTGGGGATGGGGTAGTGGCTACAAGAGAAATTTTTGTTCTTGTGGTATATATGTTCTAGGGAGGCATTCCTAGGAGTCAGCATTTACTAGGAACTTCCTACCTGCCAGGCACTGTCCAAGAGATTTGTGTATTCACTTGTTCAATCTTCACAACAAGCCTGTAGTAGGTATTCTAATATTATCCCAATGTGTTACTGTGAGGACATAGAGAGGTTAAGAAACTTATCCAAGCCTACCCAGCTTGTGAGTGGTAGAGCTGGGATTCAAAGTCAGGAAATCATGTCTTCCAGAGTCAGTCCTAACCTCTACAATTAGCCATTCAGTAATTTCAAGATGCCTTTAAGTCTTACTTTTGGAAAATGAAATAAAAAGAAATTCTAAATGTCCATTCTTCCTTGATCCTTCTTCTCTTTAGTGACCTAAGATTTCATTTCATTTGGCATGAATACGTGAGAATAATAGACATTTTGAAAAGCAGGTGTAGGTTTCAGGTGCCTGGGTGGCTCAGTCAGTTGATTCTGACTCTTGATTTCGGCTCAGGTCACGATCTCAGGATTGTGGGATGGAGCCTGGTTTAAGGCTCTGAGCTCAGCATGGAGTCTGCTTGAGATTTTTCTTTCTGCCTCTCCCTCTGCGCCCTCCCTGCTCATGCACTCTCTCTAAATAAAATCTTAAAAAGCGGAAGAGTAGGGTTAAAATTAAAGATAATATGGCTTTTAAAAAAGTAAAGAGGAGATAATGGTCATATCAAATATCAAAATGCATTACAAATATACCGATTAAAAAGAGAGGCATGGTGACTATAGTTAATGGCGCTGTATTATATATGCAAAAGTGGCTGAGAGAGTAGAACTTAAAAGCTCTCTCCAAGAAAAAATACTTGTAACTCTGTGTGGTGATGGATATTTACTAGACTTACTGTGGTGATCGTTTCCTAATATATACAAATATTGAGTCATTATGTTGTACTTCTGAAAATAATACTAAAATGTTGTATGTCAGTTTTATCTCAATAAAAAAGGGGAAAATATATATCATGGTTGTTTTGCCAGCACATATACTAAAATTGGAACAATACAGAGATTAGCGGGACCCCCGGCACAAGGATGACAAGCGAATTCGTGCCGCGTTCTATATTAAATATACGTGTGTGTGTGTGTGTGTGTGTGTGTGTGTGTGTGTGTGACACCCAGGCACCTCTTACTCTTATCTGTCTACCGCCATTTTTTAAAGATTTTATTTATTTATTTGATAGAGAGCATAAGCAGGGGATGTGGCAGAGAGAGGGAGAAGCAGTTCCCCACTGAGCAGGGTGTCTGATGTGGGGCTCTATCCCATGAGCTTGAAATCATGATCTGAGCCCAAGGCAGACACTTAACTGACTGAGCCACCCAGGTGTCCCTGTCTACCTCCATTCTTGATGGGGAGATTTTGGTGCCCCTAAGAGGGCCCTGAGAGGCCCCTGAGAGGCCCCTGAGAACAGACAGGTATGTTCATCTCCTTTGCACAGAGTAGGGAAGCTTTCTACCTCACTGCCTCCACCCTCCACCTGTGTAATGGGCACTTGGGGATGGGGCAAACGTTGATCGGAGAAACCAGGGCCTGACCAGCTTCACCGTGGAGCATGCATCCATCTAGCGCGCCGCCCCCCAGTGTCATTTTGTTGTTCCTGATCATATTTCCTTTTGTAGTTTCTTTCCCACAATGTCTTTGTTCCTAAGGAAGGAAAACTGTTATTGGCCCTAGGAAGAAATGTCACAGACATATATATGTAGGATAAGCATGGATTCAAGTATTTCTGCTGCCAGTTTCCTTCTCTCCCTAGACCTAAGAATTGGAACAGTGAGAAAGAAACCAGTAAATAAAAAATCTGCTGCTCCGCCCTCCACTCTATTTCCCGGCATTCCAGGTATAAACCCAGCTCTCTCACATCAGATCCAGAAGTAAGAGGGACCTCGATACCGTCTTTTTTTTTTTTTAAGATTTTATCTATTTATTTGTCAGAGAGAGAGCGAGAGAGCACGAGAGAGCGCGAGAGCATGTGCACGCACGCATGCACAAGCAGGCAGAGGCAGAGAGAGAAGCAGGCTCCCCACTGAGCAAGGAGCCTCATGCGGGACTTGATCCCAGAACCCTGGAATCATGACCTGAGCTGAAGGTAGCAGCCTAACAGACTGAGCCACCTAGGCATCCCCACTCGATACCGTCTTAATCAAAGTACTGACAAACTGATTTCCTTTTCTCCCCCTGCAATATGGGGAGAACTTTAAAATTTTGCATAAATGAAATAAACCTATTTTTATTATTTGATTTGAGCACTAAGTTTCATAGATTGATAGTGGGCATCTTACCAAACTGGCAACTGGAAACCATTAAAAACCAACTTCTTTTTTTTAAGTTTTTAATTTTAATTCCAGTGCAGCTAACATATAGTGTTGTGTTAGTTTCAGGTGTATAATAAAGTAAATTCCATACATCACCTGGTGCTCATCGAAAGCACACTCCTTAAATCCTTTTCATTTTTTATTTCCCCCAACCCCCCACTCACCTCCCCTCTGTAACCATCAGTGTGTTCTCTATAGTTAAGAGTCTGTTTCTTGGTTTGTTTCCCTCTCTCTCTCTCTTTTGTCCTTTGTTTTGTTTCTTAAATTCTACATATGAGTGAAATCATAGGATATTTGTCTGTCTCTGACTTATTTTGCTTAGCATTAGACTCTCTAGCTCCATCCATGTTGTCACAAAGGGCAAGATTTCATTCCTTTTTATGGATATTGTATATATATCACATCCGCTTTATCCATTCATCTATCCATGGCTATTTGGGCTCCTTCCATAATTTGGTTATTATAGATAGTGCTCCAATAAACAGAGGGGTGCATATATCCTTTTGAATTAGTGTTTTTGTACTTTTTGGTTAAATACCCAGTCATACAGTTACTGGATCATAGGATAGTCCTATTTTTAACTTTTTGAGGAAACTCTATATTGTTTTCCATGGTGGCTAAACCAGTTTGCATTCCCACCAACGGTGCACAAGGGTTCCGTTTTCTCCACAACCCTGCCAACACATGTTCTTCCTTGCGGTTTTGATTTTAGTCATAAAAACCAAGTTCTTGAATGCTGTCATCTTGGCTGATTCTGAGAAAGAGGATCTTGAATGGAAGTCCTGCACATTCCTCTAATAAGTGTCCTGATGCTTTAAAATTATAAATTTAATACACCTGAAAGTAATGTAGCATTGTAGCAACTATACTTCAATAAGGATGTCTGGGTGGCTTAGTTGGCTAAGCGTCTTCCTTTGGCTCTGGTCATGATCCCAGGGTCCCGGGATTGAGTTCTGCATTGGGCTCCCTCTCAGCGGGGAGCCTGCTTCTCACTCTGCCATTCCTCCTACTTTTGCTCTCTCTTTGTCAAATAAATAAATAAAATCTTTAAAAAGTAATAAAATGTTAAAATTTTTTGATTATAAATTTAACATAGATTATAGGTTAAAATAGAATTATTAAATTAATTTGGAATTATTAAATTAATTTGGTAAAGGTTCGGAAGCATCACTGAGAAAGTTAGGGTGGAGGGGGTGATTGAAAGACCCATAGGATGACTGCACAGCCTTGTGGAGGATCTGTCTGTGGTTGGAGGTCATAAATCTGTAGCTGTGCTAATTTGCACCATATATGCTGATCAGCTGGTCCTGAGGGCAAAGATCAGGCTGGAGTTATGACCGGACTGGTCCAGACAGTGGACCCACAATGCTTTTTTTTTTTTTCTTTTAGTGAAGCGGTAAGACTTTGAGGGCTCTAGGGGAGATAATTGCCTAAGGTCATACAGCCAACAGGAACAGAGCTAGATTTGAGCATAAAGTTGACTAGCTTGATAACCCTATCTGAACTGTGAGCCTAGGTTGCTAGTAGATCAACTATATTGAGAGGGAGGCTACCTAGGTAAATGTCAGGCCTTGGAATGAAGACAAAGTCTAAGGCCCAGATGCCAAAGTACTTGATGGATGTTTCGTGGTTCAACAGTTAATAAAAACGTACTGTTCCAGTGTTGAGTCAGGCTTTCAACAATCAAACATCACCTTTTATTCAATCATCCTAAAGATTCTTTTAAAGTCTTTTTGTTTTGCAAAATAAAACGTATTTATGGAGAAACTAGGAAGAGAAATGATTTAAACATTAAATGTAACGCAAAGTAAAACAATGAGACACCACCACACAGCTATTAGAATGGTCACAGTCTAAACCGCTATCACCAAATGTGGGCAAAGATGTGGAACAACAGTGGCTTTTATTCATTACGGGCAGGAACGCAACATGGTCCAATTACTTTGGAAGACCGTTTGGCGCTTTCTTACAAAAATAAACATACTCTTGCCATACAATCCAGCAATTTGGCATATTGGTCTCTTATTCAAAGGAGTTGCAGACTGAAGTCCATGCAAAAACCTGAACACGGCTATTGACAATGGCTTTGTTTATAATTGCCCAAACTTGGAAGTAGCCAGCACAGCCTTCAGGAGGTGGGCGAATAAATTAACTGTGTTACATCTGGACCATGGACTGTTTTTCAGCACTAAAAAGAAATGAGCTGTGAAGTCATGAAAAGACGTGGAGGGATCTTAAGTGCACATCACCAAGTGAAAGAAGCCAGTCTGAGAAGGCTACATTCTGTGTGATTCCAACTCTCTGACATTGTGGAAAAGGCAAAACTGTGGAGACAGTAGTGAAATGATCAGTGGTTGCTGGGGACTGAGGGAAGGAGAGAAGGGAAGGATGAACAGGCAGAACACAGAGGATTTTTAAGCCAGGGAAGACTCTGAATGATACTGTAATGTTGTCTACATTTTCCAAACCCATACAACACATAATATACAACACCAAGAGTGAACCCTTCAGTAAACTATGGGTTTTGGGTAAAAATGATGACTTAATGTGTGTTCATCAGTTGTAACAAATGTACCACTCCAGTGAGGGATGTTGATGATGGGGGAACCTGTCGGGGGTGGATAGGAGATATATGGGAAATCTCTGTTACCCCCCCCCCATTTTCCTATGAACCTAAAACTGCTCTAAAAAGCTCAAGTCTTTTTAAAATGTTTAAAAATTTAAAAACTCATTTTGACCTTTTGACATACAAATCATATGGCAGTGTAGGATTGGGAGTTAGGTGGTGGGAAGTGAATAAGGTACGCAGTGACCATGAATGAGGAAACCTGAGGTGGAAACAAGCTTAGGAGCTAGGTAGAGCTTGATGTCAGTTTTGGTTTTTGTTTTTGTTTTTTTTTTAAGATTGTATTTATTTATTTGACAGAGAGGGAGAGATCCCAAGTAGGCAGAGAGGGAAGCAGAGAGAGATGGGGAAGCAGGCTCGCCGCTGAGCAGAGAGCTGATGTGGGGCTCGATCCCAGGACCCCAGGATCATGACCTGAGCTGAAGGCACAGGCTTAACCCACTGAGCCACCCAGGCGCCCCTTGATGTCAGTTTTTAAGTGTCTTTACTTTCTCTTCATGTAGCCATTTTAGAAAACCTTTTCCAAAGATTCCCTCTAAAAGCTTTTAAGAAAAGTCTGCACACCCCTCCTGGGTAGGGATAGATGAAGAGCAGAGCGCTTCTGGCGGTCTACACATCAGGTGGCAAGTGATCCAGGCCAGTGATCCAGGCCACTTTCCTATGTTAGGGACATAGATTACATGCAGAATGTGTTTGCTTTCCAGAGTCAACCAATAACCAGACAGTATTGCCAGAAAGCTAGGCCTTTTTTGGCCAGTGATAAATTTTTCCGTGCAGGTTATCGTTCTTCTAACTGTGCACAGAGTCAGTTTAGAAAAAATAGAAACACAGCTCACCACACCCTGGCACACCTCAGCTTACGTCCCCATATCTCACCATACCACACCTCAACTCGTAACACCTCCCCACACTTCAGCATACCTCCTCACACCTCCCCATCCTTCCCCATCTCTCGTCTTACCTCACCTCCCCACCACACCCCATCTTAAAACATCTCTTCACACCTCCCCACCCTTCCCCATCCCACATCTTACCTCACCTCCCCACTGCACCACACTCACCAAACTACGCCCCATCTCAGAACACCTCCACATACACCCCCCACCCCACCGCCAGGAGGAGGCAGCCTGAATGCCAAGACAGGCACTGGGGAGAGTGAGTTGGGCAGCACTGGGGCAAGCAAGGTGTGAATCCACCAGACAGGAAGAGAGCTAGAGGCCATGACAGTAACACAGTCAAATGCAGGCACAGACTGTCTTCACGCAGGAGATGCAGGGCAAAGTGTATACGGGAGGGAAGGGCCAACAAAGGAAGGGGAAAACAGAGAGCCAAAGTGAACTCATTTAAAAAACCCTTTATCCTAAGGTGGAGAATGTCCTGAAGCCAGTGGCAGGAACAGACGCTGTGCCTCTTTCAGAGAGAGTGTAAGTTCTCCCAAGGCACCTACCAAGAAGGACCGTTAATGTAAGTACATGGACTGCAGTGACTTGAATATCTACATCAAAACAGCAACCTGAGAGGATTAAACAACACACAAAGGGCATGGGACTCTAAGTACTGAAGTCACATATCTTAATGAGGTAGATACATTTAATTTAATAATTTGATTCTAGTTCTTTCCCTATTATCTTTATTAAATTGTTTTAAAGGAGTCCCTTTTCCTTAAAATTCCTTAAATTCACCATTTAAGAATACTAACACAACATTGCTTGCTTCTGAAATACCTGACAGCTATAGACGGATTCTGCGAAGGTTCTCTGCACTCACCGGTCTGGTTCCAGAAGGAGAGGAGATATTTGAATGGATGTATCTCTGCTCCAGCAAATCTGGACAGAGAAGAAAGGAGATGAAAACTGTAGAATGAAACTCGGCATAGAGACGGTTGACAAGGGATGCCTGGGTGGCTCAGTCAGTTAAGCATCTGCCTTTGGCTCAGGTCATGATCCCAGGGTCCTGGGACGGAGTCCCAAGTCCAGCTCCTTGCTCAGAGGGGAGCCTGCTTCTCTCTCTCTGCCTCTGCCTGCAGCTCTCTGTGCTTCTGCTCTCTCTCTGACAAAGAAATAAAATCTTAAAAAAAAAAAAGAAAGAAAGAAAGAAATGGTTGATAAGAGGGGCACTGGATGGCTCAGGCAGTGGGATGTCCCACTCTTGGTTTCAGCTTGGGTCATGATCACAGGGTCCTGAGATGGAGACCCCTAGCAGGTTCTGTGCTCAGCATGAGCTGCTTGAGATCTTCTCTCTCCTTCTGCCCCTCCTCCAGCTAGTGCTCTCTCTCTCTCAAATAAATAAATAAATCTTTTAAAAAATGATTTATTAGAGTATCATCTGGTGACAAATTAATACTTGGGGGGAACATCTATTTTGTATTGCCAAACCAATTAGCAAGTGGATTAGGAAAGTGATTCTTAGCTACTGATTTTTAGTTCTGCATTTTCAACTGATATTATAATTTTTAGAACAGTCAAAATTGAGCGCTTACTGTGACAGTAATCTCTGACTTCTAGAGATATGTTAATTTGGAGACACAGTGCAACCCTTCCTTTCAAAGGAAGCTCAGAGAGGTGACTCCTCACCGTGATGGGCGCAAGACCAAAACCCGAGCCTCCTGATTTTATTATATCAGCATTTGAAGCTGCTTGTGACTGGTCCCCCCAGAAATCAGACTGAGACAGATTGCATGCAGAAAGGATATTGGGAGATGTCGTGGCAAGTGCCGGGGCGGGAGGGTCAGTATCTACGGGGTGAGTGAAGGACATAGTGTTGGCCAGAGGAAGGAGTGACGTAATGGCAACATGTTCAGGTGATCCTACAGGATGCTGTGGAGTAGGGATGGTCCTTCTGAGTGATCCTGACTCAAGCCAAGGGACTGGGGCCTCTAGAACCCTCTCCCTAATTAATCAGTCTGGATGAAGCCTGCTTTCAGGGAAGGAGAATGACCTTGGAGGTGTTGGTGGTCTTCGGCTGAGGGCAGTTCTGTGAGAAAGACCTTGCTGAAGGGGAAATGAGAGCCATAAGGCTGAAGAAGGACATACACAGCCTCTACTACAGTCCTGAATGCCAGCTTGGTAATGGATGCTTTCACACTGGCGTGCCTGGGTGGCTCAGCTGGTTGGGCAACTGCCTTCGGCTTAGGTCATGATCACAGAATCCCGGGATCCAGTCCCATATTGGGCTCCAAGCTCCATGGGGAGTCTGCTTCTCCCTCTGACCTTCTCCCCTCTCATGCTCTCTCTCTCTCTCAAATAAATAAATAAAATCTTTAAAAAAAAAGATGCTTTCACACATGTCCACTTGCTTTCTCCCACTAGTTAACAAGAGCCTTGTTGACAGATCCCTGATTTCTATCAGGCTCCAAAGAAGAATCACAGCTAGCACACTGCTAAGACCCCATCGGGGACTCAATACTATTTAATGATAGAGTAAAGTCAGAGAAATTAATTATAATACTAACTGTGGTTTGAAGAGGGAAGCTTGTACAGTGACTTTTTTTTTTCCTGAATAAAGCTATACTTTGAAATTAGGAATGTGATTTATCATGTGAAAATCATTATAATCTTAATATTAGAAATTCTCTTTGCCTTTTGATTGGCTGCTAACTTACACGATTGAAAGGGGAAAAAAAAGAAATTACAAACCAACGTGTTATGTTAAGATAAAAGAACATGAAGGTAAGCCTGAAGATACCACTTTCATGAAAGGCTTCCCTGTTGTCCTAATTAATTGCACAGAAGCCTAAGAGGGAAAAAACCCTGCTAACTTCCAAGTTGGCTTGATATCCTTTTTCATTTTTATCACCAAGGGGTCCAAAGTGAATAAGTCAATATCCCCGAAGCATGCACTCAAAAACACTAAACTTTTTATCTCCCTAATACTTTCTTTTTTTTTTTTCATTAAGAAATAGGATTAAAGAAAATCTTCACATTTAAAGGAGGAGGAAGATTTGAAGTCAGAAGGGTATAATGCTAAAATATAAGACAGTGTATGTCACTTATTAAAAATCTGGGGTTGTATTGAATAGCCTAGGCGTTCTATCCCATCTGGAAGGTGGTGTGTGCCAAAGCTAGGCTTAGTGTACTTATATACCACTGTCCATGTGCACAAAATAACTTTGATCTAAAGAGAAGATATCCCCACGTTTTCACTTGCGCTCCAAACAAAAAGCAACCTTCAAGAATAACAGTAGCTACAGAAGAACCCGAACATCACAGATAGCATTGAGGACTGTCATGAAAGGCTTTTTGTGTCTCTAAAGCATCCCTTGGCAGGCCCAGCTGCAGCTGTTAACGTTTGGGGAACATTCTAAAAGGGCAGATGTGCCAAAGTATGGTGTTGCCCCTTTTCCACGGGGCAGCACATCTTGTCTTCAGTTAGAGCCTAGAAAAGTGACCGCAGGAGCCCTCAGCCTGGGAGCGGCCTTGGCTGTGTCGGGGTGAGTGGTGTGGAGCAAGGGCCTTTCTCTTCTGTCTGAATGATGACATCTTTTTTTCTTTTTTTAAGATTTTATTTCTCTACTTGAGAGAGAGAGACCACGAGCCAGGGGTAAAGGGGTGAGGGGCAGAGGGCAGAGGGAGAGGGAGAAGCAGGCTCCCCACTGAGCAGGGAGCCCAATTCGGGGCTCCATCCCGGGACCCTGGAACCATGACCCAAGCGGAAGTCAGATGCTTAACCAAATGAGCCACCCAGGAGCCCCTGAATCATGACTTCTCCAAACGCCAAAGAATCAACTAGTTGAAGCTTCAGCTGAGTTTTCATTTCTAAGACTAGTACATAATGCCCAAAAAAAAGTATATATTTGAATACATTAAATCAGAACTTAAAATAATTTTCATAGAATTTTATAATTTTTTACATTTGTAAGTAGTTTGCTAAATTATCTATGAGGCAAACAAAAGGCTGGGGTCTAGCATGCCGGTCCCGCGTACCTCTCCAGTCAGCCCTGTGGAGTCCAGGAACGCACAGTGATCTGCAGGGAAACTTTGCTGGAATTCCAGAATGGGTAGAACTTCAGAAATGAAATACCATTGCTCGGGGTGCCTCGGTGGCTCAGTGGGTTAAAGCCTCTGCCTTCGGCTCAGGTCATGATCCCAGGGTCATGGGATGGAGCCCCGCATCGGGTTCTCTGCTCAGCGGGGATCATGATTCCCTTCCACTCTCTCTGCCTGCCTTTCTGTCGCTGTCAAATAAATAAATAAAATCTTAAAGAGAAAAGAAATACTGTTGCTGGTGTGTGCTCTAGCAATGTTGAAAGAAGGCCAATACCCTCACCCCATCTCTGGGAACCACTGCACCTCCCCCTCCTAGTGCAGTCCTCTTTCTCTTCTCATCAGGGAGACATTGATATATCCACTGAGCTGCCTTCCCCCTGGTCCTTGATGGCTTTCCTTCCTCAGGTGTATGTCCACACAAAAGCAGAACTGTTCATGATTAGTTCTCCTACATACAAGGAACCAAGGGATTATCTTGCCTGCATGTTATTTTGGTGTTACATAGATGGAGAGGGGCATACCCAAGATGGAGAGGGGGCATACCCAGATCTGTCCCCTCCAAAAACAAAACAAAATGAAACAAAAACTCTTTAAATTTTTAAAAAACCTTTTTGAAAGAATCTGCAAGGGGACTGTTTATTTGATTTGACTATTCTGGAAACCTGGATTTTGACTCAGACATATCTTGGCCAGGTCTGTATTATAATGATCATTCTTGAGGGATTTATTTACTTGGAACCTTATAAACTCCACACAAAGATTCGTTGATAATGAAGTTACTTTCTGGAATTAGAACTACATTGTACAGAAATATACAATTTGCTTTGTCCTGTTTTTTCCTAAAATAAATTAAAATAGTCCTGATAATGTTTCTCCATATCTTTCTAATGAGATCTCTCAGGATGGTTTTTTTGTTTGTTTTATGGTTTGGGGGGTTTTTAAAAAGATTTTATTTATTTATTTGACAGCGAGTGAGCATAAGCAGGGAGAGCAGCAGGCAGAGGAAGAGGTAGAAGCAGGATCCCCACCAAGCAGGGACCACTATGTGGGACTTGATCCCGGGATTCAGGGATCATGATCTGAGCCCAAGGCGGATGCCCGACCAACTGAGCCACCCTGGCGCCCCTTAGAATAGTTTCTTAAAATATTTTTGAGGGCGTTTGGGTGGTGAGGTCATTTAAGTGTCCAGCTTTGGCTCAGGTCATGATCTCAGGGTCCTGGGATCGAGCCCCACCTTGGCCTCCCTGCTTAGCAGGGAGTATGTCCCTCTGACCCTCCCCCTGCTTGTGCACACATTCTCTCTCTCTCAAATAAATAAATAAAATATCTGTATATATATAAAGGTTTGCCTTCCAAGCCTCAAGCATGTGGTAAGAACCTCGAAGCTTTTTTTGATGCTGGAGGGCTTGGGTGAGGACTTCAGTCAGTGGCATTCTAAATGGTCCCGATGCTGTGCTTGGACCAGCCCACAGGTCTGAATAATAAGCTCCTTTCTCTGCATACCATGATCTCAGGGAATCTTCCTGGTCCCCACTTGCATTCTAATCTGGTTCTTGCTCTCCATGCACCACTTTGAACTTGATACCTCAGACTGTCCCCTTCTCTTCAGGTTCACTATTGCAAATTGTATATTTCTGTACAATGTAGTTCTAATTCCAGAGTCTGAGATTTTTGTTCCCCTTTTCTGGTACCCCACTGCTAAGGGTCATGTTCCCGCATCCAGTTCTGAATCTCTGCACCCTAACCCAAGTCATACTGATTTCTCCACTTGCAAGGAAGTTATTTCCTTCTGTTATGGGTTAATGTCCAGCATTTTGCATAACTTTTGATAGCAGAAAGCAATGATTCCCATACTCATGGTGCTCTGGTCTGGGCAGTTCCCGGTCACTGTGTATGGTATTGAGTCCTGGCCAGTACTGAGAAATGGTTGTCAAGCACTCTGTATATATACACACAGAGATTTTAGACATACAGAGACTGGTATGTGTATAGACCACATCCCTTCTAACCAAAGGACCCACGTGTGGTGCTGAATAAGGTCTCAGCAGCTTAGAAATAGAAGCTGCTCTCTCCCTATTCAGAGTCAATTAAAGATTGTCCGGGGTGTGGCAGGAGGCAGTGCTTTCTACTCTTTTTACAGTGGTAGTGACTTCTGCAAGAGGGAGAGGAGACACAAAATTTACTCTATGTACATCTGGCAGCTTGCCAATTTATCCTGGCCCAGCCCACCCTAACAGTCCACATACTTGACTTACAATCCAAGTACTTTTTTTTTTTTCCTTCTGGCTTGGGGGACTCTGTCTCAATTCATCCAAGTCCACATTTACCCATCTACCCTCTCCTCTCCACAGAATATTGACTATTGAAGAGCATTTACATTCTTCTACTTCTTTCTGGTGCCTCTTCCTACCCACTGCAGAATTAACATACAATTTCATGTACCACCTTGTTCCATCAAAACTATGACTTCTAGGGGCCCCTGGGTGGCTCAGTCAGTGAAGCCTCTGATTCTTGATTTTGACTTTGGTTATGATCTCAGGGTGATGAGATCAAGCCCCACCTCAGGCTCTGAGCTAGGCAGGGAGTCTGGTTGGGATTCTCTCTCTCTCCCTCTGCTTCTCCCCCAGCCCCCACTCCCTCCCTAAAATAAATAAATAAATCTTTAAAAACAAACAACGGACTATGACTTCTACCACCCCTGCTTTCCTACACTCTCAGCACTGAGATCCTACACATAAACCGGTACAAGAAATTTGCTCCATTGTTCTGCATATTGCTGTTCACGTCTTCTAGTCTGTCCTCTGTGGAAGACCATTTGCGTGGTGCCCAGTGCTTGCTTCCCACCAACCCTCTTGAACTTGACCATCAAACTGTCTCTTGCTTCCCATATCTGACCTCATCCAAGACTTTGTTCATCTTTGCACTGCGTACAATGGCTGCAGCGGAAAACCCATCTTGATACATTTTCTGCTCTACTCAGACTGAACTACTTCTTTCCTTTGTATACCCTATTTCCTCTGCCTAGAATACCCTCCTTTGCCATTGCTAACCTGAAGAATATGAGCAAATGTCAAGTTTCCCTAGTCATTTCCCCCTATATATTGCCCACTCTGAGCTATCTCTACATTTTGAAGTTACTTCTATTGGTTATCACACCACATAGAAATTATTTGTTTGTATGCCCGCCTCTCCATTGTACTTAGATTTCTTGACATCAAGGCCTTTGTAATTTTTCGTCCCCTGTTTCTAACATAGAGCTTAGAACATAATAACCCTCATTCTTTGATTCATTCTTTAAGCAAATATTAACTGAGGATCTATTATGCTCCTCCTCTCATGGAGCACAGAGGACAGTGGAGGCAGAAATACACCTTTGTGTTTCAAAAAAATAATTTTTTTTTAAGTAAGTTCTACCTTGCCCCCTGACATGGGACTCGAACTCAAGACCTCAAGATCAAGAGTCGCATGCTCTAGTAACTGAAACTGCCAGGCACCCCCACGGTTTTTGCTTCTTGTGTTTATTCTAACATTTCTTTCTTTAAAACAAAAACTCCAGATTGTTAGTGACCGGCATCTCCCTGTATACCTGCGCATGGTGATGTCTTATTTTATCACAACTTTTGTTTTTTAGTTACAAAAAACTTTTCAGGTTGGAAGAACCCAGGATTTACAAATACAATTTACTTTTTAAAAGTTACAATAAATTTAAGACTAAGGTATGTAGTCATTTTTCCTGTGAATTTTGTTTTTAGGTTTTTAAAAAAGTTGCTCTTGGCCGACCTAGATTAGGAGGCTGTCAGTGTGCTATGGTTTGGGGGCAAGGGGTTAACTATTCCAGCAAGGTCAATGTGCCAGCCATAGCTTCCTTCTTCCCTCCCCCAACCTTTAGTTTCACCATTTCACCTGCCCCTGGGCTTAGACCTCAAAGGCAGCCACTGTGAAAATGCCAGCTACTTCACATGGGAAGGAAACTGCCCAAGTCTGTTTAGCCTATGGTAACAATCCAAGATTTATTTATCATTAGTTGCCAATCAGGAGGCAAGAGCGGTTGCCAGGGGTTGGGTGCCGAGATGGAAAGAGTTAACTGTAAACAGGCAGGAGGGATCTTATTGGGGTGATAGAAACATTCAAAAACTGATTCATAGTTATGGCAGCTCAGTTTGGTAACTTGCCAAAAAATTTATTGAATTGTACACTAGAAGTGGATGAATTATATGATATGTAAAATATACATCAGTAAAGAGAGATTAAAGAGCAAGGTGTGCAACAGTGTTTCTTTTTTATGGCCTTTCTTCTTTTTTTTTTTATTTGAGTATAGCTGACACACAATGTTACATTAGTTTCAGGTGCATAACATAGTGATTCCCCTTCTGTATTTGTCATGCTGTGCTCGCCACAAGTGTGGCTACCATCTGTCACCATGCAATGCTGTTAAAATACTATTGACTGTGTTGTGCCTTTTATTCCTGGACTTATTCATTCCATTTCTGGAAGCCTGTATCTCCCAGTCCCCTTCACCCATTTTGCCCATCCCAACCCAGCTGTCCTCTGGCAACCATCAGTTTGTTCTCTGTATTTATCGGTCTGATTCCACATTTTGTTTGCTTATTCATTTGTTTTGTTTTTCGATTCCACATATGAGTGAAGTCATACAAGTGAAATCATACGATATTGTTTTTCTCAGTCTGACTTATTTCACTTAGTGTATAACAACTATGTTGTTGCAAATGGCAAGATCTCATCCTTTCTTATGGCTGTATAATATTCCATCGTGCTCATATACCACATCTTCCTTATCCTTTTATCTATGGATGAACACTTAGGTTGCTTTCATACCTTGGCTATTGTAAATTAGCAACAAACATAGGGGTACGTGTATTTTTTTTTGAATTAGTGTTTTTGTTTTCTTCGGATACAACACTGTTTTTAAATGCTACCATTTAAATGAAAAAGCAGGAAACCAGAAAGAATGGCAAAAGAGGCTGAATCATAATGAAATGCCACACAAAAATCTTTTTTCAGTGAAAGGGGCTCCCTTTCTTTATATTTGGGCTTTCACACTTATTCTGCATTTAGTCAAGCCTTGGTCTTAGAATGCCCAACCTATGGGCATGGGAACGGGGATCGTCTAGGGAAAGAAGCAAAGGTTTCTGCACTACGGTTCTCTGCTGATGCTGCTCATAGAAGCTTGCTGGGGTGACTCTCTCAACGTGTCTTGGATTGAGTACAGAGCCATGTTGGAGGTGGGCAATTTGATTTCATGTGTGACAGAGCTAATGCTCTATATGCCACAGTGAAGAGGAGAGGGTCAGGGAGATGGTTGGGTATCAGGTGGGCAACATTTGGGTAGAAGAGATAGAGCTGCAGGCCCTCCAGAAGGCCAGGCACTGAGCAGTAAAATATGCATGTGTGGGGAGAAGGTCTGGAGAAGAGGAACAGCTAGGACAGAAGTATAGGGGTGGCGTTTTGAAGAGGCAAGACACTAAAGGGTGTGTGTGTGTGTTGTGTGTGTGTGTGTGTGTGTGTGTGTGTAAGGGACAGAGAGACACCAGAGAAAGACAGACTGAAAGAGAAGGGTGGAGAGCATCCCTGTGATCTCCAGACATCGCTAGCTCATGATTATGACATAGCCTCACGTGCTCAAATTCTTCCCCAGAAAGGTTCCATGACTTCATTCTGAGGTAGACACAGCTATATAAAAATGGGAAGCCTGCTTCTCCCTCTGCCTGCCACTCCTCCTGGTTGTGCTTGCTCTCTTTCTCTCTCTGTGTCTGACAAATAAATAAATAAAAATCTTTAAAAAAAAAAAAAAGTCACCAGGCAAATCTTTGTGGCCCTTACCCTGCCTTTCTACTAGAGATACCAAGCCCAGAACTGCTGGCCACTCACTTCCCAGAGCCAGGGCTAAAACCATCATCACTGAAGGCAGATTTGTGGAAAGGTCTTTTTTGTTTTCTTTTCAAATCTATGTGTTCAGGTAAGTTTATTGTTACTCTGGGGGAGAAAAAAAACAACCCAGCAGATTAGTCCCTCAGACCTAGACTTTGGCCTCCTCCTCCTCCTTTTTCTTCTTCTTTTTTAAGACTTTATTTACTTATTTGAGAGAGAGAAAGAGAGAGAACAGCTGGAGGGGCAGAGGGAGAGAGCTCACTGTTGAGCAAAAAGCCTGATGCTGACCTCGATCCCAGGACCCTGGGATCATGACCTGAGCCCAAGGCAGACCTTTAGCAGACTGAGTCACCCAGGTGCTGTGAACTTTGGCCTTCTTATGTATACTTTGTTTATAGCCAATTCCATCTTGCTGAGGGATCAACTCACACTTCACATGGGGTTTTCCTTCCTATAAACTGTAGAAACAGACCTAAAAAAAGATTGTATGTGTAAGCATAGTATTTTAGTGCTAGATATGCATAGTGAATGGTATAACTATCCCCCAAATTCATGTTCATCTGGAACTTGCCAATGTGAGTTTGTTGGAAATAGGGTTTTTGATAGATGTAATTAGTTAAGATGAGCTCATACTGGCTTAAGGTAGGCCCTAAATTCAACAATTGGCATCTTCATAAGAAAAAGGAGAGAGTTTCAGACAGACAAACACACACACACACACACACACACACACACACACACACACATTACACAGAAAATGACCACGTGAAGCCAGAAACAGAGAGTAGAGTTTTGTAGCGCCAAGTCAAGGAATGCCAAGGATTGCTGTAGCCACCGGAAGCTGAGAGAAGCATGGGGCAGATTCTCCCTCAGAGGCTCCTTGATTTCAGACTTCCAGTCGCTAGAAAAAATCAATTTCTCTTGTTTTCAGCCACCAGTTTGTGGTAATCGGTGAAGGAAGCCCCGGGAAGCCTATAAAGCATGTATTCCAACGCTTTACTCCGCAGCAGTGCTGCCCACACAGCAGCCAGAGAGACTTGGTAACAATGTAAAAAGCCCCTGCCTCTGCTAAGTGGAGAAGATGAAGTCAACAGAATGTTCCAGGAGCTCTGCATGATGGTGATCTTACCTCCCCTCATCTCTCTCCCCTCATTTCTTCTCTTCTTTGCCATACTGCCC
Organism: Lontra canadensis; assembly: GCF_010015895.1. Taxonomy (NCBI): domain Eukaryota; kingdom Metazoa; phylum Chordata; class Mammalia; order Carnivora; family Mustelidae; genus Lontra; species Lontra canadensis. Next base: position 13,706,551 of record NW_022631045.1, on the reverse strand, counting down.
TTCTTGGCAATTTTCCAGCACATCTCAGGCCCTTTGCCTTTCTGTCATTCTGGAATGCTCTTTTGCTGATATACATGGCTCCCTCCTTTGCTCCTTCCGGTCTTTATTCCTTCTTCACAAGACTTCCCCTAACCTCTCTTTTGAAAATCACCCTTTATTTCCTAGCCCCCTTGCTGCCTTATTTTCCTCCTTAGCACTTACCACCATCTAGCATACCATACCTTTCACTTACTCATTTTGTTGATCGCCTGTGTTCCCTCCATAGAAGATCAGCTCTCTGAGGACAAGGAGTTTTGTCTGTTCTGATTATTGCTATATCTCCCGCACGGATGTGCTCAACAGACACACAGCTGGTGTTCGAGAACTATTTCTTGGATGAGTCCTTGCGTCCATTGGTATCCAGTGGGCTGTCAGGTTTCCGTATGAAAGCACCTGATTTCTGAACATACTTTGAGTGTGAAGAGCTGCCACAGCTGACAGAACTTACATTATTACCATTACCGATTCTGGACCTGCCCCCAAAGCTGGACTTTTGGCAGTCAGAGCAGGGGCACATTGTGTTCCTGGGGCCCATGCGGTCTGCCTGGAATGCTGTGCCTGCAGAACCTACATGGTTCTTGGAGGTTGGGTGTCTTAGTCTACTTGGGCCACCATAACAAGATACCATAGACCGGGTGGCTTCAAGCACAGACATTTATTTCTCACAGTTCTGGAGGCTGTGGGTCTGAGATCCAGTGAGAGCCCTCTTGCTGGCCTGCAGAGGGCTGCCGTCTTCACGTGTCTGGGAGAGAGAGAGAGACCTCTGGTGTCTCTTCTTCTCAGAAGCCAGTTCTATGGGATCCAGGCTCCACCCTCAGGATCTCATTTCATCTTAATCACCTCCTCAAGGGCCTTATCTCCCACACTGTCACAAGGGGTTGGAGATAACAATAGTTCCAGAGGTGGTGATAGTAGGGAGCTCAAAGAGAACACAAGTGGGTCCTGCTGTAAACACCCCACTTTTATTTATGATCTATGCGCACGTATCCTTATGGTATGAGTTGATTCTTCATAACATAATCCTCAGTTGAAAAGTTGATGCAGGGACGCCTGGCTGGCTTAGTCATCGATACAGCAAGCAACTGTTGATCTCGGGGTGGTGAGTTCAAGCCCCACCTTGCTGTAGAGATGACTTAAAACTAAAATCTTAAAAAAGAGAGAAAAGTTGACGTAAAACGAACCTTGAAAAATGTTTATAAGAAGTAAAACAAACTCCTAATTCCTCTATCTTAATAGACTTATTTTCCTTTGTGTATTTTATCTCCAGGTGCTCCACACATCCATCTCTTTTTACATATTTATCATCACAATGTGAATGTTGTTTTTAAAATGCTACCTTTGAATTCAAGGTTTATCAAAAATATTTTTGTCATTTCTGCAGTCTCTTCATGGTTCTGACTTGAAATGATCAGGTAATAGGACATCTTGTTGATGGACTACACCTTTTTACATCATTTTCCTTTTGTGGAAACTTGGACTGCTTCCCGATTTGGGCCGTTATAGATGGCCCTGTAATAAAAAATCTTTGTGCATCTAGATTTTTGCTTCTGTGGAATTAGTTCCTTTGGATATGTTCCCAGGAGTAGAATTGCTAGGTCAGAGTGACAGAACATCTGTGTAGATCTTGCTGCATATTGCAAGGAATGCAATTTAAAAATGCTATGAGGATATACGTTGATACAGAGAAAATGGGTCTTGTTGTTGTGGGATCAGGCACTCAAGGGCTAGATGTGAGCTGAGTTCACTCAAATGTAAGGAATCTTAGAAATATCTTTGTTGTTTGAAACTAAGCATAGGCTGATATGACTTCCAACAAAATTTTAGTCAGTTGTGCATACAAGTCGGTGGAAATGATATGCTTACCATAGGACTTGTGGGGCATTCTCACAACTGTTTCATCTTAATCACATAAGACTATATATTTACAAGTTAATTTGAATGGTTAATCTCCATACTATAGATCGATGTGTTCCTCACGGTAATTTTAAGAAAAAAGAAATAACTCCTTGCTTTTGTGTTGTATGGAATCCAAAACCAAGGTATGTTCCTTTTTTATAATAGGCTGTCAGAAATTTTTGAATGAATTAATATAATTGTTCTGCTTATTGCCTCTTTTTAATGTTTAGTATTTCAGGCTAACAAAGTTAACAAAAAGGTGCAAGATCATCAGCCTTACAAGTGGAATTAAGAAAAATTTAAGTATAAGAAATATCACTTTTGACAATAAAACCAATAAGCCAACTAAGCCAATAAAAATGATAGTCCATGATCAATTCACTACCTACAATTGCTACTCCTCATTGCTTAATTTAATAATTCAAATATATAATAGCTAACATAATACCAGTGTCTGTTGTCAACTGCCAAAAATATGCGGAGGACATTTTTCAATCCCCCCTCAAATTTATATCCATTTCCAAAGTCCTCTGTGTGTGAGATCATCGGCATTTTTTTCGCACAGAGTTTGAAGTCTAAATTGATGGCGAAAATAGGCTTGCACCAGGCACCAGCTGTCACTTCTTTAGAAACTTTGATTATTTCAGTCTTTTGGATTTGAATAATTAAAAACCTATAATCTATCTCAAGAATACAAACACTTTCAAGCTTTTGTTTTTTAAAATGTACATACTTTTAGAATCACCATCTTAAATCTCACTCTCTGGGGTTATGAATACAATTTATTTATAAACAGAAACACGAGTGGTAAAGGTATTAACCTATAATACCCAAAGGAAAAATAAGTTGTAGGCTGAAAAGCGTCTTTCCAAAGCAGTGGTCAAGGCACCAGAGAGGGAGTTGAAAGACCCAGGTCTAATCTGGCTCCATCTTTCATGGCTGGCTCTGATCAGCCCTCCAGGCCTCCTCTCTGGACCCATCAATTCATTTTCCCTGCTCCACTCTGCCCTTATGTCATACTCATTGGCATTTTATGCTCCTGCCACGCTTTTGTAAAATATTGCTTTTACACATGATGCTCCTTCTACCTGGAATGCCCTTCACTACCTTCTCTGTCTAGAAAATTCCTGATCATCCTTCAAGGCTAAGTTCAACTATCATTTGCACAGTTAACATTCCCGTGACATCTAGCAACCTTTCCTCCATCATAGCCCTCCCACAAACAAATAAACAAACAAACATGCAAACAAACCTGGCCTGAACACAGAAGAGAACCCACCCATTTTCTTCTCTAACATCACTAGGCACATTGATACACTCATGCAAGCATTTTCTTGAATACCTCAACTGTTCTAGATGCTGCAAAACAATGATGAACACAGATGAGCCTTCATAGGGCTCTTGGCTTATTGAGGATAAACAAAATGAGCCAAATAAATAAACTGTTTATGAGGTTTATTTAAGGAAATAAGTGCTTATGGAGAAAATAGAGTTGGAAGAGTAGTAGGAGGAAGTGTCAGGGTACCAGTGAGATGCTTACAGATTGAAATTGGATAATTAGGGGAGACTTCTGTGAGAAGATGACTTATGAGCAAAAACTTGAAGCAGGTGAGGGATTGAGCAATGGGGATATCTGATGAAGAGAGCTCCAGAGAGAGGGAATGGCAAGTTCAGAGGCCATGAAGGAAGGACTTGCCAGTAATATTTGAGGACCAGCAAAGTAGCTCATGTGCATGGAACAGAATGAGCAGAAAAAACAGTAATGGAGACTAGATAAGAAAGATAATAGAATGGAGATGGGATCCCAGACTTTTATGGGGTCTTTGAAGCCCCTCTGAGGACTTTGGCTTTCAGTAGTAGGGAGATGGGAAACTATTGGAAGACTTGATGAGAGAATTCACTTATCTTGAGTTCCATTTTTAAAGGTTTTTCTGCTTTATAGAATATGGACTGTTGGGGGACAAGGCAATAATCCAGACAAGAGAAGATGGTGGTTTGGACCAGAATTGCAGCAGGGGAGCAGGTGGGAAGTGGTCAGATTCTAGATATATGTCAACTGTAGAGCCAGTAGGACTTCATGATGGATTAAATGACAGAAAGAGACGAGTCAAAGATGACTCCCAGGTTTTTTGGCCCGAGCAACTAGAAAGATGGAGCTGTTGATGAATTGGGATGATGAAGGTTGTGGAAGGAGCAGATTTGGAGGGGGAAGATAAGGAATTTGGTTTTGGTCATTGAATTTGAGATGCTAATTAGCCTTAAAAGGAGAGATATCTAGTTGTCAGTTGAATATATGGGTCTGGAATTGGGAGAGACATCTGCTAGAGATATAAATTTTGGAGTCACCAGCATATAATTGATATTTAAAGCCATGACACTGAATGAGATCATAAAGGGAGTGGTTGTGGAAAGAAAATATAAGAGGCCCAAGCCTGAGCCCCAGGGTTCTCCAACATTAAGTAGCAAAGCATACAGGTCTGTTATAGCATGTTCACATCTTATTGTAATTGTCTACGTGTGTCTTAGACCTCCATTACACTCTGATCTCCTTGATGGAAAGGACTGGCTCTTACTCATTTTTTAACAGATTTATCTGAAGAATAATTTACCTACCATAACACTCACTAGCTTTAAGTGTACAATTCAACACCTTGTAGGTCTTACTCATTTTTGTATCTTCATTAATAGCTACAGGGTAAGCACGAAATAAATGCTTTCACAATGAATGGTGGCTTTTTTCAGTGAATTACTAAATAAATGAATGCATGTGATCTCAGATCAGCCCTTTACATGTCTGGATGCCACTTTTTGAGTATAAAGTGAGAGTGCTAACAAGATTTTAAATTCTCTTTAAACTTTGAAATTTAAATATTCCAAATGTTTGTTTCAGAGGCAGGGAATAAATCTCAATGAGCTGCTCAGGTTTCCCCATCACTAGCTTTTATAGTGGCATAAAGACATGAAATGTTTTTTGGAATTTTTTTAGTGCAATGAGAAATTCGTTTTGACCTTGTTGGGTCAGGTTATAACTGTTGAGAGTGTTGTTTGAAATTCAAAATCTCATCATGAATCAGGCATAAAAGACCAGAAACTTGGAGTCTAGTATTAGTTGGTTTATAATACATACAGATGTAATATATATATATAACACTAGCACAATGAGTGAATGTTAAGCAGAATCATATTGTCACAGAGTTCCTGTATTTCAAATTTACCATTAATTCAACATTAACGTTAAGTAAATTGTGATAGAGACTGTAATCCCTAGGACAATCACTAAATAAATAATACCAAGATACAGCTAAAAAGTAAATACAGGAATTAAAATTCAATCTCCCATTAACTGATTAACACAAAAAAAGAAGGTAAGGAAAGAGGAACAGAGGAACAAAAATGGATAAGACAAATAGAAAGTAAGTAACAAAATGGTAGACCAAAATCCAATTAGATCAAAAATTATGTTAAGTTGGGGCCCCTGGGTGGCTCAGTGGGTTAAAGCCTCTGCCTTGGGCTCAGGTCATGATCCCAGGGTCCTGGGATCGAGCCCCGCATCGGGCTCTCTGCTCCGCGGAGGGCCTGCTTCCTCCTCTCTCTCTGCCTGCCTCCCTGCCTGCTTGTGATCTCTCTCTCTGTCAAATGAATAAATAAAATCTTTAAAAAAAAACATTTAAAAATTATGTTAAGTTGACTAAGCACTCCATTTTTTAAAAAATATTTTATTTATTTATTTATTTGAGACAGAGAGGGAGGGAGCGTACAGAGGGAGAGTGAGAGGGAAAAGAAGGCTCCCTGTTGAGCAAGGAGGTCCATGTGGGAGTAGATCCCAGGACTCTGAGATCATGACCTGAGCCCAAGGTAGGCACTTAACCAGCTGAGCCACCCAGGCAGTCCTTGACTAAGCACTCCAATCCAAAAGCAGAGATTGTGAGACTGTGGACAAAAAAGACTGGACAAAAAAGCAAGACCCAGGGGCACCTGGGTGGCTCAGTGGGTTGAGCCTCTGCCTTCAGTTCAGGTCATGATCTCAGGGTCCTGGGATCAAGCCCCGCATTGGGCTCTCTGCTCAGCGGGGAGCCTGCTTCCCTACCCTCTCTCCACCTGCCTCTCTGCCTACTTGTAATCTCTGTCTGTCAAATAAATAAATAAAAATCTTAAAAAATAAAAATAAAAAAGCAAGACCCAATCATTTGCTGTCTATAAAAGCCTTACTTTAACTATGGAGCCATAAATAGGGTCAAAGTGTCAAAAAGATATATATGGCAAACTGTAAACATAAGAAAGTTACAGTGTCTATATTAATAAAAGATAAATAGAATTTAAGAAAAGTTTAATAAGCAGCAGAGAGGGACATTTCATGATGATATATTATCTATTGTTACAATACATTACAGTTGTATCTATTATCATAACACGAAATAAGTGTAGAGCTTCAAAATACATGAAGCAAAAACTGGTAGCACTAAAGAAAAATAGACAAATGCATAAACATAGTTAGAGATTTTAATATGTTTCTCTCGGTAATTAATAGAACAAAAAACCAAAAAATCAGTAAGAATATAAGAAGATCTGAGCAACATTATCAACTGCTGTAACATAATTGACATTAATAGAGCAATACCCCCAACAATTTCAGACTACACATTCTTTTCAAACACATATGAAATGTTCATCAAAACAGACCATATCCTGGGCCATAAAATAAATCTCTTTCAAAAGACTGAAATCTTATATAGCATATTGTTTGCAATAGAATTAAATGAGAAATAAAACAATAAAAAAAGAAAGTGTCAAATACTTGGAAATGAAATAGCATGCATCTGAATAACCCATGAGTCAAAGAAATTGCAAGGGAAATAAAATATTTTGAAATGAATGATAATGAAAACACAGTATTTCAACATTTGTTTTGCTGAAGCAGTGCTTAGAGAGAAACTTACAGTTTTAAATGTTTATATTAGGAAAGGAGAAAAGGTCTAATGTCAACGATATAAGTTTTGACCCTAAGAAATTAGAAAAAGAAGAACCAATTAAACTCAAAGTAACCAGTTAGAAATAAAGAGTAGGAGTCAATTAAACAAAAAGCAAATAAAAACAAAGAAGATTAATGGAACCAAACCCAGATCTTTGAAAAGATCAATGAAAAAACAGAGAAGGTACAAACTAATAATATCAGGAATAAAAGAATATATAGAGCCTATTGGCTTTAAAGGCTAATAAAGAGACATTATGAACAAGTTATGTAAATGAATTGGACAACTTAGATGAAAGAGACAACTTTGGAAGACAGAATTTATGAAAATGACATAAGAGGAAATAGAAAATTTAAATAATCTCACACCTACTAAAGAAATTGAATTAGTAACTTAAAACCTTGCCCAGATGGCTTCCCTGTAAATTCTACAGATGTTTAAGGAAGAAATAATACAAATCCTTCAAAAACCATTTAAGAAAGCACAGGATAAAGGAATAATTTCCAAATTATTGTATAAGGCCAAGATTAACCTGACACCAAAACTAAGCGTAAATGTTACAAGAGAAGAAAACTATAGGCCAATATTCCTCATGAGCATGGATGCAAAAATCTTTAACAAAAGTTTGGCAGATCCAATTCAGCAAGATAAAACAAGGATAATACATCACAAACAAGATATAAAAATAATAGCGCATTTATTCCAGGAATACAAACTTGGTTAGCCCTTGAACATCGATCAATGTAACTCACCACATTGAGAGGGAATTTTAATAAAGTCTCTCAATAAACTTGGAATAGGAAGTAACTTTCTCAACCTAATAAAGAATATCTATGAAACAAAACAAAAAGTCTTAAGACTAAGATCATCCTTTGTGTTGAAAGACTGGATGTTTTTGTCATAGAATTGACAATATGGCAAGCTTGTCCATTCTCACCATTTCTGTTCAACATTGTGCTAGAGATTCTGGCAGGACAATAAAACAAACAAACAAAACAAAAAAGAAAAGAAAGGGAAAAGCAGAAGGCATACAAACTGAAAATGAAGACATAAAGTTGGCTTTATTCATAAATGAAGTTATTTTATTCGTAGAAAGTTTTGAAGAACCAAAAAAAAGCTCTTAGCACTCATAAGTGCTCAAGATATAAGGTTAATATATACAAATCAATTGTATTTCTATATAGTGGAACAAACAATTAAAAAATTAGGAAAAAAAATTAAAATTCTGCTTATAACATAAAAATGTAATATTATGGAAATTAAGCACGTGCAAAGCCTAAACACTGAAGAATACAAAATACTACCAAGAGAATTTAAAGATTCAAATAAACGGTGAAATATGCCACATTCATAGATTAGGAGACTTCATATTATCAGTATGAATGTCTGTCAGTTCTCCCAAAATTGATCTATAGATTCAATGTAAATCGAATAAAAATTCCAACAGGCTTTTTTGTGAAAATTGGCAAGCTGATTGCAAAATGACCAAGAATGGCCAAAATAATTTGGAAAAAAAAAAAAAGGATGGAGAAATTACCCTATTTAAAGCCTTACTATAAAGCTACAGTAATCAAGACAGTGTGACTTGTCCTAACAATAGATATATAGCTCAACGAAGTAGAACAGAGTACAGAAATAGAGATAGACATTCGTGGCCCATTGATTTTCAACAATTGTACAAAGATAATTCAGTGAGAACATATAATCTTTTCAACAAACAGTGCTGAAACAACTAGAAATCTATACGGGAAAAAAACAAACCTCAACTCACCTTACACCATACACAAAAATAAATCGAAATGGGTCATAGACATAAATACAAAATTTAAAACTATAAAGATTCCAGGAAAAAAAAAAGAGAAAAACCTCTGTGACACTGGAGTACATTAAAAAAAAAAAAGATGTTTTTGATGGACTACAAAAGGCTAAACCCATCAAAGAACTTACTAGATCTAAAGGTTAGAGCTTATCTCAATTTTTGAAATGAGCTCCCCTAATGACATCTTTAATAATATGAAAATGCAAGCCACCTATTGGAAAAATTTATTTGTAACACACATATCTGACAAAGGACTTGTATTCAGAATACATAAAGAACTTCTATAACTCAGAACACCTGGGTGGCTCAGTCAGTTAAGTGTGTGCCTTCAGCTCAGGTCATGATCCCAGGGTCCTGGGATTGAGACCTCCATTGGCATTGGTGCCCCATCGGGAGCCTGCTTCTCCCTCTGGCTATGCTTCTTTCTCTCTCCGTCTGTCATGAACAAATAAATAAAATCTTTTAAAAAAGAGCTTTTATAACTCAATATTAAAAGGACAGGGGCGCCTGGGTGGCTCAGTGGTTAAAGCCTCTGCCTTCGGCTCAGGTCGTGATCTCAGGGTCCTGGGATTGAGTCCCGCATCATGCTCTCTGCTCAGCAGGGAGCCTGCGTCCTCCCCCTCTCTCTCTCTGCCTGCCTCTCTGCCTACTTGTGATCTGTCTGTCAAATAAATTAAAAAAAAAATCTTAAAAAAAAAGAAAAAAATTCTTTAAAAAAAAGGACAAACATAACTCAATTAAAAATGGGCAAAAGATTTGAATAGACCCCTCATAAAAGAAGGTTTAAGGAATGGCCGATAATCACATGAAAATTCATCAGGGAAATACAGATTAGTCATCAGAAAAATGCAAATTCACACCACAATAAATACAATTTCACACTCACTAGAAAGACTAAAATTTAAAAGCCTAATGGGAGAATTAATTTTATATGGCAACTTGACTGGATCAGCGGATTCACCAGGTATTTGACTAGCCGTTATTTCTGAGTATGATTGTAAGGATGTTTCCAGATGAGATTAATATTTGAAACTGATGGATTCTGTGAAGTACAAGGCTCTCCTCAGAGTGGGTGGCCATCATCTAATCTGTTAAAGGCTTAAGGAGAACAAAAGGTAGGGGAAGGAGGAATACCCCCCCCCATTTTTCTGCCTCTTTTTTTCTGCTGGGACATCTCATCTCATCTTCTCCCGCCCGTCCCCGTACTAGTATTTACGTCATCAGCTTTCTTGATTCTAAGGCCTTCAGACTCAGATTGAATTACACCATCAGCTTTCCTGGGTCTCCCGCTTGCAGATGGCAGATCATGGGACTTCTCAGCTTCCATAATCACATAAGCCAATTCCTTATAATAAATCTCTTTTTTTAGCCTATTGGTTCTGTTCTCTGAAGAACCCTGGGTAATACAGCTGACAACCCCAATTTTAGGTAGAGATGTGAGGCAAATGTAATTTCTCACAAAATGAAATATATACCTATCCTATGACCCATCAAACCTACTCATAAGTATCTACCCAAGGGAAATGAAAATATATATTCCCAAACAGCCATATACAAGGATGTTCATAGCAGTTTTATTCATAATAGTCAAAACCTGGAAATAATCCAAACATCCATCCGCAGAAGAACGGATAAATATATTGCAATATATCTTTAAAATAAAATACTACTCAACAATAAGAAAGAACACTCTTCCAGTACATGCAACAATGTAGATTCATGAATCTCAAAAGCAGTATGTTGAGTGGAAGAAACCAGATTCAAAAAATACCATGTAATTCCATTTTTATCAAATTCTAGGAAAATAATCTATAGTGACAGAAAGTGGATCAGTGGTTGCTTGGGGATGGAAGTGGGGAGGTGAGAGTGGGGACAGTTGGGATCTAGCTAGTATTGTGTCACTAACTAGCTGTGTGAACTTGAGCAGGAGCTCCCTTCTCCTTAGTCTCTTCAAGGATGACAGATAACTGGGTAGAGCCAGGGCATACATACTGGCTGGTCTTCAGGGTCCCTGCCAAGGTCCTACATTCTTGGTCTCTTCTGTATCCAGACCCCTAAAAGAGTAAAGCAAATGAATTTGTGATGTTTACATTGAATTTCTAAAAACTAGGATTAATTGTCATAAACTATTTTTGTGAGAGAAGAAGGGAATAATTATCTAGCATCTATATGCTAGATGATTTTTGTTTTGCTGGAGAAAATGATGAATTAATTGTAAAGTAGGCTGGAAAAATAAAGAAAGGCTTTTCACTGCAGTAGCAGGAGGCCTGTGATTTTGATAGGAAATGCTGAGTAAAGGTTGTGGTAAGTCGCAGAAGGAAGTGAAAGTAAAGAAAGAAAAAGAAAGCATAACATCCAGCAAAATGAGGGCTCTTATCCTCATCCAAATTACTTTCCTGATCCAAATTAGTTTGAGCCATTTATTTTCCTAGTAAGGTCTTGTTCATAAACTATTATATATTATTTATAACAGTCAAGTAAATAGACCCAACCACCACCAGCTTTCCAAAAAAAAGACATTCTGAACTTGGAAGCATAGTGGGCCTCAAGGCTTTGGATAAGGAATCATGGGCCCATAATCCCTAACTTGCTTGAGAGTGGTGAGGATTAAACGTGATAATGTACTTAAATCCCCAGCACATACTCAGCTCTCTATAACGGTAGCTATTACTTGAAGAAATGATTAATTTTAACTATTAAAATTGGTTAAGTGTCTTGGAAGATGCCAGATTAAGAAGACCCTGGGCTGAGTAGCAAGACTATTTGAGACAAAGGAAACAGTTTAGCAAGGTTCATTGTATGACAGTGGAGGACATATTCTGGGAATGGGAAATAACGTGATGGGGAGGCTTCAGGTTTGGGGATTGTAGAGGAGATGAGGCTATATTGTGGGCAGCTTGAATTGTTCATATGCAAGAGCAAGGGATTAGAAGCTTTGGTGTGTGTACAGGGTGCTGGGGTTTGATACAATCTTACCAGCGTCTTTAAGGACAGAACTCTAGTGACAGCATAGAGCATGGGCTGGGGTGGTGGGTGGAGATAGAGGGACTAGTCAGGATGTTCTTGCAAGATTTGAGTTGAGACTTAATGAAGGTCTGACATGGGGCTGCAGAAAAAAATGGAACCTTACAAACACACTGGTAGACTCAGACAGAATCCTGGGTGGGAGACAGTGACAGGGAGATGCTGGAACCGAAACGTTTCTGGGATTTCAGGCATAAGTGGCATCTCGCCCAGTTCGGACTGTGGTCAATGGCTTCAGTAACAAGAGGTCTGTATGGAAGGTAGGGTTCAATTCAGGACCTATTGAGTCTGATGTCTACAGAACATCCAGTTGGAAATATGGGCCTGGGGTTTGGGAGGTGAGCTGGCTGGAGGCAGATGGAGAGTCATCCCTTTAAAGACCACAGCTGAAACTGCCCAAATAGATGAAATCATTGAGGGAGAACAGGCAGGATGAGACAATACTATCAACATTAGTAACCATTGAAAGAATCTTCCTATGTGCTTGGGACATCTCGTCTGATAGGGCAATGAACATCAGACAAAATGAAAACATCCAGGTGTAAGTCTTGTGTTGGCTTTTACATGTATCCTTTCATTAATTCACTCCAGAACATTGTAGTATGAAAAAAAAAAGAGAGAGGAGGGACAAATCCTGGTTACAGTCCCTATTTTCAAGGTTTAGGTGGATGAGGAACTAGAAAAGGGAAGAAAGACTGTTTTATAAAGGTCACATTAAACCTCCAACAGCCAACTTCTTGTCATCACACAGATCCTGCCTTCATTATTCCTGGACCCCAGGTGAAGGTCAGGGTACGCATGTCAGGAGCTGTGTGACAACCTAAGGGGACATTTGGGAAGTGCCATGTACATGAGACAAGAAGCAGTATTTCATTATGGATTGGGCTGGATTGAGCTGGTCCAGGAAGGGCTCTGAGAGAAAGGACATGTATGTTGGGTCCTGAAGGGCCTCGGAGTTTAGAGAAGTAGAGAGAAGAGTGAAAGGACCATGTAGGTCAGGGGCCACAGCCAGGAAGGTCAAGCATTTTCTCTTCACTCATTTACAGCTACAGTGGACCACAAAGTTCCCTACATACCCATTCTTCTCACCACCTGGCTCCATGATTAGCTGTAATGTAAATTTCCACTTACTCTGAATGCTGCTGGAACATACTTATCTGTTCATCAGGTTTGGCAAAACAGTAACATGTGATCTTCTTTAAGCATCAGCACATCTCAGCTTTTCTTTCAATTTCCTATTTATTTTCATTCCAACATTTATTTACATACCTGTGATTTTTTCAGTGTGAGCTCTGTTAATGTCAAATAGCGTTATCTTCTGAACTATTGACATTATGCCTGGAGATTTTTAAAGAACAATTAATTCTCAATTACTTCCATATTAATGGTCCCTGCCTCCCCCCTCAACTCAGGAGGGGCCCTGCAGCAAGGTCATGTCCCAGATGGTAGTGGACATTTGCTGTTTCTTGGCTTCCCAGCACCATTCACCCTCCTGTTCTCAAGAGCACTCTGAATTCCTTGTTGGAGATTACTGGCTCCTTATTTTGAGAGTCTCTGTGAGACTGTCAGTCAAGGAACCCCGTCTTCTTTTTGCCAAGAGTAATCACTGACTGAAGTTGGCCAATCAAATTTTATTCTAAGACAGTTCATCTTGAGCAGGGTCACTTAAGGACTGTTAAATGGAATGGGATTTATTTAAGCAGAGATGCTTTGAAGGGATCATTGATTACTTCCTACCACTTAGATAATCCAGACCTGCCTGTCTCTGCCCTTTGTGAGCCTCATTCTTTAGGTTCTTTCTTGATTTTCTGATAAATCTTATAACTTTCTAATAAATTAAATAATATATGGGGAGCCTGTGTGGCTCAGTGGGTTAAAGCCTCTGCCTTCGGCTCAGGTCATGGTCCCAGGGTCCTAGCATCGAGCCCCGCATCAGGCTCTCTGCTCGGCAGGGAGCCTGCTTCCCCCTCTCTCTCTGCCTGCTTCTCTGCCTACTTGTGATCTCTGTCAAATAAATAAATAATATCTTTAAAAAAATTAAATAATATAATAATGAAGATCATATTTATCATTATATATATTATATATCATATATGTATATGATACGTAAATAAAAATAAAGATACATTAAAAACAACTTATTCAGTTTCTATTCTTTAAAGGAATAAGAAATAAAAACAAACTGATAAATGAACGAATTCGCTAGCCCTACCGGAAAACTCACTCTTTCCAGTCGTCAGCCAGCGTTACCTCCATTGCTGTGAGAAATCAGGGGTGATAAGGATGGACAGGAAGGTATCCCCTCTCCCCCCTCCTGTCTGTCTCCCCCAGAGGATGCTTTGAACAGGACGGATCAAGAGGCTCCAGTGTTCTCTGGCTTCCTACTGAGTTGGGTCTTCTTTCCACCTTGAAAGCAAGGTCTATGTGTGAGTTTTCTCAGCTCCCACATTAAGAGATTGCCTCAGGTTCTCTGTATCCAACAGTGTGCTTATAAATGTTTAACAACCAGCTCTCTGAAAAGAAGGAGGAGGAGGAGGGAGATTTCTTGTTCCTAGTATTTGCTGATTTCTGTGGTGTAGGATTATCACCACAACCTCGATGGCTGCCAATGTGATACCATTTAATAAAGAGTGGGGAAGAGATGCTAACAATTAGCTCCTGCATGTCCTAGCACGTGGCTGACGATGTCTCCCTACAGAATAACATGATTCTCTCTGCTTTAGAGTTTCACCAACTTCTCCTGTCATTTTGGGTGTAGGAGTGATCACTCCCCGGCTTCTAGCTCTGGGCATTTTCCCTAATCTCTACACACATCTTTGTAAAGTGTCCGTTTCTAAGAAAGCCAACTATACACACACACACACACACACACACACACACACACACACTCCTTCTCTAATTTGAAAGTGTCATCTTTTTCATGTGGGCGTAAGAGTAATCAGCCTCCAAGGTGGCCCCTAAATTTGAATACTTTTCTACTTGACTTGGGTACGGTGTCACCATGCAGCAAATCTGAATAATGGCCATGCCTACCTCGGAGTGCTGATGTGAGAATTAAATCAGATGGTGTATGCGATGCGCTCAGAACAGTGTCTGATACTTAATAAGTACTTATGCAAATGAGACCTTTGATTATTAAAAATGAATTTTATATCACTTTCATATCACAGAGCTATCATTTCGAGACTGTCCTGTTATTGCACTCTATATTTTCCCAGTCATGCTTTTCCCTCTTCTTCCCTGGGATTATCATTGTGTTGTTGCTGCTCAATGTAGCTAAATGCACTTGCTTCGATTCCTTCAGGATTTCTCCAATAACTTGAATGGATGCAGCATTTGCTGTTTGCTATAAATTTCTCCACTTACAAGAAAGATTTTTAACATGCGTGTACGTTCAGGAAAAAGGGAAAATGATGCATACGGTTCAGGAGGATTCGGTGTCAAGGAATTAGGAGTAAAAAATAGGAGTAGCTGTATCTCAGAGAACATAGTAGATATACATCAAAGCGAAAGAGAAATAGGAAGTCACGTGGCTACAGCTTTTGATTATCCTGATCAGGATTATTTATAGCAAGTCTTGGCATGCATTTCTGTTGAAGGTACTAAATGCATAGAAGAAATAACTTAAAACATCTCCATCAAACTGCCAATGGCTAGGATAACATTCTCACTCCTAAAACCTCAAGGTGAGACTTGGATTACCAGTAATTATGGGAACTCCAAACCTAAAGATGATATAAGCAACCCCAGAAATCTATTTCACAGTGCAGAATTCCTTCCCCGTACCTTCCTCTTTAAGCTGAGGGGTCAAGGTTTACGTGCCGAGCCGCTCTCATCTCCAGCACTAAGCCACGGACGGCTCTCCCCAGAGTATATCCCTCCTTTGGCTGTGAAATGCTAGGAGCACTGCCTTGAATGGAAGGTACTTGCTTTTTTAACAGCATCTGCCAGCCTTATGACTCTAGCTGCAGAATCCTGACAGCAGGACCTGTCACTCATCAGAAATCTGCTCCCCCCCTTCCCCCAGGCCCTGCGATGCTCAAGAGCTTGGCCATCTCTGAGATGGCTCATTCTCAGTGTTTTCTCGCCATCCGGAAAGCCGTACTACAGGTCTGACCAGTGACCAAAGAAATACTCAGAAGTCTGTCTCTATGTGATAATAAGTTGAGGAACAGCTCCATATTCCCAGCCCAGCTGCTCTTGAAACCTCAGCCCCTGTACTTACTCACCACTTAGACATGCTTCCTTGACTATCAAAGACTACCTCTTTCTCTCCTGAAACCTAAAGCGTATCCCTGCCAAGGCCACAGAACCCTGTCCTTAGAGATTCTGCAGGGAAGGGCCAAGGATCAGAAACATAAGCAATCTCACCATGCCCCTCCTTGTCCCAGGATTACAGGAGTTTCCCTCTATAATTCCCATCACTAAAGTATTTTCACTGAAAAATACCACTCATCTTGTCTTTGGCTCCATGGGCTACCAGGCTTGGTTTGGTTAAATATCTGGGGTTGGATATTTTTGTCCTGGAAGTCTTCTTTAAGCTAGCAAACCAGGGTAAGGTATGGTTCTGAAAGTTGAGAGGCACCCGAGAAGCTGGACCACCAACCATGGATGTCCACTGACCTCTGGGCAGCACTAAGGATTTCTTTCACATGGCCGAGGAGAAGGGATTCTTCTGTAACTTACAGCATTCGGCCAAGACTGCTGGTTGTGCCCATCTGGAGAGGATCGAGAATCAGGCATGCTACTCTCTTATCCATGGGTGTGCTCAATTTCTTCATGCATAGATCAGCATCTTTGTCAAAAAGTGTGGTGTTGGTTTTAGGCCTAGCTTAGTTTGATTAGCAAAGGTTCCTTTTACTCAATTGCAAGCAGGGTGTGGGTAGGAGTCCAAGAACGAGGTAGAATTATGGCTGAAATTAAGTTTTGCTGTTGATTCCAGTATAAATAAAAAGAGCGATTGACTGGGGCTAGGACAAACTTGGTGTTCCCAGGCATACTGCTAGTCAATACTTACTGTTCGTATTAGGGTTCAGCAGATACATCACTCAGAGTCCCAACAAGAGAAATACAGAACACTCAAATTAAGATAACTTGGGAAAATTTATAAGAAACTATTATAAAAGTGCAGGCAGAGTGAAGAGAATCATATGGATAGTATTAATTCAAATATGGCAGAAGCTGGGCTGTTACCATTCTTGGTCCTAAAGAGGCAAGACAAGGGAAAGTTATGGAACCTGTAAGGAGAGAGAATCATGCATAGCAGGTGCTTGAAAGGAGACATGAGTGACCTTTGGATAAGGGTCAGAGCCACTCCAATGCAACTTCTCCCTGTTTCCCCTCCGTTGGTTCTCCTCCCAGACTCCCCTTTGACTAAACTCATCCTGAAGCCGAAGACATGGAGCCATACAGGGACAGCCTGGGGCTGAAAGCAGAATGGAAAGAGATGGGGAGTGTACCTGGAGGAGCCAATATATATTATCTACACCCCTGCATTTCCAAAGCACTATAGGATCTTCTTCTGCTGACCCTTCTAATCAACCTAATCATGCCTCCTCTTCTCTTGGTTTTTCTGAAGCATGACTATCTCCCAAGGCTTTACCCTAAGACTCCCTCTGGAGTTCCTGCTGCCTCTGTCTTTTACCTCTGAATTTAATTCTCACCACTGCACATAGTTCCTAGGAATGTAGCCCCAGCTTCAAGCTAATTCAACTGCCTGCTGGATAACTTGACCCAGATAGTCACTGATACTATAAAATCAATAGGCTCACTACACAGCTCCAAACTGGCTCCTCCTCCTAACTTACAGTATTTCTGTTAATAGGACCATCATTCTCCCAATTTCCAATTACTCCAAGCTCAGTTGTGCTTCTTTATCTTATCCTCAGTCATGCTTTCCTGTGCTGTCCTTTTCTCCTCCTCCCCTCTCCCTTCGCCCCTCTCTTCCTCGTCCTCGTCCTCCTCCTCTGTCTCCTCCTCCTCACTGCCTTCCTCATCTTCCCCCTTCTCTGCTTCTTTCTCTTCTTCTTCCCTTTCTTCTTCTTCCTCTTCTCCTCCTCTTCCTCCTCCTTCTTCTTCTCCTCCTTCTTTTTCTTCCTCTTCTCCTCCTTCTCCCCTTTCTTCTTCTCCTCCTCCTCCTCATTCTCCTCCTCCTCTTCCTTCTTCCTTTTCTTCTTCTTCTTCTCCTCCTTCTTCTCCTTCTTCCTCTTCTTCTTTGCCTCCTCCTTTTCCCCTTCCAGCTCCTCCTCCTCCTCCTTCTTCCTCCCTTCCATTGGTTGCAAAGTCCTATACCTTCTGCAGTGTGCTTTTCTAGTGTGTGTGCCGTCTCATGATTGTCCCAGTCCTGGGCCTTTACTTTTTACCTAAGCTGTTGTAATAAATTCCTAAATGTAACCCTAGCTCCGATCCATTCTGTACCCATTCCAATGCACAAATATTAAAGCTTCTTGCTCCAAATTGCCTCATTGATTCAGCCATAACTTTTGCCCTTATCCTTTCTGAAATAGGACCTTTGAAGGGAGGGAAATCTTCCAAAAGCAGTGCCTGTAGCACATCCCCTTCATTTTGCTTGTGACAGCCTGAGGCATGGAGAAACTGCTAGTCTGTATAACTTGTCCCTAAATCCCAGTGTTCTGATAAGTCTTTGATGACTTCTTACCTTTCTGGTTAGTAGACCATAAGTTCCGCAGCCTGCTATACCAGGTGATTTCTTCAACATGTTCCCAACACATCTTTTTAGATGGCGCTACCTGCAACTACCCTGTAGAGAGCCCACACTCCACCTAAAGTCAGCGTCCTGGAATATGATTTGCGATTGTCCTCATTAGTGTCCTTGCACATCCTTTCTCCTGCTTGAATTGACCTTCCCTCCATCGAGTCCCCTTCTACCTGCTGAACACCTCCACACCTTTCAGAACACATGCCACGGCCTTCTTCCTTTACATCCTTTACTTCTTTACAAAGTTCTTTACAAAGCCTTTCTGGATTGTCCCCAGCCAAATATGATCTTTCTGTTTTGTAAATCTCTGAAAAAAACTTTCAGCACTGTTATCTGACCCAGGTCCTTCAAGTATTTGTATTACCCTGCTCATGGAATGTGGACACTTATCTTAGCCCCTTATTATATCACGAGCTTCTTGTAAGCATGGGCAATGCCACCTTCTCTCACTTTATATCTCTATGATGTTAATGCAGTATATTTCACAGAAATATTTTTAATTCTGTAACTATTTTTAAATTCTAACTGTGATCCGTTTCTTCTTTAGAAACAGGTGACTATGCCCCTACTTCTCCAACATAACTGTGTCTCACATGTCATCCTCTTAGAAGGGATGAAGTTTTGCTGCTGTCACTGGTCTCTTGTCTACCAAGATGATGGTATTCAGAAGAGCATGTTTCATTCCCCTGCTCCCCTACCACTCTCCTTGTCAGATGCATGGGAGAGAAAGGCTGGTCTATTTTGTAAGTGAATTCTGTTTTGCAGTTAAATTGTGTGTGTAATGTATGTTGAAGAAGTGAATGCATAATTGAAAGGATGCCTACAAACGACAGATGTTGGCAAGGATGCGGAGAAAGAGGAAGCCTCCTACACTGCTGGTGGGAATGCAAGCTGGTGCAGCCACTCTGGGAAACAGCATGGAGGTTCCTCAAAAAGTTGAAAAGCTACCCTAGAGCTACCCTATGATCCAGCAATCACACTACTGGGTATTTATCCTAAAGATACAAATGTGGTGATCTGAAGGGGCATGTGCACCCAAATGATTTTAGCAGTGATGTCCACAATAGCCGAACTATGGAAAGAACCTAGATGTCCATCAATAGATGAATGGATAAAGAAGATGTGGTGTGTATATATACAATGGAATACTATGCAGCCATAAAACCCCCCACAAAATCCTGCCATTTTCAACGACGTGGATGGAACTAGAGGTTATTATGCTGAGCGAAGTCAGTCAATCAGAGAAAGACAATGATCATATGATCTCTCTTATATGAGGAATCCAAAAGGCAGAGTGGGGTGTTGTGGGGGGAAGAGAAGGAAAAAATGAAACAAGATGGGACCGGGGAGGGAGAAAAACCATAAGAGACTCTTATTCTTAGGAAAGAAACTGAGGGTTGCTGGGGGGGTGGGGTGGGAGAGGTGAGGTGGCTGGGTTATGGACATCGGGGAGGTTATGTGCTGTGGTGAGTGCTGTGAATTGTGTAAGACTTATGATTCACAGACCTGTACCCCTGAAACAAATAATACATTATATGTTAATTTAAAAAAAAAAAAGGATGCCTATCTGCCATGATGGTTACCAGGCATACTCTCTGTCTCATTGGATACATTTCTATTCAAATGTTCCCTCTGCCAATACCTGGCTGAAAGACCTTGGAAAAGTCACTTAAGCTCTTTGAACCTTAGAAAATATGGAGTAGGCCAAAAGTTTTCAAACTTTTCTTTTAAGCTGAGGAGCTCTTATTAAGCAAAGTCTTACTCAGACATGCACTATGTGAAACTGAAGAAAAGAGAGGCAGAAGTAGCTTGGTTGAAAATTGGGGAAGGAGCTTTTGAGGAATGAGATGTGACAACTAGCAGACAAGTCCATTCCATATCTAAATCCTCTATTAAACACTTTAGCAAAGAATACAGTCAATGCTAGAAGATTCACACTAGCACTGACTGCTAGGAGCTTCTAAAATTCTAATTAATTGAGGACATTAATAATGAGAGACAGTTGCCACTTCACACACGTTAGGAGAGCTATCATAAAGGGAAGAAAAGCAGAAAATATTAAATATTGGCATGGTTGTAGAGATATTAAAATCTTTATTTATTGTTGTTGGGACGGTAAATGGTGCAGACACTGTGGAAAATAGCACAGTGTTCTTCAAAAAAAATCAAATATAGAATTATTATATAATCCACTTCTGGGTATATACCTAAAATAATTGAAAGTAGAGACTTGAATAGATGTTCATACACCCATGTTCATGGCTACAAGGTTTCTATGCAGCCAAAATATGGAAGGAATCCAAGTATCCATCAATGGATGAATGAATGGACAAAATGTGGTATATACGTGCAATGGACTATTATTCAGCTTTACAAGGGAATTAAACTCTGGCACATGCTACAGTATGGGTAAACCTAGAAGACATTACACTAAGTGAAATAAGCCAGTCACTAAAGGACAAGTATTGTATGCCTCTGTGCCTCATATTTATATATAGTACCTGGAATAGGCAAATTCATAGAGACAGAAAGTAGAAGAGTGGTTACCAAGGGTTTGGAGGAGGGAGTAATGGGAAATTAGTGTCTACTACTGATAGCATATGAGTTTGTGATGAAGGAGAGTGGTGATAGTGGCAAGTGGTGACAACGTAGTTAATGCCACTGAACTGTACACTTTAAAATGGTCAAAATAGTATATTTGTGGTGTGGCTATTTTATAATAGGAAAAAATTCAAAAAATGAGATTCAAAAATAGAATATATTTATCAGTTTTGGAGTTATTACAGTATGGAGAAAATCTGCAAAGTGTATTTAGAACCCAGAATGAGTTTGAAGATATATAATGATTAAGGAGTTCTCCATTTTTGTATAGCGAATTTCTTTAGCGCTGGTCTCAGGCTAAAGGTCATACTCACTGGACAAAGACCTGCAGAGTGCTCAGTGATGATCTTAATGGCTTCTAGGGCTAGACAGGTTGTTCCTCGTTCATTACACTGGTCTCTGAAGTCTAAGTCTCCAGTTCTTATTTTCCATTGGAATCCAGGAGGGAATTTTAGGAACGAAGCTAAGGACTGTGACTACAGGCCAACACATAATCAAGTTTACCTAGGAGAGGGTCAAGAAGTCTGGAAGTGGCTCTCACAGCCCTGTAGCAAACCACAGAAGGGTGTTCAGTCCCGACAGCTCGGACTGTGGCAGTGCTCAGCAATTGTGGCCATCAGGTAAGGGAGTAGTGTTCAGGCCACAACTTGGAGCCAAGACTGGCAGCTCCCAGGGAAAGCACAGATAGGGCGTATAGGTTTAATATGTCCTTCGTACCTAAGCTATATCTGAAAAATCTTACTGTTTGATTAACAAAATTTCCTATAATCTGCTATATATTAGTTTGGCTGTCCCAACACCAAACAATATTAAAGTCTAAGTTCAGGCAGTTCAAGGTCACTGTGGTAGCTTTATAATGACCAAGACCCAGGATTTTACTCTTTTTTAAAAAAAAGATTTTATTTATTTGAGAGGGAGAGAGAGCAAGAGCATGAGCTGGGTTGTGTGTGTTGGGGGGGTGGTAGGCAGAGAGAGAAAGCAGATGCTCCACTAAGCAGGGAGCCTGACATGGGGTTGGATCCCAGGACCCTGGGATTATGACCTGAGTGGAAGGCAGATGCTTAACCAACTGAGCCACCCAAGACCCCCCAGACTTTTACTCTTATCACTCTGCTATCCTAGGATATGGTCCTTGTCATTACGACCCAAGATGTTTAACTACAATCAGCAACAACATAGAAAAAAAGGGGAGCAAAACATGCTCTTTCCCTTTAAAGTTATAACCCTCAAGTGCATACATTGCTCTGTTCCCACCCAGACCCCAGAATACTCACACACAAGGGAATCTACATGATGGAAGCAATTGCAAGTGCCTGTATAAGGCCCTGCTAAAATTCTGGGGTTTACTTGCTAAAGGAAAATAGTTGGAACTCCCTGAGCTGAGCATTTCTCTATTTGAAATATTGGTGATTGCTTACACTTTCCAGAGAGGGTGGGTGCCCCAGAACTTGAGTACTCAGCCTCGTCAGTCATCTTTGTCTTGGATTGATCTTTTGGTTGTAGGTCTGCGTTACACACTTACCACCTTGTGTGCTCAATCTTAGAACCACAGATTAGTTATACTCTGAGATGATCAGTTCTGTCTTCATTCCTGAGCCTGCCAGGACATAATATGGCTCATTTCCACACAAGCTTCTGGAGATTAGTGGAATTAAATACAATTTTCACTCTATGCTATGTATTTCACAATGAGCAATGCATTTCCTATACAGCAATTCAGTAAGAAAATGACTATCCTTATTTTACCATGAAGTAATAGAGGCTCAGAGATGTTAAGTAACTTTCACTAGGTAACCCAGTGGTGGAAGTGGACTAGCATGCTTCCTTGTAAGGAAATTGTTACAAAAAAAGGCTGCTGCAATAAGAAGGGTTTTTGGAAAATTCAAGGAATCTATAGTTAAAAAATTAGCTACTTCTGGCTAGAGTCGTGACAGATTAGGGAGGAAATTGACCATATAGGACAAGTCTTGATAGGTCTTCATATGGCTAGTGTATTGACATTTCCCAGAGAACAGAACCAATAGGATGTGTGTGTGGAGGGAGGGAAGGAGGGAAGAGGAGGAAGAGGGAGAGACATCTAGACTGGTACTTACCAAATATCTGGGTACTGTGCTAGTCAAGCTGACACATAAAATTAATGGCAATGGCTAAGAAGAGAGGCAGATGTGGGTAAGCTTTGAATGGTGGATGAATTGCTTTGGCTTTATTAAATTATCAAATTATGAAACATGTATAATAGTATCTGAGGCACAGTAGGCACTCAAATTATAATTTCCTTTATCCGTAAGAAGATTCTGAAAGTTGTCGAGTAACATGTTGAGTAGCATGATCAAAGCAATACTTACAGGAAATATTTTTGGTAGTAATGATACGAAATATTAAAAAGGAATCAGACAAGGAGAAGGGACATGAGTTAGAAGTCTATTGCCATGGATCAGACACAAGGGAATAGATGAATCCCTTACTATGGGTCAGGCACAAATATATGCTTTCTTTCTTTCTTTTCGGCCAAATTTTTATTTAGATTCTAATCAGTTAATATATAGTGTAATATTGGTTTCATGAGTAGAAGTCAGTGATTCATCACTTACGTACATCACCCAGGACTCATCGCGACAAGTACCCTTCTTAATTCCCATCCCCCATCTAGCCCATCCCCTGCCCACCTCCCTCCATCACCCCTCAGTTTGTTCCCTGTCGTTAAGAGTCTCTTATGGTTTGCTTCCATCTCTCTCTCTTTTCTCCCCTTCCCATATGTTCATCAGTTTTGGTTCCTGAATTCCGCAGATAAGTGAGATCATATGGTACAAATACATTATCTTCTTTAATACTCATAAGCACCCTATAAAGTAGGTGTGACTTGACCAATGAAGAACTGAGACATTCTCTCCCACCCCACCCCAAATGAACGTGCCCAAATCTTATAACTGGGGAATGGTGGAGATGGAATTCAAATCCAAGTCCTCTAATTCCAACTGCTACTGTCATTAATGAGGGTGGTAGCAGCAGAAATAAAAAGGAGGGGACAGAGTCCAATAACATTGTGGGATTGAAAGAATTTAGCAACTAGTCAGATGACAAAGATAATTGCAGAATTTTGAATCCAGATGGATTTTTAGCAGGAGAAAACTGTGGACTTTTAGGAAAAACAGGGTAGTCCTTATTAGAAGCTGGTTTTAAAAGAGTTGGAGATTTTTTGATTAATTCAAGAAATATTCATTTAATAATGTTTGTGTGCTAGGCCTTGTTCTGGGGACCCATCAATGAACACTGGGGACCCATCAATGAACAAAACAAAGGTCCTTGTCCTCACACTTTCCAGTGTGGAGGGACATAAAATAAACAATAAATAAATAAACTGCTGTTCATGCCAATGATAAATGTTGCTGAGAACAGTAAAGTGAGGAAGGGGCACTCAAGGCATCAGAAAAATTGTAACCAAGAAGTCATTTAGGTAAAGACCTCAAGGAGAGGAAATGTGTCATGCAGGTGTCTGGGGGTGAGTGTTCTAGCCAGAGGAAGAGACAAGGTCAAGGTCTCATTGGGTAGGTAAGACCTTACAGATCTAAGAAATTTATGGCTTTATGCTGCAGGAAATGGGATGCCCCTGGAGGGTTTTGTGCAGAGTTGAGTTAGGATGTGGCTTTCATTTTAAAAGCAACACTGTGGCTGCTGTGTTCAGAACAGTAAGGTGTGTCAGGGAGACGGATGGAAGCCTGGATACCAGAGAGGAGGCTACAATAATCTGGGAAGAGTTGATGGCAGTGTAGGCCAGGTCAGAGGCAAAGAGAAGAAATCAGACTCTGGATATATTTTGAAAATAGACCAGATTTGTTGATTGGATGTGGGGTGTAAGAAGGAAACATGTATGTGTTAGGATAGAGTTTTGGTACTTAAGTGGCATTTCTAAGAGTTCTTGGAAACAGGATGACTGGTGTATAAAAAAGAGGCCAATGCTGGAGACAGAGGTTTGAGAAACATTCACCACAGAGCCAGTAAGATGACTTTAAGAACATGTCCAGAAATTGTGTGTGCCCGATGCAAGTGTATAGCTAAAGAATATAATGGAAGATATTGAATCTTGAGCGATGCAAAGGTTTGGTGGGTGAGAGGGGCCAAGAGAGACAGATGGCGGAATAGGATAGCTGTTGTCATATTCAATTCACCAGATTTTGTCCTTTGTGACTCAGTCTTTGAAAGAGAATGAATCAACATAGTACTCTCACTGCTATCTTTGGATGTCTACTAATGGTGATATTACTAAAATCTATTTGTGATGAAAGCATTTGATCATTTGAATCATCATGTAAGACATCTGACAGTTGACAGAACTTTAAAAAATTGGAAGGGTGACTGGTAGGCTTTTGTCTTTTCTGTTCCTTTTGCTTCAGACTGCTTAATTTGAACTTATGAAAAATGCGTCCCAGCCACCTGTGATGAGCAATCCAATTCTTCCCACAGGCACTAACCGCATTCTTGTTTGGATTCAGTTGTTGTTTTTCTAAATATATAAAACACTAAGATTAATTCAAGATTCACTTTTGGGTTTTTAAATTCTTAATAGAATTAAAACTGGTTTTCATTGGCTTATCCCTTACAGGTTTCCAAAGACTGAATTATAGTTAGAAACAAGTGTTACACAAACAAGGCCCTCTGTGTGCAAACAACAAATCCACGATTTCACTGCAGAGCGGGGAGCCTCCTCTCTTAGAGAAAGAAGCATTTAACTATTCAGAATGTTCCCAGTAGGTACTGATAGGCTCAAGGCTTACAGACCCCATGCAAGTGCAGAGTGTTCCGCAAATGTTCTCCAACTTGATTGTCATCTGGACTTGGTTTTTCCTCACCGTCTTAGGTTAGCAATAATCTCTCCTTGGTTGCATCTCATCGGCTGTGCTCACCACTGTGCAAACTTGCTATTATAATTTGCTCGGATCTCCTCTGCATCCCTTCACCTTATAAAGGGTCCATGTTACATTTTCCTTTTTTGCAGCCCACACAAATTTTCTTTAACCAAGGAAAGCTTCCTGCTCCCACTCAACCTTCTTCTCCTGCTTCAGCTGAATATATTTAATGACTTAGAGCATGCTTACATGATGGCTGTCATCATCAAGAAATATCTTCGGACACATAATGGATTCCAGACTGGGATTTTTAAATTTAGAAGCCTCAGGTTTTAAAGAATATATTTATGCATCCTCTCATCCACTCCAGTTAATGTAAAATTTGCAATAGCAGTAGCCAATATTGAGAATTTATCATATGCCAAGCACTTTATAAATTTTTACTTGCTTAATCCTTACAACAAAATTCTGTGAGGCAGTTATTACTAGTATGCCCATTTTACAGGTGGGGCAACTGAGTCTTCCACCACTTAATTAACATGGCCATGGTCATACAGCTGGAAATTGGATTTGAGCCCTAGATATGAGGTTCCACAGTCCACACAGAGCCCCTAGACTCCTCTGCCTCTGAACTTCCTCGCAACAAGCACTTCATTTACTTTTAATGGCTTGGTCCCTTGTGTTTCTCAAGGGTGACAGCGCCACTGACATTTTTTGGTGGTTCAGGCAGTCCCACACTTAGCAGGATGTTTTGTATTAGCTCCTGGCACTGAATGCTGGTAACTCTGCTGGGCATCGCCCTTCTGTCACTGAGAAACCAAAAGTGCCCTCATACATTTCCTAATATTTCCCAGTTAATAATCTCCAGTTGAAAATTGTCAACTGATTTTAATTATCAAAATAAATAGACACATATCTCCTCTCTCTCTTTCATCTATCTAATCACAACTTTTCTACAAGTTTCACAAGTTTTTTGTAAGTTTGTAACTTTTAAAAACTTTTGTAACCTTGAAAATACACCAACACAACTCATAGGTAAAAGAAAAGCATCAGGTTATGAAAATTAGGTAATTTTTATATGTGTTTGCAATGTTCTCATTATTTGTGAATAAAAAAGTTTGAGCCCCAATGATCTTGGCTACTTTGACATTCATTGTTAAGTAAGATAAGCTCTACCGTTTACTCATTTGCCTAGCAAACTTTTTTTTATAGTGCAAAGGTAAACTTAAATTCAGCCTGGGCCAAGTCTCAAGGTCAGGCATCTGAAAGTCATGATTTTTTCCCCCTTATGTTTATTTTTGGCTATCAAACTTCAGACCATTAGGCAAATGCCCATTGCCCTTTTACCAATGCCAGCACTTGCTCAAGGAGACCATAACAAGTAAAAATACTTAGCAGAATAAAAAAGAATTCTGGGGTTTTGTATTTTCTAAGCTACGCTAGGTCCACCTTATGACACTTCGCACAATTGGTGCTAAGTCTCCAAGGTCATCACACAACTCAACCACATTTCAAGGCTGCAGTGTGGACTTTTAACTCCATTTTAAAATGACTGCTTTCCCAAGGTGTTGTAACAATGCTCTGAGCTATGTATGAGGAGGAATACATTTATTTAAGGAGGAAAAGGGGTCAATGATAAGATGTGTCCTAAAATAGATACATCCAGGAGCTCCCCCACCCTTCCTTGGTTCACTTATTAAAATAGTCCACCAGTTTTAAACAAAATATTTTATAATCTTGTACTGTCAACAACCAGGTAACTGTGTCCAGTTTGTTCTTCCCTCCTTGTCTATTACATATCAGTTTTGCAAATTGCTGCATGAGCTTCAACAACATAGTAAATGAGATACTTTGATGTCCCCCAGGACTTAAAATTTAGGCCTTTTATTATTAGAACGATTTAATGATGATGTAGAGGTTTAAAATAAGAATTTCCCTTTGACAGCAATGAAATGACAGCCAAACCTATATTCTCTGGTATAGCAATGTGGTTGAAATATACATTAAAATTCAGACAAAATGAAAGCAACTCCCAAAAAATGTTTTAGGAGTTTCTTGAAATCTAGTTTATTGAAATTGCCTTGAAATAGTTTTATACCCAAGAAAAGAAGGCAGGACATACTTTAAAATGTAGCTTATACATAATATGAGTATACATTTTTTATTTCATTAAAAAAATCTACCATGCCAGGGGTGCCTGGTTGGCTTAGTGGGTTAAAGCCTCTGCTTTCCACTCAGGTCAAGATCCCAGAGTCCTGGGATCCAGCCCGCATGGGGCTCCCTGCTCAGCAGGGAGCCTGCCTCGGCCTCTCTCTCTGCCTGCCTTTCTGCCTACTTGTGATCTCTATCAAATACAGAAATAAATAAAAATGGTTTTTTAAAAGAAATCTACCATACCAGACATTTTTACTTAACTTTTGCCCTTTCCTCGAATGAGGGTTAGGGATGGTTAAAAGGAATAGGCCCTTTTTGTGAAGCAATATGGCAATCTTGTGTAACTGGAATTCCTGGTGGCTTGCTGCCATGGGAGTTTGCTTAGCCTGATCTGCAGAAAGGAGCAAACTATCAGATCTGAACAGCTAATAGATTTGAGAATTCTTTATGAAAGGGAAAATGGTACTCCTTAAAGCATAAAAGGATCTTGTTGGATGCATTAGTGAGAAAAATGAAGTGCACTTGAACTTCATTTTTTAATCTTTAAAGATCCGACGGATTAAGGAGAGACTTGCATTTGATTTTGGTTCTTTTCAAAAGATATTGAAAATATCTTTTCAAAATTGATGCCGTTATGCCTAAACAAATTCTCTTTCACAGCTGAGACTGACTTCCAACAGTGAGACTATTGCTAATGAAATGAGGATGCTGTAGTCAGCACTACAGGTAAGAGTAGGATATGTGCTAGCTTGGACTGGGGATGAGGGTTCTGGCATGCAGTTGGGAGAGGGGGAGTTAGGTTACATGAAATAAGGAAAGAGAAAGACTTGTATACTATAGGCTTAACTACAGATGATGGATAGATCCAAGCAAAGGGGAAAATATGCAAGAAAAAGGTCAAAATTTCTTTTGAAGCAGGTAACATGCTCTCTGGGTGAATTATGGTAGTTAAAAACTGCAATTTTGCGACAACATGGATGGAACTAGAGGGTATCATGCTTAGCGAAATAAGTCAATCGGAGAAAGACAACTATCATATGATCTCCCTGATATGAGGGAGAGGAGATGCAACATGGGGGGTTAATGTGGTAGGAGAAGAGTAAATGAAACAAGTTGGGATTGGGAGGGAGACAAACCATAAGTGACTCTTAATCTCACAAAACAAACTGAGGGTTGTTGGGCAGAGGGGGGTGGGGGGGGTTATGGACATTGGGTAGGGTATGTGCTATGGTGAGTGCTGTGAAGTTTGTAAATGTGGAGATTCACAGACCTGTACCCCTGGGGGAAAAATATATATATATATATATATGTTTATAAAAAATAAAATTATAAAAAAAAAAAAAAAAAAAAACCAAAAAAAAACTGCAATTTGCCGATATATGTACATGAATGTGTACATAAAGTTAACTGGATAACCGAGTCAAGTATTTGGGTAATAATAGAGGATAAAAGACAAATCTTATAATCAAGGGGCAGTTTGGGCTTAAACTGCATAAATTGGCTGAATTCATTTAATTATTCATTTCTTTATACTACATTTTTGTATTGTCTTGGGTTATATTTTGAGGAAGAGCCCTGAACCAAAATTACATTTCACAGGTTTGAAAACTAAAACCATCATATGTCCATTGACATCAAGAGTCACAAAATTGCTCATGGACGACAAAGAGGCCAAGTCATATGCAGGGGACAACTGAGTGGTCAGGGCACGGAGTAGAGGAATCAATACAGCTGTGGAGTTGGCTCCACCTTTGAACTGTAGCTCTTCAGTCCCTGTTTGGGACACTAAGGGTCTCTCTGATGCCTCCTTTCCAAAGGATTCCCCTTCCTGGAGTATTAACTACTCAAAGTTGTTGTAAAGATTATGAAATACAAGTATTTGGAAAGCCCTAAGCATAATGATCCCTATATAGACTTTTTTTTTTTTTTTAAAGATTTTTCTATTTACTTGACAGACAGAGATCACAAGCAGGCAGAGAGGCAGGTAGAGAGAGAGAGAGGAGGAAGCAGGCTCCCCGCCGAGCAGGGAGCCCAATGTGGGGCTCGATCCCAGGACGCTGGGACCATGACCTGAGCCGAAGGCAGAGGCCTTAACCCACTGAGCCACCCAGGCACCCCCCTATATAGACTTTTAAAAAGGGTGGATTGCCTTCCTTTTATTATACACCCCCACACACCCTTTTTATGTTTAGTTCATTTAAAAAAAATATTTAGACAGAGGTTTATATGAACTATTTTTTTTTTGCCTACTCATTTCAAAACAATTTACATCATAATAGTCATAGTTCAGTATAACACAATAGTGGATTGTGTTTGAGCCTTTTGTTTTATCATGGATTGACTGGTGCCTACATGATGTATCATATGTGTGAGGCAGATGTTAGCTCTAGGTATTTTTATATCTATGAAAGTCTGCTAATATTTTTATTTTTTATGTTAAAATGGTTAATTTTCTTATAAACTATGTATTTGTCTTTTTTTTTTTCTTATTGTTGCTTCACAATCAAGTACCTCACTTAAAACTTCTGGTGTTACCATTCTAATGGCAATGTTCATTGCAAACTAGAAATTTTGCAACTGAAATCAGAAACCCAGTGATCCCCACAGATGCATCTTTTGAAGGTCAATGTCTACTAACCAGTACATGAAAAATACAAATGGGTATTTGCCGTCAAGTTTTAATGGTTTCACAGAGATTTTCTCAACATGTCACTAATTTGAGCATGCTTCAGTTGTGATAAAAACTACTTTTAATGATAATTAAGCATAGTAATATTTTCTAACTCATAAAATGCAAAGAGAAATAGTGTCATTTATATTTAAATTTTTGAGACCACAGTGAACATTAAAAACTGTTGATCCTGTCTAAAATGATGATCTGGTTAATCAAATGAGTTTTTTTTTTTTAAGATTTTATTTATTTATTTAACAGACAGAGAGAGAGAGAGAGAGAGAGAGAGGTGTCACAAGAGGCAGAGAGGCAGGCAGAGAGAGAGAGGGAAACAGGCTCCCTGCTGAGCAGAGAGCCTGATGTGGGGCTCGAGTGCATGACCCTGAGATCATGTCCTGAGCCGAAGGCAGAGGCTTAACCCACTGAGCCATCCAGGCGCCCCAATCAAATGAGTTTTTAAAAGTTGCCGTACCAATATTTCTCTTATTTATTTATTTATTTATTTATTTATTTATTTATTTATTTATTTTACCAATATTTTAGTGTCCAATGGAAGCTTAGTAAAAAACTTGTTTTTCTATAAAAATTATTTTATTACCACACTAGATTCTTTACAAGTCTAAAAGCACTTCTTCATAATTACAATGGAGGAAGTTTGGAGATGTCCCCACTAGTTTCATTTTTTTTCTAACAAAATAAGAGCCACCAGTTTTCCAGCATCTACTAGACACCAGGCACATGCTAAGTACCACACATACCTTCTTCTTAATCTTGGCAACGGTCCTACAGTGATAGGACTGCTGGTTGTCTTCCCAACACAAAGGGCAGCCAGTATGCAGATAAGAGGGGCCAAGTAACACAGCTGACCAATCAGATCTAAGAGGAAATTATTAGGAGCGGTGCCAGAAAATCTCTTTTTAAAGCAAGTCCAGCTCAGCTGACGTGCTTTCTTTTCTTCTTCCCATTACTTCTGCCAATGCAAACCTACAATACTGGAGGTGAAATAGCTAATTACCAGTTGACAAGCACACATTAAGATTGGCTGAACAAGAACCCAGAGGAAGCCTCATGTTCTTAATGACATTGTAAACCTTAGAGTGGACAAATGAGGCCGGCCTGAGCAGTCTACCATTGGTATATGTGGTAAAAATAACCTTTGTGTTTCAGGTCTCTTATTTATGGGTGAATGCAACCCTCAACTGATTTCATCTGCAAAGACAATGTTGACCTTTCAGTGTCTGAGAGGAGGTAATCCAGCCGGTGGAAAATAGGATAATAATTGGATGCATAGGTATCAGAATCATTAATGATCTCTTCTGAAGGTGCTTTGAGAGCTTCGGATTAAAAGTGCTGTATATCATGGGGAAGATACAAAGTAAGGGACTATTTAAACATGTCCTGTAATTTTATTTTAATAATTGTTTTACCTTGGGCAAGTGTCTTTAACCCTAGTCCTTGGTTTACTCATCTTTAGTACAACAGAATTGTGCTAGATTATTTCTAAGATTCCTTATGGGCAGAACTATTAAGATGCTGTACATGTTGGCCTATAATAAAGCAACAACAACGATCTGGCCCCCAAATGCATAATTCCCAGTAATCTTCTGAATAGTAGTGGGGCATAAGGGTTCACAGTGCAAAATAGAACATGTAGGAGTCATATAATCACCAAGACTTAGAGGACTACCCTCATCATAGGTAGTATTATACCTTGTACTTAGGTTTCACGTCAAAGTGCTGAATGGTCACTGAAAGAACACAGTTATTTTGCTTTTCTAGACAGATTGTGCTTTTTTAGAAAAAATGAACAAAGGTGCTATAAAGTACAATACAGAGTAGAGTAAAAGCATTCTCATCCCACATGGGTAGTGCTGGTGCATTGCAAGAGTCAATGAAAGCACGAAAAGAAGAAATGATGCTACATACCTTAACCTTTTTATTTTAACCTGAACTACATTTCACTTTTGAAGTGAAAACACTTGTAAATTTTTACTTTTTCTGTGCTTTTGCAAGTTTTCTTGCTTACATCTAATTTGACGGCCATTTCATCAGTGACTTGATTACATTGCCCTGGCTTACATAATATTTAATTAATTAACGTGACTACAATGACAAGTTCAACTGGTGTGGAGGGGCTTGAGGGAAGAAGGCAACTACACAAGTGTGGAACTTGCAGGGAGAGCAGAAGTTCACAATTATATTAAAGGGAATTCTACCACTCCTGAGCATATACCATGCTGTGGGCATGTTTTAAAGACGGAACAAGGAGCATCATTTAATCTGCAAATTAAGTAGATGTCATGAGAGCTCCTATGTGCCCATCATCAATGATAGATATTGCATAATAAGATGTTAAGATATTTTATTCACTGTTTTAGAACATGGGTCTTTGGAGACCAGTGAACTGAATATTAAAATGACGTTCTCACTAATATCCTAGAAGCTCTCACCCCTTTATCCTTTCCATCTTGTTCTTTTTTTTTTTAAGATTTTATTTATTTGAGAGAGATAAAGAGAGAGGACAAGTCTCCTTGTCGTTTTCCCTGTGCCTGAGTCTCCATCCTGGCTTCCTGCTGGTTAACCCAGTTCCTCTGGTCTTCATAGGGATTGGAGCTCTGTCCCTAAGTACCATTTCCCATGGAAAATTATGCCTCCGAATTCAGATCCAGGTTCTCGTTTTCTCCTGCTTTGTGACTTTGAACTTGGTTCATTAATATTTCTTGGTCTCCCAATTCCTTCTCTGAAAAAGTAAGAACACTTCGCTGGCAGGTTTGTTTGGAGGTTAAATGATCATGGGGAGCTCTAGCAGAGTGCCTGGTGCAGGTAGGCAATGAAACTTTTGTTTTCTTCCCATTTCCTTGATGCCAAGAACATTTCTTCTTTGCCTATTCGCATCACCTTCCTGTGAGCTCTGACCACGTATAGGAATGCTTCTTGAATCTGTAAGAGGTCTATCACCTGCCAGCCAGGATTTTTGCCCGTTAAGAGCCCAGATGACTTGCTTGCTTGTCCATACTGTTCCCTATTAGCACTAAAGGGATTTCCCTGGGGCATTCAGCTTAGCTCTGGGTCTCACTGGTCAGATTTGGTGACCATCCGCTTCCCATAACTCCCTCACCATCCATCCTCTTCACCTCTAAATTTCCCTATAATTGATTCTGCTTCTAGCATATACACACTAAACATTTAGTACTATGTCCTGGCATGTTAGGGTTCTCCAGAGAAAAAGGACCAACAAAAGCAGGACGGGGGCTGGGGAGAAATGGAGAGACAGAGACAGAGACAGAATAAAGAATTGGCTCACATAATATGGAGGCTGAGAAGTCCTGAGATCTTCAGCCACCAAACTGGAGACCTGAGAGAGCTGCTGGTATAGTTCTAGTCCAGAAGATGGCAAGCCCAAGACCCAAGAAGAGCCAATGTTTCAGTGTGAAATCTGACTGAAGGTGGGAAAGGACCAAAGTCTCAGTTGGACGGTCAGGCAGGAAGAGTGCCCTTTTAGTCATGGGAGGGTAAGTCTCTGTTCTAGTCATGTCTTCCACTGGATGAGGCCCACCTACTTTAGGGAGGGCCATCTGCTTTACTTGGTCTCCCCATTTGAATGTTAGTATCATCCAAAAACACCCTCACAGACATACCCAGAATAACCTTTGACCAAGTATCTGGGCACCCCAGGACCAGTCAAGTTGACACAAAAATTAATAATTGCACTGGGCACTGTGCTAGGCATTGTTCATATTCTTGTCATTATTTCTGATCTTGAAGAAGTTAGTGCCCTTTCTTATACATCGCAATGTCCCAGCTATGCTCTTGACCCTGTCTGTCCTGATCCTAAGACCCACCTTCAGTTTTTCACACCTTCAGTTTTCCTCTGCTCTTCACTTAAAAACATTCTGGGTTTTTCCTTTACCTTAAAATAAAGGTTCTCTTTGGTCCTTTGAGCTACCATCCCATCCCCTTTTTTAGTGCAAAAAGTGAAGTTTATATTTTCTGCCTTCAGTTGACTAAAATCCCTGGTGATCTAATTTACTTTATTTTTCTGTCTCTAATATTCCTTTAATAAGAACCTATAAAAGTCAGCAATGACTTTCTCAAGTCTAATGGTTTCTGTTCAGTCTCCCACTTTATCTGATGTTTCAGTAACTTTTGAAGAAACATATTCTCCTTTCTGAAATTCTCTGTTTTCTTTACTTTGGCCAAGTCGAGTTCCTGGTTTTCTACCTTCTTTCCTGCTAAGTGTTTCTCTTTCTTGACCTGTCCTCATAGCTCATAGTAAATGCTCCTCATAGCATTTTTTTAAAAAAAGCATTTTATGTGAGAGAGAGAAAGCACGAGAGCAGGGAGGGCCAGAGGGAGAAACAGACTCCCCGCTGTGCTGGGAGCCTGATATAGGACTTGATCTTGGGACTCAATGGACTGAGCCACCCCAAGTGCCCCTCATAGCATTCTGAACTTCTATTTTGGGCATTTATCAAATTCCACTCCCTGTTTTAATTATTTTCTATAGCACAGGTTTAAAAGGGAAACATCTAGTCCTACCACTTACTCCTCTTCCTTGCTTTATTTCTCTTCAGAGCATTTATCACTATCTGATATAACCTAAAGTTTACATATTTACACATTTATCATTTCTCTCTCCTTCCCCATGAGGGCAGGGATTTGGGACTATTTGTTCACTAATGTATCTCCCAACATCCAGAGAAGTAGGTAGTGTTTGAACAATTGTTGTTGAATTATTATAAAGATTCAGATATAAGGATGTTCAGTGCATCATTATTGATAAAAGTAAAACATCCTGGAAATAAAGTATCTACTAATAAGAGGAAAATAAGTCAAGACAACAAGTCCATCCATGGCATCAATATTGTACATTTGTTAAAAGTCATATTTAAAATTTATTTAATGAAAAATGCTCACATTATTAAGTAGAAAAAAAGGACAGAAAAGCATGTATAAAAAGACCTCAATTTTATTTAAAATATAAAGGAAAGGGGCACCTGGGTGGCTCAGTTGGTTAAGCAGCTGCCTTCGGCTCAGGTCATGATCCCAAGGTCCTGGGTTCGAGCCCTGCATTGGGCACCCTGCTCAGTGGGAAGCCTGCTTCTCCCTCTCCCTCTGCTGTTCTGCCTGCTGGTGCTCTCTCGCTCTGTCAAATAAATAAATAAAATCTTTAAAAAATAAAATAAAATATAAAGGAGGAGATAGATACTAAAGTGTTATCAGTGACTATGTCTGGGTAGTGAGATTAAAGTGATTTTTTTCTCTGTTATTTTTGTATTTTGTACATTTTTGACACGTTCTTTTAAATAAAATTTGAAGATAGAAAGCAGGAAAGCTCTGAAGAAAAAAATGCTTCCTCATTCAGTTGCTGTATTCTATTCTTCTCTAGTCAGAACTTCTCACTTCAATTAGAGATACAATTTGCACTTATCTTTTGGCACTGATTATATTTTCCCTACTATTAT
Source organism: Lontra canadensis (assembly GCF_010015895.1). Classification (NCBI taxonomy): domain Eukaryota; kingdom Metazoa; phylum Chordata; class Mammalia; order Carnivora; family Mustelidae; genus Lontra; species Lontra canadensis. The sequence continues at coordinate 13,670,350 of NW_022631045.1, read as the reverse complement.
ATATCTTTATGTCCTCTACTAGGCCCTAAACTTTCTAAAGTCAAAAACATGTCTTATTTATAATTTTCAATGCCTACAACACCTGTCTACATTCAATAACTGAAAGAAGAAAATAATTTAAAATGTTTTAATAGCCGTAAATAATATGTAGTGTTAGTTGCTTAGGGAAACCATCAAATTACATAATTTTTAAATAATGCTCTGATGTCCTTCATGTCTGCCTTCAAAACACTCAGTTTTTTTTTTTTTATTTTATTTACTTATCTGACAGAGAGAGAGAGAGAAAGAGAGAGCGAGCACACAAGCAGGGGGAGCAGCAGGCAGAGAGAGGGAGAAGCAGGCTCCCGGCCAAGCAAGGAGCCCGATGCTGGGCTCGATCCCAGAACCCTGAGATCATGATCTGAGCGAAGGCAGACACTTAACCGACTGAGCCACCCAGGTGCCCCAAAACACTCAAGTTTAAATCTATGTTAGAATGAGGACTATATATAGTACAAGCAATTTTAGGGTTTGGTCTACCTCTCTGTTACTTTTATTTATTCATTTTTAAAAAGATTTTATTTATTTGACAGAGAGAGAGGGAACACGAACAAGGGAAGTGGGAGAGGGAGAAGCAGGCTTCCTGCTAAGCAGGGAGCCTGATCCCAGGATCTGGGATCATGACCTGACCTGAAGGCAGACGCTTAACAACTGAGCCATCCAAGCGCCCTGCTTTTATTTACGTATTCTTTGTTGTTGTTGTACTTTACATGCAAACTTTTGATTCTGGAGTAAATGTGGGCATGATCATAGATATCAGAGACTGCCACATTAATTCAGTTAGGCTAGGTTGGTATAACAAAGACAGAATGATACAAAAGGATCCAAACACATGGTTCAAATACAAGTTTATTTCTTGCTCTTATGGGTGGGCAATCGGTTCACAGGCAGGTTTTCCCCACACATTTGGAGTCACAGTGTCTTCCATTTTATGGCATCCTAGGTTCCACATGTCTACTGGATGCTAATTGTATTTACTAATCTCTGCCTCTGGTACTTAGGTTTTAAGTTCAGTGAGGTCACAGAATTGCCAGATTGAGCAAATAAAAATACAGGATACCAGTTCAATTTGAACTTCAGGTAGATAACATATAACTTTTCAATATATGTTCCATGTAATATTTGTAATTATGTGTTGCATCTAATTTATAATATAATATTTGTGATATTATTAAACAGTTATGCGTTATCTGTGATTCTGAACTAATTGTGAGTCCTATATATTACCTGGCAAAACTATGGGGATAGGGATTAGGTCTATCTCATTTAACACTGAATCCCAAGAATCTAAAACAGTACCTATTGACTTTAAGATAAATAAGTCTCAGGTGCCTGGGTGGCTCAGTTGGTTAAGTGACTGCCTTCAGCTCAGGTCATGATCCTGGAGTCCCGGAATCGAGTCCCACATCGGGCTCCCTGCTTTGCAGGCAGTCTGCTTCTCTCCCTCTGACCCTCCCCCTTCTCATGCTCTCTCTCTCTCTCTCTCTCTCTCTCAAATAAATAAGTAAAATCTTAAAAAAAAAAGATAAATAGGGTCTCTTCATAATATTTCATGAATAACTGAACCTATATTGGTGAAGAATACTTATTAGAATACTGCTATTAATAAGAATATATATTAAGTCAGCAAATTATTTTAACACTTGTTATGAATAACAATATTAAGCATCAGCAAATAATACTTATGAACAGATAAGACTTTAGTATGTATCAGCATTTCAAACCACAAATGTTTCCCTAGACTTCAGTAAATGGGAAAATCTGTCATCCCCTAGAGATCCAATCAGCTCTGTCTCCCTTTCCTTTCAGGCTTCTACTCAAAGGTCATTCCCTCAATGAAGTCCTTCCTGCTGTCCATATCTAAAACTGCAACCCTCTTCCCTCTGTAACACTTTGTTCTTCTTTCTGCTTTATTCTTCCTCCTTAGCACTTGCAGTGAACATAGCATATGATTAGTTATTTACCTTGTTTATTGTCTACCTCTCCCACTAGAATGTGAACTTCATAAGGACAAGCATCTCCCCCTGCTTATTTACTGCTAAATTCCCAGCTCCTGCACATCCTAGAGAGTCAAGAAATATTTGATGGACAAATGACTGAAAAAGCACAGTTGGTTCTTATTGGAATCTACAGTTACCAGTAGTTTGAGAGTATTCAGTTTCCATGACACAAGGTGGATTTAACCTCACAAAGGATGTTGCTGCCTATATCTACTCCAGTTCACCAAGTTCTGTCAATTCTAGCACCTCAATGTCTTTTTTTAAATTTAAATTCAATTAATTAACATATAGTGTATTATTAGTTTCAGAGGTTGAGTTCAGTGATTCATCAGTCTTATATAACACCCAGTGCTCGTTACATCATGAGCCCTTCTTAATGTCCATCACCCAGTTACCCCATCTCTCCATTCCTCTCCCCTCCAGCAACCCTCTCCTCTCCAGCAACCCTTAGTTTGTTTTCCCATCCAAGTACTAACCAGGCCCGACCCTGCTTAGCTTCCGAGATCAGACAAGATCGGGCGCGTTCAGGGTGGTATGGCCATAGACCCTTAGTTTGTTTTCTATGGTTAAGAGTCTCCTGTGGTTTGTCTCCCTGATTTTGTCTTGTTTTATTTTTCCCTCCCTTCCCTGATGATCCTGTTTTCTTAAATTCCACGTATGAATGAGACCATAAGCGAATTGACTTTCTCTGATTATTTCACTTAGTGTAATACCCTCTAGTTCCATCCCTGTCATTGCAAATGGCAAGCTTTCATTTTTTTGATGGCTGAGTAGTTCTCTTGTGTGTGTGTGTGTATATATATATATATATATATATACACACACACCACATCTTTATCTATTCATCTATTGATGGACATCTGGGTTCTTTCCATAGTTTGACTATTGTGGACATTGCTGCTATAAACATTGGGATGCAGGTGCCCCTTCAGATCACATTTGTATCTTTGGGGTAAATACCTAGTAATAGGACCTCAGTGTCTTTTGAACCCTCTCCTTACTTTCCTGGCACCACTTCCATAGTACTTCCTATTTCTTCCCTCAGTTAATGCAGAAATTGCCTAATTGGTCTCCTTCCCCACTGTCTTACCATTCTAATCGTTCTTTCCAATTGTTACTGGAATTATCTTCCTGAAATGAGAATTTGAGTATATTGCTCCCTTATCCCAAAACTGTTTCCCTATCATCCAAAGATAAAATTCAAAATTTCTTAGTTGGACATGTGAAACCCTCCCTGATGTGGCCCAGACTCACACCACTCTTCCACACACACACACATCCTAACCCCATATGAGTTCTGTCTGCTCAAGTATCACTTACTTTGTGAGATTAGCTGGTCTATCTTCCGTGCTCACAGAGCTCTTTGTATATTCTAATGATACTTATTTTAAGAGCTACCAGCACTAAATGGGCATCTTCCTGATTCTAAAATGTGCATTTCTTTCCACTTTAACATCTCTAAAATTGGAATTCAACTTGCAATAATGGGATCTTACAACGCTGTCACCAGAAGGCAGTTGTGATGTAGCTGTACTTGTGCAAACTTCATGGTTATTCCTGGTAGCATGCCTAGAAAATTGCAAACCCTAGACATTTCAGGCAACCAGCCATTTAAAGAGAGGATATAAATCCTGGTTGTGGTCTGAAAACTTTTTCCCTGACATCTTCTAGTTGGATCAAGAAAGCATGAGCATCGAAACTTGTATATTAGGATGCCTGGGTGGCTCAGTTGGTTAAATGTTTGACTCAGGTCTTGATATCAGGGTTGTGAGATTGAACAGTCGCTGGGCGTGGAGCTTGCTTGGGATTCACTCCCTCTCTCTTAGCCCCCCCCCCCCCTTAAAAAAACCACTTGTAGATTAAAAGCTGGTAGTTTGGAAGAAAATACTGTAGTGGAGTACTTTTTTTTTTTAACTCTTTCAATAACTTATTTACACTTGACATTATTTTTCTAATAGTGGAGTATTCTTTTAAAATGTGTTCCATTATTAAATCCCCTGGTTGGTAGAACTGAATACATTGTGGAAAAATTCTAATTGATAAAATCATTGTCATAGTTTAATTAGCACTTTTTTCATTTCAGTGGTCCAGAAATAATGGCATTTCTTAGAACCCGTGGTGTCTCAGAATTGATGAAATAACGTATATAACTTTGCATTTTCAAACCGATCCTGGTCTTGTCATGCCTGGTGTTTGCTGACTTATCGTAATTACGCAGTCTCATCATGTTTATCTGTCTTCTGTGTTTCCATTAGATTACAAACTCTCTATGACCTACACTAGTGCCTGTCACGTAGTAGGTATGCAATTAACATTTATCGAATTACTGCAATGTTAATGTTCATGTTCTTTAGCTGGAGAAACTGTTCCACTGTGATTCTAATTCTCAATTTGTATGCGTCCATTTTCAGGACTGATCCTGAATCATCTGAGATTTCAACTATTACTGTGAAATAATGCTTGTTGGAGAGAGGTCTAATATCCTTTTAATAGTACTCCCTTAGTAGCATTTTTTTCTGAGGATTGATGAGATACAGTATGATGACCAAAATTCAATCTCTTTATATATGTTATATCCAAATACATTCTGGTATATAATTTCACATCTAAATTTTTATTTTTATTTATTTTTTTTTAATGTTGGCAACCTGTCAGCATCATTGGCTACTGTGATCTCAGAGAGTAAAGCAGAGAGCTGAGGAAACAGTACGACAGCCAAAAAAAAAACTTTGTTAGGTTACATATGAGGAACATTGGGTTCATCTGATTACTCTGTTCAGATGGCACATCCAGATACCATAAGCCAAGTCCTTGGCACATAATTATTTTTAAACCGTGTTATCCTGCTTAATTGGTTTAAAATAATTTAAAAGGACTCTGGTTGGCTCCTACAAATGAATCTAATTCATCAGTTCTTAATTGTTAAAATAGCCCCATTTCCACAATTTAGGCTATTGTTTAAGCCAGAGTCACTACTCCTTCAGAGGCTTTCATAGAATTTATTCATTCCCTTTTAGATTGGAGTCATAGCATTAAGGCAGAGCTCCTTTAAAACCAGCAACATAGAGCAAATTTTCTCCCACATACCTCTTCTGACCAATGTCCTCCCAGCGAAATCTTCCCTAATCCCCTGGACTGCAGCAGCCCAGGGTTTAGCCCACACTACTTCAACTCATTTTCCCTCTAGCATTGCAAGGGCTCGCTGTTTTTTCAGTTGAGTCTGATGAAATACTTGGCCCGCATTTAGGGGCCATGTTTCAGAAAAATAAGCCTGCCTATAACCAGAATCTTTCTAGAATCAACAGAGATTGAATGGAGATTCTTATTTTCCATCTCATGCTTATTCTGAGGCCTAAACTCACTGAAGAACAGTGGAAATCTCTCACCCTCTTTAGTTTTCTTTTTGTCAAACATGGTTGAATTCAAGCAATTTAAATAAGCATATGATACAAATCCACTGTTATCTATACTGGTGTCTATAGTTATAGTTTTCTTCTGCTTTAGTTTGCAGATTTATTTTAGAAGTTCTTTTAAGAAATGTAATCTCTTAGGCCATGTGAATTTTTAAAGTTATTTATTGAGTACTACTAGATGCAGATATAAAACATTAGTTTTATACTTTAAGCATATAGTTCTTAATCACTCTTATAAATTTCTAAGATTCACCTGAAGAGCTTTTTTAAAAAATGAGATGCCCAGGGCCCATCCCAATTCTACTGAATCCCTTTTCTCTGGGTATGAGGACTTGGTACATTTGCTATTATTTTTCGGACTCTGTGGGCAATGCTGATGTGCATCTCTTGGTCCAGAACTACTGCTTTAAGCCATCATCAACCAATAGCTTCATTGTCAACCAGAGTCACTAAGAATAAACTTAGCCTATTTCACAATTTTGTCTAGGGACCACTCGTCAATTCTTCCTGGTTTCTGATTGCCTCTTGATTTGCTGCCTTTGTGTGTCCTGATTTCTTTCCTCTTCTGCCTCAGGGCGATGCCTTCGAGTATTTCCAGGCTTCTGAACTGGAAACCTGGCCTTTGATCTCAGGTGCCGTAATAAGCACAGGTTCTGGTTATATACTCCAGGTTGGCTCACTGGACTTGGCTCCCCGGGTTTTTTGCATCTAGTCCTGTCTCTACCATACACCTCCACTTAGGACAATCTGCCAACTCCACTGAGTCAGGGAAGAGCCATGTCATCTCCACTGGAAATTATTTCAAATAACTGTAACAAGGAAGGTCATAATTAATGCATGGTCCTCTACTTCAGTAGTCAAGTTTGATTCCTTCAAACACTGCTTTGTACTTAAAACCCTAGCTAAAAACTGTAATTTATACGGGAAAAAATTATTAAGTCTGGAATAAAGGCCCTCTACTGTCTAGATCTGACTAACTTTTCTGAAGGATCTTACTCTATTCTTCACATTCCTAGTGCTCCAGCCTAGCTGAACTTCACTGTTCCCCAGGAAGCCATTGGCAATGCTAACTTCCTTTCTTCACTATATTTTCAATGTCTTAAAAGGATTTTTTCACCAGTAGCTTCCTTTTCCTTTACTCACATATCCAAATCCTACTAGTCCTTTGAAGCAGTGTTTCTCAAACCTGAGTAATGCAAAGGAAATTCTTGTCATTCTAGAGAATACATGTTTGGATAGGCAGGGGTCTGTGAACCCGTCTGAAAAGCACTGATACAGAAAACTGAAGACCAATTCCATGAAAATCTTTCAGTTGCAAATTATAACTTTGAAAGAAAAATTTTGTCTTTGTCTATGACAACTGGTATAGTCATTAAAATGAAAACACAAATTTTCAAATATCAAAGAACTCTGATCTTATCTCCAGATCTAGAAGCTCAGTTTCAGAAACTCAGCATTAAGGAACATATGAATATATTGTCCCTGGAGAATATCCATAACCCCAGAGTAATACATTTTTCTCTTTTCTGAATTATTTAGTATCTAATCACTCTCTGCCTTGTAGTAGCTAATAATATGTATGTAATAGTCTTCTAGAAAAACCATAAGCTCTTTGAAGGCAGGGTACACATTTTAATCATTTAATTCCACCAGTTCTCAGCAAATACTGGATATAAGACCTGTATTCCATCTTATTTTGTAGTCCAGCTCTCTTAAAAATATCTTTCTTCTATGGTTCATACTAACAGAACAGCATATTACTGAAATAGCCCCACTATAAATTAACAAGAAGTTCAGAGATTGTCCTAAGTATTAGGAAACATACAGGTTATGAAATATAAACTCAAGATTTTAAAAAAGTGCCACAAAACACGTCACTTTGGTGTTAAGGTTAGTAGGAACAATTTCATTAAATGATCAGGCAGTAAATAAGAATTTCAGGATAAAAAAATAAAATCGAAATGCAAGGCTAGCAAGAGAGGCCCTACGGGTATCTCCATAGTCTTTATAAGGGTTGTATGTCTCTTAACACAACTTGTAGTTCAGGTACTGTCTTCAGTTTTTCAACTAGTATGTTTGAGTGGACAGTTTTCCTTGGACCTTTAGGAGAGGATTCATTACTTCGGGCATGGTGAAAGGGACTTCTTTTAACCAAGAACGTCTTCTTTCATACAGTATTTGGAGACAGCATATAGTGAAAGAGCAAGCACTGGCAGGGTTTATGGGGAACCCCACCGTGTGTCTCACCTGGGCAAACTGATCAATTATTCTATATAATAACAAGTTAGTGTTCTCCCGTTTTATAAGCTCCCTTTTAGCTCTGAAATTGACGTTCTTTGGCCCTAAGAAAAAACAAGCCTTAAGAGAGGTATTTCTTTGGATATGATCGGTTCCTTTTTCCCTGAGAATAAAAAAGGACAACAAACTGTTATCCATATTGGGAGTCTTCCCCCAGGCGCTCTTAGGGCTGAGTTAGGAAAACAGGGTTAGTTCTCTTTTTGTTGGGTCTTCCACTCGGAGAACTCTTGGTCGTCTCTGGGGCCAGCCCTCACCCTAGGTTGCTCCCCAAGGCCGAGAGAGACTGCAGGCGAAGCACGGCCCCGACCTCATTCCCCACCGGGAGCGGTGGGACTGGTGGAGATTAGTCTCTGGTCATAAACAACCTCTCACTTCCCCTCCCCCCGCCCCGGGCCCGCCCGTGGTGGGACCGGCCCTCCCAGGCTCAAGGAACCTCCTCCGGCGACCGCGGGCTCGGAGCTCTCCGCAGAAGCAGATCGCGGGGCCTGACCCTTTCTGATCGGGTATTTGATTACTTTACTCATCCCCTCCTCACTCGTCCATCGGGGAGGCGGTTCGAGAAAGCGACCTCACAAGGGGAGCTGAAGCCAGCCTCCATTTCCCTTCCCCCGACCCCTATCACCTCCAACAGCCAAGGAGAGGCCAGCGGCACTGACGCGCAGACTCACAGCCGCGGCCGTCCTGCGCGCGCCGCCGCGTCCCCCGCCCCCACCCCACGGTCTTTCCGCGGTCGGTCCCCGCCCCTTCCCGGAGCCCGCCTCCGCGTCTGCTGGCCCGCCTGCTCCTCCCAGGCGCTCGCTCGCGCGCGCACCCGACGCCCCGCCTCCGCGCGTGCTCAATAACTGTTCTCGGAGCTGGCCTACAAGCTTCCCCCTCCCCTGAGCTGTTTGAATATGCTAATAAGAGGCTTGGGTTTAGCCAATAGAACAGCGGGGCGGTGCGTCACGTGGCTCGAGGACGTGTCAGGGGGCGGAGCCTCTGCAGACCCTGCCCGAATTAAAACCGGAGTGTGAGAGAGAAAAGCGCTTCAGTAGCGAGAGGGGCTGAGAAAGTGGTGACACCGCCGGGGTGCGGAGGGAGTCCCTGAAACTTCTCCCAACAGCCCCAGGGCCAATCTCCCCTCAGCCCACTCCCCTCTTCGCCAGCTCCCAGGTCCCCACTCCCTGCACCGGGGGTGGGGTGGGGAGCAGGGCCCGTCTCCCGCTGGGACACACACAGGGGCCGGGAGCGGGGACGGGACCCCCGAGGCGGGGGGGACGAACCGACCGACAGACAGACGGCCGGGCGCCCGCCCCAGCGGGCAGGCAGGCAGGAGGAGGCGGAGGCGGGGGTACGACGGGGAGGACTGGGTCTGGGGAGTTTCCTCTCAACTATCGGGGGAGAAACTCCCCGCAGCCGGAGGAAAGACCCAGACGGTGTTTTCCTCCCGGGGGCCGCGCTCCCCCGCCCCGCGTAGCGGCGGTAGCCGCCGCCGCCACTGGCGCCTCCACCTCTACCATCTCCTCTTTTCTCCACCACCTCGGGCCCCGGTGTCCCCGGCCAGCACTATGCCCATCTTACTGTTCCTGATAGACACGTCTGCCTCTATGAACCAGCGCAGCCATCTGGGCACCACCTACCTGGACACGGCCAAAGGCGCGGTAGAGACCTTCATGAAGGTACCGATTGACCGAGCCCGGGCGGAGACCGGGGCCCGGCGGCCCGCGGGCGGCAGGGGGGGGGGGGGGGGGGAGGGCGGCCGGGGGCGACGAGGCGGAGGTGTCGGGGACCTGACTGCCGGAGCTGCCGGGCTCGGGGACCCCCTCCCCCACCGCGCGGGCGGGCGGGCGGGCAGGCGCTGCAAGCCGGGCTCGGCCGGGGCCCGGGCTCCGGGCGGTGTGTGGGGGCCGATCTGTGTGTGGGGGGCGGCCGCTGCGTGTGCGGTACTGTGGGGGGGGGGGGCGGCGGGGCTGCTGGGCGCCCCTTCGCCTGGTAACCTCGCCTCTGTGCTTCCCTTTCGCCCGCCCTGTTCCTCCTCCCGTCCCCACCCGCTCTCCCACAGCTCCGTGCCCGGGACCCTGCCAGCAGAGGAGACAGGTATATGCTGGTCACTTTCGAAGAGCCACCCTATGCTATCAAGGTAACAGCCCTCGCCCTCCCCCTTCCCTTCCCTGTTCCTTCCTCGCTCGCCCTCCCCCGCCCCCCCCATTCACCCTTCATTATGCTCCCCTCCCCCACCCGCTGTGCTCCAGGCGCTGAGGTCTTTTCCCCTGCGGGCTCCCACCCCCTCCCCCGCTCCGGAGCGTCCTGGCGCGGCGCGGAGTCGCTGGGTCACCGCCGTCCCCTCCCCAGCCCGTCCCGGCGGCGGCGGCGGCGCAGCGATCAACATGGCCGACATTTCCCCTCCGCGGCGTGAGCGGCAGCAATGAACTGTGGGGGATATTTATTCAAGTTAGCCCGAGTGACAGCCGGGCCCGGCCGCGCCGAGCCCGGGTTTGCATTAAAGGGGACTCGGCCCGGGGCTCGGCCGCGCTTGCCTGGGGTGGCGAGTGAGCCGGGTGGGCGGCTGCGGGGTGGGTTAGGCGCTCGGGATTCTTCCTCACTGGCCCGGGGGCAGTGGGACAGCCGTAGGTTAACTTCAGAAGTCCTGCTCACTTCTGCTTTCCACTAGTACCTTTGCATGCCCGAATTTTGGGTAGTAAGTTAGGGAGTACATTTCCCGGGGAAGTTATAAAGTATTAAGGCTTTTAGCCACCAAAAGCTGTAAGCAAGCAGGTTTTTTTCTTGGCCACCTTTGAAGAGAGTTTTTCTTGGCAGTGATACGGTATTAACACGTTAAGCAAACCATACTGTAAAGTGAAGCAGCTCCTTGGTGAACAGCAGATTGTAACGGCTGTCCTTGTGTACATGGCTTTAAAGGATGAAAAACTCTCACGTTTTTCTTTTCAGGCCGGATGGAAAGAAAACCATGCGACGTTTATGAATGAACTGAAAAACCTTCAGGCTGAAGGACTTACGACTCTTGGCCAATCCTTAAGGACAGCTTTTGATTTATTAAATTTAAATAGATTAGTAACTGGCATAGACAACTATGGGCAGGTAGGTTGAATATTAAGGTGGAAAAAACAGTTGATTTTTCTTTCTGTGGAAAAACACAACCAAGGCCAAAAGCTATATTACATGAAATACAAGTATGGAACATTTCAGATTCAAGTACAATATGCACATAATACAAAAGTGAAACTGACCATACGGTATATGGTTTTAAAGCCCTCTTTTTTTTCTTCTTAAAATATATATGTACTCAGAATTAAGATTCTGAATTTTGTGCTATAGGATTGCCATGAATTTGGTTTTAATCCCTTGAAGTTCACTCATGTTATAAAAGGGGAAAACATCCTGCTTCACCACACTCAGTTTCTGTGATACTCTACCCACAGGCAATTGTGCAACTACTGCAGTGACTTACAGACACTAGTTGATTAGTGATCTTCATTCCTATATTACTAAAAACATCAGAAGAAAATTTTCCATTTGTTTTATCAGGGTTTATTTTATTTTATTTTTATTTTTATTTTTTTTTAGATTTTATTTATTTATTTGACAGAGAGATCACAAGTAGGCAGAGAGGCAGGCAGAGAAAGAGGAGGAAGCGGGCTCCCTGACAAGCAGAGAGCCCGATGCGGGACTCGATCCCAGGACCCTGAGATCATGACCCTAGCCGAAGGCAGAGGCTTACTTAACCCACTGAGCCACCCAGGTGCCCCTATCAGGGTTTATTTTAACCATATTTTATAGCTATTCTGAAAGGTAAGATTTTCACTGGAGTGCAAATAACTGAGTACATTAAGACTTCTCAGCTGTTGAAGCATCTACAGAAAGCAACTATGCAGAAAGAATTCTGAATTCATTTCTGAATTAAATTGAAGGTCCAGAGGTGGTTATTTTTGAACTCCAGACTTTTGGAAAACAATTCTCTTTATCCTCCCCCACCCTCCACCCCCATTATGGTTCACTATGAAATAATGCAAGGTAGTCCAATATAACTTTCAAGATTGCTGGCCAGGGAAATAAAAGCTACTGATAAATGTGTAATGTTACACATAACAAAGGAGTGTTAAACCCAGGTTCAATTTTTAGGTTGTAGTTCAGAAACATTATTGCCATAAGGATACATTTAGGAATACATTTTGTGTTTTTCCCAAGCTCCATGAGTCACAATTTTCATGAGTTTGACAAATTTCAGGGAAATTCTTCCTGTGTCTACAACTTTCGGTTGCACTATATAGAAAGAAGAATTGTTCCCTTCTTTTAGAAATGTTTATGCTTTACTTATTGCTAACTATTTGGCACCTACACATTTTTGAAAGTTGTTAAATATAATCCCGTGGCTCTTAAAGTATACGTGCAATTCAGATTCACTTTGTTCTGTTACTACTGAATTGTACCTCCATTGCTTAATTCAGTAAGTATGTATTTTCTTACTACATAAATTTTTGTTTTCTCTGTTTAATTTTGCAACATTGGTTATTTAGGTAGGTTTGCCGGGAACTTTTCAGTTTGTTCCTATAAAATGGATTTCTTTTCCTTTTATGTTCATTTGTTATATGTAGTGCTATACAGGCTTATTGGTAAGGTTTTGATCTAATCATCTTTGAGTTCCAAGACAAATTTGGTTATTGCATTATTTGGTTATTATTTGGTTGCCAGGTTGTCAGTGTATAGAAGAACTACTAATTTCCTGTTTCTCTGCATCACATTTCATGAGTGGGCAAGGCATTTACACACATTTACGTCTTACCACCTATCAAAAATATTTCTTAGCATGCTTCCTTAGAAAAGCTGATTTTCATGGAGAGGTTAAGGACGTTTATAATTTAAACCTGTATTTCCCTTTTCCCAGTTGCCATCTTCCACCAGAGAGTACTTAAGTTTTTTTTACAAAATGGTTGAGGTTGAAGGTGGTCCTGCTGTGCTGTTACCACTTTGACCAAGAGAAGAGCCTGGAGAGTAGGCTGTTTTGCATGTTAGGATTTATTAATTGAAGAAGGGGGAGGGATAATGCTTCTCAGTTTTTTTGATGAATAAGCAAGGATGCATGTTTATGTCCTGAATTGGCACATAAAAAGGACACTAGCATTAAAATAATTGAGGAAGCCACTATTTTCAAATGAAAATAATTGAGTAAAGTGTTTAATTAGAAGAAAACATTTGCCCACAGATATTTTTCATCATAGGACTTTATCTTGCTTATTTAAATATACGTTTCCTGTTCAAAAGGGGATAGATTATTTAGGATTTTGAATGCCTGAAATATTTAATACTAAATATAGTTCATGTATTTTCTTTCTGAGAGTACTTTGTGTTTGCCTGTTTCCTGTGAAATACCTTTATTCTTAACATCAGTGTTTTTACATAAATACTTCTCCTTTCATACTCTATACAAGGACCTGTAGAGAACCCAGAGTACTAAATACTTATATTATAATCTTATTACTGATGGAAATGAGATAAGGTGAGCTAGATGAAAGGGACGGAGGATATTTATAGGGCATCTAAAAACATGTAAGTTTCCAAATAATTTTCTTAAATATTTGTTTAGATAACTCCCATACCTACTCTCTGCACGTACATACACACGTGTGATTTTCCATAACTAATACTATTTTTAATGTCTATGTTGCATGTGTTAATTTAGTTAGTATACCTACAAATAAAACATCTTTGAGGTATTAGTAATTAGGTTATTATCAGAATTTGCAGGGTGTCCGTAAGGTGAAAGTAGCTGAGAAAAGATGACTCTTGGTGAACATTTTCTTCAAGCACTTTGGACATCCCAGTGAAAACTTCCTTGCCGTTGCATGTAGAAATCCTTCTAAATATTTTAATTTTGATAATCAGTACCGTTTGCTGGTATTTCTACAATCATGGAACAACATGTAGCTTCAAGTTAATTATTTCCTTAGAAATTATAGCAACACCTTATTAAATTGCATATCATTGCATCAAAACGTGACATATTTTTCACATGTGTTAAACAGGGTTTCAAATAATGCTGATCTTTTGAGAACCGCTGAAAATCTGAACCAGCCTTAATACCTAAAATTAGGACATGTATAAAGTTTTGGAGGTCTGATTAAAGTTATATATTTGGTTTGATTTATTTTTCTTATTTTTCCAAATTGTTTTATTTTCTGTCAATGTTTTCAACATCTTTCTTTTCTTTTTAAGTTAGGTTCTGGTTAGATGTAGCTGCTGAGTATTACTCTGGCCTACAATTCTTTGTTCTTTTTTGTGACTGGCTGATTTCTATACTCCTACTGCCCAATATACCACTGATTAAATTGTATGGGATTTAGAACTGTACCTAGCCTACTACCCTGAGCCCTTGATGAATATAATCCTTGAGCAGTACCTAAAAGGAGATACATTATGTGTTTAATTTTTTAAGAATTTTCAATGCCAAGTTTTACTTCATTAAAAAATAGTGGCTTTTAAGACAGGATCAAGTTGAATGAATCTTAGGGAGAATAATTTTAACCAACTTTATTCTTCAGTATAAAGAAGTATTTGTGAATTTAGCAAACTCAGGTAGAGTTTTAATAGAGCTAGTTTGTTCCTTTTACCCAAGCAGTATCTATCTAATACTCAAGTAGTACAGAATACAGGCTTTCTTTTAATGTTGGTAGGTGGGGTAATGAAAACTTGACTCCTGTTTGGGTTTTTTTAATCCCTTAGGCTATCAACAAATGTATTAACAGTAGTTTTGTATTTATTCACCTACGGAAATCTTTTCAGAAGAAAGTAGATTATTATACTTGAACATACTACTGTGCTGAGTATTAACTGGAAACCGCGGTGAATGGTATTTTGTAAATTTTTGAAGTCCCTGAACTTTTTTTTTCTGATTTTTAAATTGTGCTAAAGAATACATAATACCAAATTTACCACCTAATCCTTTTTAAAAAAAAATTAATTTATTTAAGTAATCTCTACACCGAGCATGGGGCTTGAACTCACAACCCAGAGTGATCAAGAGTTGCATGGTCTTCTGACTGAGCCAGTCATGTGACCTCCATTTTAGCCATTTTTAAGTGTATGATTTGATAGTATTAAGTATATTCACATTTTTTTGCAACCAATCACCAGAACTTTTTCATATCTGCAACTTTAACCTGTTAAGCGTAACTCAATTTTCCTTTCCCCAGCCCTTGACAACCACCATAGTATTTTTTATTTCTATGAATTTGAATGCTCTAGAGATACCACACATAAATGAAATCATACAGTGTTTGTCTTTTTGTGACTGGCTTGTTTCATGTAACATAAATGTCCTCACCTTTCATTCCTATGTTAGCTTATGCCAGGATTTCATTCATTTTTAAGACTGAAAAATATTCCCTTCTGTGTATATACCACATTTTGCATATCTGTTCATCCACGATGGTCACTTGGGTTGCCTCTACCTCTTGGCTATAGTGAATGAATAACGCTGCTATGTACATGGTGTGCAATGTCTCTTTGAGATCCTGCTTTCATTTCTTTTGACTATATACCCTAGAGTGGGATTGCTGGATCATGTAATTTTATTTTTAAATTTTTGAAAAATTCCTATTTTCCATAGTGGTTGGACTGTTTTATATTCCCACTAACAGTGAACAAGAATTCCAATTTCTCTACGTCCTTGTCAGTGCTATTTTCAGTTTTTCTGATTTTGGCCATCATAATAGGTGTGAGGTGATACCTCGCTGGTTTATTTACATTTGCCTAGTTACTTTTATTGAGCATCCTTTTATATGCTGGTTGCCCTTTTATATATTGGCTTTGGCAAAATGTCTGTTTAAGTCCTTTGCTCATTTTTTAATTGAGTTATTTGGTTTAAGTATTTTGGATATTAACCCCTTACCAGATACATGATTTGCAAATTTTCTCCCAGTTCGTGGGTTGTCTTTTCACTCTTAATGTCCTTTGATGACAGAAGTTTTAATTACTGATGTAGTCCAGTTTTATTTTTTTCTTTTGTTGCCTGTGCTTTTGGTGTCATATGCAAGAGATTGCCATACCCAGTGTCTCAGAAGCCTTCCCCCTATACAGTTTTTTAAAGAGTTTTAGTTTAGTCTTGCATTTAAATCTTTAATCCATTTTGAATTAATTTTTGTATGTGGTGTGTAGTAAGGGGCCACCTTCATTCTTTTGCCTGTGAACATCTAGTATTCCTAACACCTTTTGTTGACGAGAGTGTCCTTTCCCCATTGCAAGGCCTTGGCCAGTCCTTGAACTTAAAAAACCTGTTAAAATTATCTTCAGAATTTTTATTGGCCAGTAATTCTTATTGGTAGATAGAAAACTCTATAGTCAAACTTGATGAAGAGTTTTTTTTTTCCATCTTTAACTGTGTAAAAGCAGTGCAATAGCCAGAAATGTGAAAATTGGAATCCCAGTCCTAACTTTGATATTAAATTACTATGTAATGTAGTGTAGTCACTTGACCATCCTGTGCCTCTGCTTCTTCATATTCTGGATTGCTAATAATGAAGCCATTGTACTCTTATTATAGAATTGATCGGAGGTTTAAATGGGATGATATATTAAAATTACTTTCCAAATTGTGATGTGCCCAGGAGACACAAAGCATACTTTTCCCCCTCAATAGATTAGTTTTTATTTACCTCTAGTCTATTATTTTTCACCTTTAAATGTGAAGTTATAAGAATTTAGAGATTCTTAAAGCAGATTTTTATCACAGGCTTTGAAATCTTACAGCATATTCTGTATATATATTTTTTTCCCTTGGGCTTTGTATTGCTTCCTGAGGATGCAGTGTGAAAAGTAAATACTATAACTTGGCCAGAGTTGTCTTAATGGCAGTCAGTAAATATGACAAAGTATAGGGATGGTGTTTTTAAAAAATGCATTAAATGAAAACTAGATGTAAGTTTCAGATAAGTCAGAAAGTCATTTTTTTTTTTTTTTGCAGGAGTACAAGTTAGAGAAGGAACCTTCACAGAGGACAAAAAGCACATGTTTTAGGATTCTTTCAAATGGGGAGCTCCCCCTAGTGTGTTTAAGATGAGATTTACACAAGTTTGTTTGCAAAGGACCTTTGAGGAGTGCATCTGTTGGGTATATCAAGGGATGTTTTAATAAGATTTGACTGAGCTCAAAGTAGATAAAGATGGATATAATTTATTTCCTATTAAGCATTAGTTTTAAAGGTGGTAGTGTAAATGAAAAATTTGAAGACCCACATTTTATTTTCTTTGAAAACACTTGCTGTCATTTTTTCTTCATAATTTTATACTCTAAGTCTGTTTTCTAAAGGATCAAAAAACTACTCTGCCATGATCTTTCAAAAGAAAATGAAAAAGAATATCCAAAGGACATTTTTGCATTCTTAATTACAAATTATTGGAAAGCAGTCATAAGTTTAAAAGCCAAAAAATAATAGGTTTTACTTCTTCAAAGAGAATTTTATTTTGCCTTCATGCAAGAGAATGGTAACTATATATTAAATTATGTACAACTGAAAATTAAAAGGCCAGGAACAAATGTAATATTTGAATGAAAGAATTTTACTTATTCAAGTATTTTAAGTTGATTTAAGGTCGTTTGTGGTTAAATTGGTGAAAGGATTGTTTAGCCATATTCATTTCATGGATTTCTATGGAGACATTGTGCAATATTTTATAACTTGAAATTTTCTTAGATATTTAAAAATTATTTTTAGCCAATATTAACCCTCGCTCAAGTTTTTAATTTATATAAAATCATATTGGTGGGCTTTTTTTGTTTGTTTGTTTGGTTGATCAGTGCCTACATATACCAATCCTGTTTTCTTTCATTTAAAAAAAGTATTGTCCTTATATAAACTTAATTTTTGTTTAGCCGTATTATTAATTTTCTTAATTTAAGCATGGTCCCCAGACCATAAACAAAATACTGAAGTTTTTTGTTTGTTTGTTTGTTTGTTTCTTTTTAAATTTGTCTTTATTCTCTGGTTCTTTGTCCTCCAGCCTTTTTATTGAGGTATAACTTACATGCATAAATTCTAAATGTGAAGCTTAGTGAAGTTTTATATACACTCTTGAGAACAAAATTGAATTTTTGCATCTGCTGACAAGTTTTCATTGAGCCTTTATATGTCTTTTACTGTGACTTATTTTATGGGAATTTAGAATTGAATGTTAGAAGTTTGCTCCATCTTCCTCATTTTATACATAAAGGCCAGAAAGGTTTAAAATGTTTAATTTCTTCACACTTACAAAGTATTCTAAAAGATTGAAATTGGTTGTGGAACAGTTATGCATATTTTATTAGTAACTTGTATGTTATTTAAGAACAAGTTTTATTTAAAAGTATAACCAGTATATCTGAATCCCTTTTGGGGGTATGTCTGTAGTTCTCTAATGAAATATAGTTTCTTTCAATTCCTCTGTGAAAACCAGGCATTTCATTTTGTCAGTGTGTTATGTTTAGCCTTTCTTGTCACACTGTATGGAAATACTGTTACATGCAGTTGGATTTTCTTCCTACTCCCTTGTTTGGAAAAAAATAAGAATATGAATGTGGGGGATTAGTTGACAGGATTTTACATCACTATTATTTTAAGGCCTAGATACTAATAGATGTATATACTTAATGGTACTTCTTGATTTTGTATATAAGTTTCTGATATAGTTTGTTCATATAGAGTTAAAACCTAGTCAGTTGATTAGTTGGCTTTTCCAGTGTAGTATGCCAGCCAGTATGAGTGTTAAAATTATAATTTTTTATCGGATTTGTAAGATTTGTAATAAGTTAACCATCATGTTTCCTTTGATGTAAGATAATTTTGAAAACCTCTAAGCTTTGTGTTTCAAGATTGAGAAAACTCTTTGGTTCTTTCGGTTCCCACTCGACCCATGAGTTCCATGGAATGTCTCTGCCTCAGTTTCCCCATTAAGAAAATGAGATGAAAGGATCTGTTCTGCAGGATTATGGTGAAGATTAAGTGACATACAACGTAATTTACTATAACACCTATTACCATTTTTGTGAATTTCCTTGTTTTGAGTTTTAAAAATGGGAATTGTGGGCCCATAAGAGTATTTTATCTAGCTTTTTTCAGAACAAGCAGTGTCGTAATACGGAAAGAACTGCTTTATTAGAACTGGCTGTGCCTGGCTCTGCTGCTTACTAGCTTAGGTTGTATTGACAAGTCCCCTTAATCTCACTGAGCTTCAAATTTCTTATCCACAAAATGATGATAGTAGCAATCTAGAGAATTTTTATAAGAACTAGAAATATTTGTTAATCAGCTAGCAAAACGCCTGTTTGGCTCATGGTAAAAACTCAGATGATGATGATTATTGTCATCCCCAATGTTATGTTAAACACATAACAGGATAAAAGCTTTCTAATCTGAAACCTTTGAGAAAAGTTCTGTAAGCCAACATATATCCAATAAAAGAAGTTAGAATTAGCTATCTAGTCGTTCTAGTGAAAGTAAAATTTTGTGCCACAAGGAACATAATGGTTTTTTTACTTTGAATTGAAGCTCTATAGATGGCTCCAGAAATATTTCCCCCTGGTGTTAAAAAGTCTTTTCTCCAAAATCTATCTATGTGTCTGTCTGTCTACCTATCTTTCTTAACATTTGTTTATTTAGAGGGAGAGCATGAGGGGGCCAGAGGGAGAGGGAGAGACTCTCCAGCAGACTTCAAGCTGATGTGGGGCTCAATCTCATGACCCTGAGATAGCACCTGAGCTGAAACCAAGAGCTGGACGCTTTACCAACTTCACCACACAGGGGCCCCCCAAAATCTCTCTTATTCAAAAGCAGTATGGTAACATGAGTAGTTTAATTTTGAGGACATATAGGTCTGAGTCCATTTCTAGGGCTTTGTATATTTTAGTGTTCAAGTTGGTGATATTTGGGATAGAGGTTGGAGGATGTTCTTGTGCAGAAGAAAGGTCAAATGCGAAATGTATGATCCCTTTTATTATTTGTAATATAGATTTATGTGGGGAAAACCAGGAAAAGCTTAGGAAGGGTTTTTTAATGTGATAATAGTTCTTTTTTAGAGCATATGCAATTTGAAATTCAATTACTGGTATAGCGAGAGATAGTTGCACATAAAAAAATAACTTAAGAATCTTAAAATTAAGAGGATTAGTTATAACCAAAGGACAAATTTATATCAGCCTAATAATTTCTTACCAAGATTTATTTTAGTCCCTACACACTCTTGCTTTTTTAATCTGTGCCTTAAAAGGGTATGGCATGGGTGCCTGGGTGGCTCAGTTGGTTGAGTGACTGCTTCTGCTCAGGTCATGATCCTGGAGTCCTGGGAACGGGCTCCCTGCATAGCAGGCGGTCTGCTTCTCCCTCAGACCTTCCCCTGTCTTGCTCACTCGCTCTCATTCTCTTTCTCTCTCAAATAAATAGATAAAATAAATAAAATCTTGAAAAAAAAAACCGGGTATGGCATTTTAACATTTTCCTACCCTTAGTTTTGCCTAGATAAGCTGAGGGACTCATGGTAAAGGTCCTTGGAAGGTTTATGTTATCCAAAAACCCATTACAGAAATGAAAACAGTTCTGAGTATGTGAGAAAAAGAAATTGTAGCATTAGTTATTAGTAATGTACTTTGTAACTAGTAAATGGCAGTGTTGATGCTGGCATGTTAAAGGAAAACCTTTTCTTTGCCTTAAAACTAGTGAACCTAGTTAGATATTAGGAAAGATCAACAAAATCTTCCAATTATTTTGGAGTTTGAACACCAAGAGCATCCCAACAATTCTGAAATAGATTATTATATTATTATAAAAACAATAGATTATTTTTAGTCATAGGAATTGAAGATGATTGAGTATGCAGTGTTCTGTGAAAGGTTAGGCTGCAGACCCCAGTAAGTGATGTTACAAAGGCTCCATCTACAAGACGATGATAGGCTATACAGTACTTTTGGATTATCAGGAATAAGCAAAACAATGTCTTTGTGGCCTCTGATAGTGTCCGAGTTGTAAAAGTTCTGGTCATTTATGTACTTCAGCAGGTAACAACTAATGTAAAATTTTGAATTTTTGTTGCACAGTTTTAGTTGTCAGTCTGTTTCTCAAGGCAGTAAGTTAGAAAGAACAACCAACAGATTGCCTCCAGAAAAGAGGGCCTAAATAAGGTAATAGAAAGAGTAAAAGGTCTTTATATATAAACTTTATTGTTAACCCAGAATGGACAGTGTCTAACCCCACACAACATTATACTGAATGTAAATCTTTTATTTTTTTTTAAGATTTTTTTTATTTATTTGACACACAGAGAGAGGAAACACAAGCAGAGGGGGAGTGGGAGAAGTATGCTTCCCGATGAGCAGGGAGCCTGATGTGGGGCTCTATCCTAGGACCCTGGGGTCATGACCTAAGCAGACGCTTAATGACTGAGCCACCCAGGCGCCCTGAATGTAAATCTTTAATATAATAAAAGAAGAGTTATTCATAGAGCTTCCATTTTAGTGAGCTTATAGCAACTATCAAAAATATGTAGCAACTGTCGGTCATCCATATATGACATCTGCTTTTTCATGAGGTTCATTGCTAAGAAAAGCTTGGTGGGTTTGTATGTATAGTTAGAGGGGCTTATAAAAAACTTTTTGGCAGGAGGCCCAAATATTAGGAGGTTAGTTTTTTGTTTCCTAAAAATGTCATTTATTTTGATAAAATAAAACCTGTAAACATTTGGGAAGCATCAATAAGTGATGCTTTTATTGCAATTATTGATGCTTAGCACAAGCATCAATAAGTGAGTCACAATCTAGGAAGAATAGATTTCTAGAAACTGTTTTTACTCAAGTACAAATAACCTATGTAATGGATTTTGAGAAATTTTAATGTTTCCTTCTAAAAAACCTGAAATTGGGGTTCCACCAATTCTTTCATAGAAAATGAAAAATCACATTTTTTACAAAGCAGGACCCCTTAAAACTAATCTTGAATTACAGTTTATCCAATTAAATTATTTTCAAGTTGCCTTTCAGCTATAGCACATGGGAAAAAATAGTCAGTTTTTCCTAGTGCTTATCACAATATTTTTTTCCTAATTTAATGCTCTATTGCTAACTTTACTGACGTGAAACATTTATTAGGCTATTCCTCTTCATTTTCAGTTGTAGTTGTGAAGATACATGCAACACTGGTTGAAGTACATCTGGTTTGTAGGAGGGCTGTTGTATGTGTGAATGATTCTTTTGAGACCATATATGTAGCTGTTTAGAAGGAATTAGCCCTAATGGTCAAAGATATGATTTAACTAGACTTTTGCAAAGGTAATATCTATAGATTTGGTGGTAATCAATACCCTAAGGAGGTGATTAGTTTAGATGGTATAGGTAGATTTGTGTGATTTAATGAGGTCAAAACTTCATCTGTCTTTGAAAATATGTTTTCATCTTGGCCTTTATTTTTTACTTTTTCTGCCATGTTTGCAACATGTTTACTATTACATGCTTTGCTGGAATAATTTTTCCCAAATTAATTATTATCCAGCCCATTTCAACTTAATGGGTATATTAGGTTCTTTATCCTGAATGTTAGTATTTCTTAAGTAAGATGATATTTCTGATACACTGTCATTACTCTGTTTATGCCAGTATAAACACTACTGCTATTACTTTTTAAATATTGCCAAAACTATTTATTTGTTAGGATACTCTATTCAAACTTAGGCTCCTGTTCAAATGTAAAACTCAAAATCTGTGAAATTACTAAATATTTACTATTTTGAATATATTGAATTTATGTTACTTTTGATGCAGTAATTCTTAGCCCTATATGTTAACTGAGTTTCCTTAACATTAATTTTTTTCATTAAGTCATGTTATTCTTCAGTTCTTAGAGTATTTCTTACATGATTACTGTTGGCTTATTATTTAAATCAAATAACAGGATATTGCTCCTTACTCGTTTTATTAAAATAAATATATGGAATTCCCCTCTACTTTTGCTTAAGTCTTATTCCATCTGTTTTTAATGCTGTTAATATTTTTAACAGAAGGAATTATATGGTTAGATAAAAGAACTATATCTGTATACAATTGTTTAATAGAATAACTTGAAACTAAAAATATATATCTTTTAATGTGGAATTTTAACATGTTTTTCTATAGTTCTAGACCTTAATGTATTCTCAAATGCTAGGTTTTTATATAATCGCAGATTTTTAAAGTTTTATTTTTGTATATACACATTTTAATTTTGAAGAGTACTTGTTTTAAATATGTAATAAATGCACATGGTTAAAAAGTTCAAGTATTAGAGGTTATACAGTTGCTCACTTCCATTCTTCAGAGGCAACCATGGTTAATCAGTTTATTTTGAATCTTTCAGAGATCTTTCCTATATATTCAAAGGTACTATTTTACAAGCACTAACTTCCTAAAATGAATATTTTAGACTTTTTTCATCAAAGATTCATTTATGCCATTCCACTTGAGATAGTAACTATAAAAGTAATAATCTTAATGAATTCTAAAACAAACATAAAACTTATAATTCTGGCCTTGGAATAGTGATTTAAATGTAAGCCTGTCAGGCCTTTATTGACTTAAATAATTATTATATTTTGTTTGGAATGTTTAAATAACCAGTTGAGTATTCATCCCTGTAATGAACCTCCCCACCCTTTAAAAAAAGATAAATCATATTAATGACAATAAATTATTGAATAGAAGATATCCTTAGCATATCAAAACTGATCTCATAGATCTTATTGCTATACTTTGAGGCAAAAGTAAAAAAAATGGAATTGACTTAAGGAAAAATATTAAGTATATAAATATTAGTACAGGTAATAAGCAGATACTGAAAAAATTCTGATTGTGTTATGCAGTTGTCTGAAGTTGAACTAAAGAATGTAATTTATAGTAGTTGACTTATTATGAAGTATGTATTAAAAGCTTTTCTCAGTTGTATATAGTTGTAATTGTGTTTATTATCAGTTTATCAGTCTTATAACTAAGAAGTCTCTGGATGTGAATTGCATCCTAAGCTACTTTTCTTTTAGAAAGAAGCTTAAAGTAGGTGAATATTATCCTTAATACTGTTTCTGTATTTTGTATTTTCTCTATAGAATCTGAATTTTGACATTATATAGGGAGTTTCAAAATTTCTAAATCAAAGTGAAGTGGTTTGTTATATTTCAGAGGTACATGCATTGTTACCTCTTTATTAGATATGTTAATAGAGGAAAATAGGATAGATGAAACCAGCTTCATGTTTTTATTTATGTAGATTTTACAAAGCTGTACATAGGAGACCTAAAGATCTAGTTTAGCAACTTTTAAGTATCATTACAAAATTTTTAATAGAAGTCCTAGTTAGTATTTGTCCAGTGTATGCATGAGAACTTTTACTAATGTAGTAATTATTTCTCAGGGGAACTCTTTCCTTCTTTTAACATATTTGCTTGTTGTTGCTATTACTTAACTTGAAAGGAAGTTTTAGGTTGTAAAAAAAGCACAGGCTATTTCTGGAAGTTTTTTATTTTCTTGCTAGGTGATAGCTTTTAGCCTAGTTGCATAAGATGTTATACATTTTAACATTTTTGTTGATTTCTTTGCCTGTACCTTTCCTGGAATATGGCAAAGTAACTAGACAGGAGGAGAGCTGGAGGGCTGACAGTGGGTACACATGTTCCCTTCAGTAGACCCTTCAGCTCATTGGAAAAGTAGCTTTGACTGGCACTTGGCTATCTTTATGAGGTTGTTCAAAGGACTGGTAACGTGGTGGCACCAAAAGAAGATGAGCCCATTTGTAAGCAGAAGTAGACATGGAATGTTTTACTGAATGCTCAGGGATGCCTTGCTTTTGCTTCAGAAGATAATAGTTAAGACCTGTTTAAGGGTACAGTAAAATTCCTATACCCCATCCCCTACTACATTTTAGAATAATTGGGCAAAAGTAAAAATGCTGATTCTGAGAACCAGGTTAGTTTGTATTTGGGGGAAAATTAACATTTTTATATTTCTAAAACTTTTTGGAAAATTTAAAAATTTTCAAAAAGTATTCTTTTTTGCAAGAATGCAATAATAGTTTCCAGTAGATAAGATCTACTTTAATTCTTTAAAATTTCTTATTGATATTTTATACCTTAATTGTTCCAACACCATGATAATACTAAATAATTGGGAGAACTGAACATATTTTATGTTTAGCAAAAAATTTTATGTGAGATTTTTGGCCAATATTAACGTCAATTTTCTTTTTTTAAAATCAGTTTTCTAAATGACAAGATTTCCATTAGTAAATAGCTCTAGAGGTAGAATATTCTA
Organism: Lontra canadensis; assembly: GCF_010015895.1. NCBI lineage: Eukaryota > Metazoa > Chordata > Mammalia > Carnivora > Mustelidae > Lontra > Lontra canadensis. Next base: position 13,645,314 of record NW_022631045.1, on the reverse strand, counting down.
CCCTGCACTATATTCTCAAGGGACATGTTTAGATTTCTTTATGCCGAAGAGCCACAGCTCTGAGAGAACTATCTAATTTTAATTCTGCTAATGACAAAAGTAAACTTTTAGTCCCTCTACTGGTTGCCTTTGTTGTAGCAGAGCTTAATATTATTTTTGGGGGGAGATTTTATAACTAAGAGGCTGTTTATAACTTTATGATCAAGGTGAATTTTTAGGATATTCTAATATGGACAGTCATCCCCAAATTGAGTGACTTCATAAACATACTTGCCGGGAATAAAAATGTAAAGTAGTTATTCTTAAATATAATGATTTGGGAATCATTAAACTGTTGATTTGGCACCAAATGGCTAATGATATTATATTGCAATGATTAAATCACAACTTTCAGACCTTTGAAATGTTAAATAATTTCTTATAAAACATGAAAAAAACCCCAATCTTGTGATACTGGTAGACAATCAGAAATGTGTTTTAACTTGTTGGGTAAAACTGTTGTGAGAGAAAGATGCCAATTATTTTTGTGCTTCTGCCAAGAGTAAGTGCACTACCAAAGGCAGGGGAGGACTAGCGTAAAACTGAATCTAAGAAGACTTTGCTGCAGCAACATCATCTGATCATTTCCTGCAGTTGATTCAAAAACTTATGCTTCAATTGATTAATTCTAACACTTATATATAGAGGTAGGGATAATTTATTCCTGAAGAAATAAAAAAAGTCCTTTTGTATATATATTCATTAAGTCATTATTCTAATTTTTATTGTGACTAATCCTGTTGCTTTTCTTTGTGTGGTTCTTGACTAAACTTATTTCAGAGAGGAAGAGACCTTAAGCATGGTAGGGCTAAATAACAGGTGAAATAAGGGTGGTCATATTTTTCTTTACTTTTCTCTACTTTTGATCTCTATCTGAATTTTTCAAAGTTTAAAGCCATTAAAGAACTGAATGTTGTTTTATCTTGCTTTTGTAAATGCTTTTTAAAAATAGGCTGAAATTATTAAGTTTTCAAAAGTAGATATTTATATATATTGTGTTCTGTTTCAGTGTGTTTTTTTTGGAGGGGAGGTGTATTGATTTATATATAGAAAAATTGGGTAAGAAATCACAGAACAACAGGAAACTAAGGAAAGGAATAATTCTTCCGTAGTTAATTTTGCTGCAGATAGAATATATTAAATAAAAACAAAACTGATTTAAATATGCCACAGTCCAGGTTGGTATAGAATTATATTCAAGGGAATTTATTGGTCACCAACAGGACTTTCAGATGATCGTATTTAGAGTTGGATTAAGGTTTTGGCCGTGCCAATTACCAGCTGGGTGACTTTGGATTATGTTATTTAATCTCAGTGAATATTTTACCTCACCAAGTTTTTAGGGTTAAATGAGATAATACAACTGTTTTATTGTTATCAAGTACCTGATTATTCTAGTAATTTCAGGCCTAACCTCTGTGGAAAGTATTATGTGGATGACTCCAGTAAAGTTTCAGCTAAAAGCTTACGGTCAAGAAAATAACTTTTATTTTGATGTTTGAATTTAGCTTAAATTTTAATACCTCAAAGACTTGGCTAAATTTTAATTCATTTTAACTTGATTTTTTAGATATTACGGTCCTTAAGAAAGTGTGTATTAGTTTTTGGATGGACATCATCATCCATAAAGTTCTTTTTTTTTTCTCCTAATTTAATTAAATTAATTTATTTCACACAGAGAAGAGAGTGCATCTGCACACAGGCAGGGGAAGTGGCAGGAAGAGAGAGGGAGAAGTAGTCTCCCCACTGAGCAGGGTGCCCAAAGCTGGGCTCCATCCCTGGGCCCTGGGATCATGACCGGAGCCGAAGGCAGACGCTTAACCTACTAAGCCAGCCAGGCGCCGCATCCATAAAGTTCTTAATACGTCATAGATCATTGTTCTTTAGTTATAGATATGACTAACTTTCTGGCCTCTGGAGAATAATTCTCAATGTACTTACATAGGAATAAGAATTGATGGATGTTATACTTTTATTCAGAAAATATGGAAGAAAATTTTGAGTTAGGTTAAAATGTAGAGGTGGTACAGAAACACTGTTGCAAGTATTTGGTCCATGTTGTGGTAGCTTTAAGAGATTTACTGATTTGTTTTTGAAAGACAGCAAGTCATACAAACTAGTTTTAGCTTAAGGGTGGAAGCAAGATAGAATAATACTAAAGGTAGGAGGACATCTTGATCTTTTTTATCTCCCTTCACCTATTTTTGATCTACAGTCATATTTGTAGAGATCAGAAGAGAGTTCTTGTTAAATGTACACTTATCATTTGTGAGATTTGAGATTATGTATCATACACCTAACACAATGCCTGATACATGATCGCCACTCAGTAAATACTTGAATGACCAACATGAATAAATGGATAGTGGATGACAATACAGATATAGAAGGCATCCTAGCAAATTCATAAGTTAGAGAAGGTATTTATGTTGAGGTAAAGTAACATATCTATATTTTTTTTCGAGGCTTGTTGTAGTTTGAGTAATTCTAAATGGTTCTGCGAACTTGAGTAGGTTTGTATTAAACTACGGTTGGTGAATCGGTGATTTAAGTGCTCAGTGTGCAAATATTTTATGTTCAGTGCTGAGGAAGAAATATAACATGATCCTTGCCTTCAGTTGATTCAAACACATGAAACCATAGCAAATAATACAAGATACTGTATTTTTAAAGAACGGTGGTAAAAAACACATAGCAGTTTAACCATCTTAACCGCTTTTGAGAGTATTCAGTAGTGTTGAGTATATTCCCATTGTTGTGCAAGGTGTTATATATTAAAAATAATTTGAGAAGGAGAGAAGATAAATGCTGTAGGGAGTAATATTCAAAATGTACTCCATGTGGGGCACCTGTGTGGCTCAGTGGGTTGAGCCTCTGCCTTTGGCTCAGGTCATGGTCTCAGGGTCCTGAGATTGGGCCCCGCATCGGGCTCTCTGCTTGGCAGGGAGCCTGCTTCCCCTCTCTCTCTGCCTGCCTCTGTGCCTACTTGTGATCTCTCTCTGTCAAATAAATAAATAAAATCTTTACCAAAAAAAAAGTACTCCATGAAACCACGTTAAATCCAACTTTATTTGAAGAACTATTCTATTGTATCTCTATTTTTACTGAGTATGAAAATTGTCACTATTAGAATTTGATGAGGAAGAGCTAATTAAGGGCAGGCTAATCAGGGAAGGCTTCATGGAAGGGGACTTAAATTGGGCCTTCAATGCTTAGGAGTTGGATGGGTTGTGGGCAGAGAAAAGGAAAGACATTTTATTTGAGGGAGCCAGTCGAAGCTCAGAGGTGAGAATGAACATTGCCTATCTCTAGGTCCATGAGAAGGTATGTGCTGTGATATGCTAGTGATTGAGAGTTGTATAAATGTAAGGGAAGTTTATTGAACCATAGAGTATTACATGCATATAACCCTTCCATATCCTTGCTATTCCAAAAATGGTCTGTGGATATTAGCATCTCCTGGGCTGCAATTGTGTTAGAAATGTGGAACCTTAGTGTTCATTCCAGATCTGCTGAATCAGAACCTTTATTTTATCAAGATTTCCAAGTGATCTGTGTGCACATTAAAATTTGTCATATGCTGTTCTACATTGTATCCAGCAAAACTTCATTCTTTTCTTTCTTGAACAGTGTTAGTAGAAAAGAGCTTTTGATACCTTGGATTGCAAACACAAGGTTGACCCTCTTGAACTTCTTTCCTTTGGTCATACTTTTGTCTTAAATGTGCTTAAATGGGGTATTGTTTTGCTCCTTGTTTGTCTTAAATTTGCTTGTTTATATGGTTGACCCTTGAACTCTATGGGGGTAGGGGTGCCGTTGCTTAATGCTTCATATCATAAATGAGAGCCATTTGTATGTAAGAGATAAGCTTATGTTTATTTGATTCCCCCACAAAATGAATCCCCTAGAATTGACAATAGTACTCAAGAGTAATGTGGCCATAGATTTGAATGGGAGTTACTGAAGCTGTTTCACCCTGCGTGTAGAGCGGTTAGAGTTTTGTGCTACTGTCCTCGATTGCCTCTGCTATTGTTTTTGTACCTTCTCTTGCTGAGCACTTTAAGTAACCATCCTTTTTAATTTTTCAAGTTGGCCTCTCATTACTTTTTCCTAAGCTTAGAAGAGCCATACTGTTCCCATGGAACTGATTTTAGAGCTCTTCCATCCATATATCCAGTCACTTGGTTAGACACTTTGATTACAAGCATAAATTATATTTCCTTGTAATGTTCACCTACTATTTTGGCCTTTCTAAAAAGTTTCTCATAAAAATACTATTTTAATTTTTAATATCTCAGTTTGTCAAATTATTAGAATTGAATGTAGGGTTCTTATTAACAAATTAAGTACTTTTAGTTACATAAATGTAAATGCTCACTGTAAAAATTAATACAAAAGTGTATAAACAAGTGTGAAAATACTGTCTTTTCTCTACCTAATCCCATTCCTTTAAGTTTAACTTCTGTTATGTGTATGTTTCTCTTGGAATATTTTTTTAATGTACAAAAGTATATACTATGCATAAAACTTGACAAGAAAGATAAATTTATACAGTGTTCTAAGAATTGGTTTTTTACTCAGAAAAATTGAGCTGATGTCCAGACCTTAATATGATTGATGTGTTTTTTGACTTTAGGGACGAAACCCTTTTTTCTTGGAGCCAGCAATAATTATTACAATTACTGATGGGAGCAAGCTGACTACTACGAGTGGAGTCCAGGATGAGGTAAGTTATATTCCTATCAGCATAGATTATGCAGTTGCAGGTGAAAAATTGTTATTTGTGTATATTGTAGGATATTGAACACCTTCAATAGATTGGATTATTTGATGCAGTTGAGAGTCACCTATCTCCCAGGACTTACCTACTTCTCTGTTTGTAGCACTGATCGCCAGATTTTCTTGAATAGGAATTCCTTCTGTGAAAAACTTTTGAGCCTACCTCCAGTTCCCAGTTGTATGTGTATTTTTGAGTTTATGTGAGGGTGATAGTGTCAGTTCATATAGTACATTATTTAGTGAAAAGGAAATTTATTTTCAGGTTGAAAAAATGGGCACAGTGCTCTTAATAATTCCCATATTTCAGTGGATTGTCAGTCTGCTGTGGAGACGACTGGACTAGACTAGAGCAAAGCCAAGATGGGAAAAGTGAAGGTTTTTAGACATTTTTATGTAGGTCTTTATAGTAAATAATATCTAGCTAACCTCATCTTTTCTTTGCTAGCATGCAGTTACAGAGTTTGTTGCGTGTGGTGTGATAGGGTAAATATAGTAGATTTCTTTTAACTTTAAGCTCTTTTTATTGTAATATTTGAACTGCTCTTGAGCCTTATACAGTTGACTCTTGAACTCCATGGGGGTAGGGGTGCTGTTGCAGTTGAAGCTTTGTGTATAGCTTTTCACTGTCCCCAGACTTAGCTACTCAATAGTCTGCTGTTGATGGGAAGCTTTACCAATAGCATAAACAGTCAATTAATACATATTTGTATGCTACATGCATTATATAAACAGGAAAGTAAGCTAGAGAAAAGCTGTTGGGAAAATCATAAGGAAAGGAAAAATAACAATTTATAGTACTATATTATATTTATCGAAAGTAATTTTCATGTAAGTGGACCTGTGCAGTTCAAACTCAGGGTGTTGAAGGATCAACTGTATTTGTTTTTCAAAATGTGTTTATATAGATAGGAGGTGGTTTAGACTACCCTTTTTATTGTTTGCATTTGCTTTAGAATCTTAATTCTTATATTTACAAAGGGTTTGATTAAGTAGGAGAAGTATAGTTTCTAAGTTTGTGATTTTTAGAAAGACTTTCATTTGTATGATGTTGTGGAAAGTCACTTGGACGTGGAGTCAGGACATGTGGGTTCTGGTCTTTGTTCACCTCCTTTCCAGCAGTGATCTTTGTACCAGTTACCTAACTTCTCCAAATTTCTTTCCTTATCCTTGAGATAAAATGGTAATTCTGGCCTTTCCTCATAGGGTTGTTGGAAGACTGAAATGAAGTAATGTGTGTCAAAGTGCTTGCTAGGCTGTAAAGAAAAGAGCATAGTACTGTTCTATCATGAAGCAATGGAACCAGTAGAGTTGTCATCACCTGATCTTGATTCGTTGGAAGAGAACCAGAATTGTTTTTATTTGATCAATTGTTATTAAAGGGAATTTAGAGTTTGGTTCATGGAGATAGAACTGAAAAATTTAGGTAGATTAAAATTCATAATTAATTTATAGTCTATATGTAATTAGTAGCATTGTAATGCTACATAGCTGAACCTGAGGGATTTCTGGACTTTCTTGAATTAGGTTGGCATGTATGGCCAGTTATGTCCTGCCGCTATTAGGAACAGATAGACATTAATTACATATATGAACAAGCAGTAGAAATGTTGCTTCAGTCTAAATTTGAAACTTTGAAGTTGATTTTTCCCACTTTACCTTCCTTTTTGAAAAATTTGACAGGAAAATTGGGGTATTGATAAAGTATTAATAGAACACATATTAATTACTTTAACCTTTTTTATATAAATGAAGTCTTTTTGATTTTTTTTTTATCCTTAATGATTCTGATTTGTAGTTATGATGACTGAAAAAGTATTCTATTTTTTGTTGTAAAGTATTCCTACTTATGAGATTATTCAGGGTGCTCTGTCTTACTGTCTTTATAGAAATTCCCTTTGGGGTACAATATATTTTGCTCCCATATATCTGGATCTGTCTTGTTTGTAATATTTGGCTTGTAGGAACTCCTTTAACTTTTTAACGTATTTTGAAATATAAATGGATATTGAAATTGTTCACCTTTCTTCCCAGATTTTTGGGAGGGATATTGGAGAAGTTGGACTATGTGCTTACAGTAATCTATAACTACCTTGCAAGTAAGATTGGGATTTTCTTGGGGAAAGCATCTTTACCTTTTAGTTCTCTTTTGTCTTCTGTGATAGTTAGCCTAGTACTGAGAACAGAGCTTATAATAAAAAAGTCTTGATTATAGATACTATTGTATTGAGTTTGGTAGTCATCAAGATGAAAATTGATTACTGTTACTTATCTGTGGTGAAGATTGATTTGTTTTAAGGTAAAGCTTTGATACGGTAATGTAGTTGGAAGGTCTATGAGTTGTTTTGTTTTTTAAGGTTAAGAATGTCTTTAATCCTTTGAATATTTGGTTCTTAATGTCCCAACCAGACTTCTCTTGTGGGGTAGAGAATGCACCCCAGATGTACATATAGTTGGAAGCTTACTTTTTGCTAAAATACTGGGAAATGTTGGACTGTTCTAGCCCAAATAATTATATGATTCATTTTAAGGAGTCTTTCAAATCATAACAAATGTAAAGATGCTTTTTGTTTTGCTCTTGTATTTATGTGTGTGTGTGCACATGCATGCTACATATGATCTATGTTGTCATAATTTCTAGGGAATAACAGAATTTTGCATTTTGTTTCTTTCTCTTCAGATCTCTTAACCCTGCCTTTGGCAAAACTTTATTCTTTTTTAGATTTATTGAATGAGTGAATGTATCAGTAATTTCCACATTAGGTTTGTATGTATATAATTTTTCATTGGCCCTGGCTGCTATTGATGTGACCTATTACTAATATTTATGGAATTGTGCATCCTACCTGAATGATAACCTTTGCTTAAGAGTTACACTATTTCACATGGGGTATTGTATCTGATCTGTTAGTGCTGTTTTTTAGGAATATGTGTTTCTGCCGCTTTAAAATTATCCTTATGGCGCATAAGGCAACATAGAACTCATGTAGTCTTACTTTTTATTTTTACAAATGAGGATATTGAGACCCAGGGAGGAAAGTGATTTGCTCAAGGTTATAGCATTTTTTATTGCCAAAATCTGGATTAGAATTGATGTAAAATCCAAAAGACATCCAGCACCTCCAGACCTGTGTATTTTTTCCCTGTTGTATCTCATGCCTCTATATTAGATTCTGGTTTTTTTGTTGTCTTAAGTTTATCCTCTGTTTACCTGATTCCCTGTTTATCTGCTTCAGCTTTCTATGCAATTGTGATTTAGGTGTTCCATTCTTCTTCATTCAGTGTTCATTGAATGACTATTGTGACCAGGGCATTCATCTCTAGTCAGTGAGGGTAACAAAGATGAATAGAGTAGATTTCTTGTTCTTAAGTTCACAATCTTTTTTTTTTTTTTTTTAAAGATTTTATTTATTTATTTGACAGACAGAGATCACAGTAGGCAGAGAGGCAGGCAGAGAGAGAGGAAGGGAAGCAGGCTCCCTGCTGAGCAGTGAGCCCGATGTAGGACTCGATCCCAGGACTCTGGGATCATAACCTGAGCCGAAGGCAGAGGCTTTAACCCACTGAGCCACCCAGGCGCCCCTTAAGTTCACAATCTTTATAGGGAGATTGCCTATTAAATGGTTTTATAAATGATAAAATAGAGATATATACTAAGTGTATGGGAGCACTGAAGAGGGAGGGGCTATTACCTGTTCTGTGTATGTGTGAGATCCTGTGTAATGTGAATTTTTATGGTCATTTTAATTTTGATTAAATTCAAGGACTCATGGATGATTTAGTATTGGGATGTGGCTCTTAGCCTGTATCTGTGAAATTTATAAAGAAGCCTGGTGTAAAATTGTTTTGAGCCTAGAAAATAGTTCATGGAAAAACTTTGCCATATTGTCTCTTGACCTGGCTAAGTCTCCTCAGGACAGAATGACCCAGTTTCTTATAACTTATCTGTCAAAATAAGATGGGGATACCATTTCCTCCCTGACAGCTCATCACTTAGTAGTGTTAGGAGGTAGGAGAGTAATAGCTTTATATTGTAGGCAAAAATCTTAAGCTGTATATCATCTTTTTACCTTATTTCATGACTGTAATTATCTTTTTTGGCTTCATTTAATGAAAGTCAAGGCAACTGTCTGAGGTGTCATGAGTTTGTTTCTAGTGTTGTATTTTTGGACAACTCTCTAGGACTCTTGGAAACTGCTGTGTTGGAAGAGTATGTGTGTATTTTTTGCCTCGTTTTATTTTTCTTTTTAAATGTAGCTATTTGATAACACCGATTGTTTGCAATATTTTCATGTTTGAGGAGTGAGTTAGATGGGACTTTGAATTCTGATACACTAGAAAATTATACTGCTTACCCTCATAGTAGTAGTCCTTGATGTTGATAAGCACGCTGTGGCCAATTACTCACGGTACCATTCATGATGTTATTGTACTGATGTATCAGATGTTTTGGTAGAATCACAAAATTGTAATTAGAGTTACTGAAAAAAAATTTTCTGGTTTTAATTCTCTGCAAAGTTCCTTTCTAGCACTGTTTTGCAATAGAAAACTATCTTAATGTGATTCCAGGAACACATAGCTAACTATATTACTCAATAAAGTAGCCAGAAGATATCCTGCCAGTACCTTCTTGGCTATGAATGACATTCCAGGATAGTGTAGCAGTTATTTTTCTCTTCCTTGAAAGTGCTAATAGTAGTATTATCTTTCAAATATTGAGATTTCTATATGCTGAAGAATGTTTCTGTGTCTGTCAATGCTATGATTGCCCTGGAGGCTAACATTTTAGAGAAGATATTTTCAATAAAAAATAAAATGTTGGCGTTTGACATTAAAAGTTTTGCCTTCCTATGAACTTTCCCAGCCTTTTAAGACAAATGAGGACAACTACGTTTATAACGTCTTGGCAAATGTTCAGAAAGGGCATGTGTTTGTAGAAACAAAATGTCAGAGTAATCTCAGCTATGTGTTCAAGTGGCTACAGATTAGGGTCTTCTGTTTCAATTTGTGAGCTCTTAACGTTGATGTAGAAGTCCCATCAGTCTTTGAGATGTGGATTGGTATTAGTGATTTTTCTGGATCATTCTTTGCAATGTAAATGGTTTTACCTTTTATAAGGATAATCTGTAGGACCTATAATTATAGTTTATATTTAATCTTTGATCTGTATGATCATGCAATTCAGGTTTTTTTGGGTTGGGTTTCCAGTACCTGAAATAATTCAGAACCTCATCTCTCCCTCCAGAAAATGATTTTGTTTTAGTAAAGTCACCAAAAATATGTGTATGACACTCAAGACTTTCAAATACATGTTTAAAATAGTTGTTTTTTTCCCCAGTACACTTAGAATTTTGGAGCAGCTTTTTCTCTTTTTTAAAAAGACCTCTGAGAAATCTTGAGGCATGTCATCGTAGTATGATAGAATGTATCAAACAGATATATAGGTGTAAATGCATTTTTGAGTTGTCAAGTTTATCCCTTAGCACTGGTGCCTTTTTATATTGATATTACTAGGGGCTCAGTAACAATAGCTCCAGTCTTACTAATTTGTGGTTAAAATGTTCTATATGTACGTACAGCATTACTGTATATGTCAGTTTCTGTCCGTTCAACTTTCCAGAACACTTAGTAAGAATTTGTTGATTGCATTTTCTATTTTATACCCATTCTGATGGGTCCTGTTCTCTCAACACCTGGATTTATTATTCCTGCTGTGCTATAGAAACGTATACATCTATAATTATTAGTATATTGAAAATATGTAAATTACAATAAAGAAGATGATGATACATGTTTCAAATTTAATAACTGTAGTGAATTTCAGCAACACATTTGCAATACTCTTATTGAATATCTTTTTTCAAGGTCATGTGGAAAGAAAAACTCAAGGATTGCCTCTAGCCAAGCACTGCAATAGAATAATTTTTTAAAAATGCTAGGTGACCACTCTTTAGTGAAGCTGTATGGCTACAATAACTAATCTTTTATCTAGAATTCTGTGGTAAGATATATTGAAGCAGTTTTTATTCAGAGGCTGAAGGAATTTCACCCTTCCTTTATTAGCCTGTCAGAACCAATAAGTAATCAGAGACACTATACATGTAAGGAAAATTTTATTTAGAGTTGTTCTTTTATCTTCTTATTGTAGCTTTTCCATATATAGACTACTGTGATGTTTAGAACATTAGTTTTCAAATGGTTGCATCAAAATCATCTTGGGTGTTTTATAAAATATATATGGCCCAGTTCTAATTCTGGAATTCAGTTCTAATTCCGAAATTCAGTTGATCTGGACAGGGACCTAGGAATCTGTATTTTTGAAAATGTCCCAGTTGATTCTGATACATGGATTTGAATACAACGTAACTGTCAATCTGTGTATTTTTAAACAATAAAATATACATTTGAAAATGAACAACTGTAGCAAAACAACCATTTTGACTTTCAGTGCTAGCAAAACATTTTATATAAGATAAAACAGTCTTTGGAATTGTTAAACTTGGGAATGGGTTTCTAAGGAACATGGAGTAAGTCTTCTGTGAATATTGTGTTTGATTTGGTTTAGGATTGAGATTATTGGATAGCCCTGAAATACTAACTTCTGTGCCAACTGCAGTTAGTCTGTATTTATTGCTTTTATGGAGGATTCTTTGGCCCTGAGTTTGAGATGAGGTAGAGGAGAGGGTAAGAAAAGGGGAGTAATTAATTCAAATTATTTGTCATGTGCTTGCTGTCCCTGGCTTAAGGAGTTTTTATCCAAAGGATGGCATAGTATTCTGTTATCCTTATTGTGTCTTTTTTTTTTTTTTAAAGAGAGAGAGGGATTGAGAGAGTGGGTGGAGGGGAGGGTAGAGGGAGAGAGAGAGAATCTAAGCAGGCTCCATGGAGCCTGAGATGTGGGGCTGAATCTCACATGCCTGAGATCACGACCTGAGCTGAAATCAAAAGTTGAACGTTTAACTGACTGAGCCACCCAGGCACCCCCTTATTGTGCTTAATTCCTGGTTTGGATGTCCATAACTAGTCTTACTTAAAAAAAAAAAATTTATATATATTTACATATATACACACACTCATGTACATGCATACAACATACTTGACTCAGATTATGGCAATTTATAAAGAATTGGTGATAGTTATACTTAATTTTCGCTTTCTAGAGAGTTCCTGCTGAAGTACCCTTCTATAATGAATTGTTTTGATTTTGAATTCTTAATGTATATTTTAGATTAATTCATCAGTCTTTTTTTTGTGTGTGTGTGAGGCATAGTAACTTTGGTTGTGTACAAGAATAATGGCACGCCATACATTTATATTAGTACTACTGTGTTCTAGGTGCCGGGGACACCAATGGTGAAATCAAGTAAGGCTCTTGTCCCTAGAAAATGTACTTGAAGACAGGCAAGTTTTAATAAGCATTTGTATACATGAGATAAATCTCATGCCAGAAATAAATTGAAGCTCTTGAGAGAGCATTACCAGGGGAGATAAGTTTTGAGAGATGAATAAGAAATTGAGCCATGACATTTCAGAGAGAAGGGAATAGCGTACAAAAGTATGAAGTCATAAAAGCAGTGTATGGGGAGACTATAAATTATATGAGTGGAGTATAGAAAGCATAGGCAGGGGGAATGAGTGCTTGAAATGTAGGTAGAAGCCAGAAGACAATCACCCTAAACAGAATGGACATCATTCTGTTAACGTTTGCAAAGGAGATACTGAAGGTGCTTGGTAATCAGGCAAGTCACATGATCAGATATGCATTAGTAAGCTTACTCTGCAACCAAGGGTGAAAGAAAACAGGTTGAAGGATGGTTAACTGGGAAGAATTCACAAAGAACATGGAATAATCCAGGAAAAACACGGGATGTCTAAAACAGCCAGTGCTGGAGAGAGATGCAGAAATGTGAGAGATGTGATAGGTATGCTAACTAATCAGGTCTTTAGAGATGATAAGGTGGTGGTGGGGGGGAGGCAGTGTTTGGGGTTCTGAACCAGGGTCCAGGCTTGAGTTTCAGAGGGTTTTGTGAATTCCCTGAAGATTTAATCTAGACATTTTCCATTTGTGCAATTATGCACATTTATCTGGGGGATGGAGGTCTGTCGCTTTAATCATATTCTCAAACAAGTAAAAAAGAGAAGGACAGATTAGTAATATTTTGAAGATTCCAACCTGATATCTGTGTAGATGTTGGTAGTCTGAACTGAAATGGGGATATTGGATACATAGTAGAAAGGAATATAAAATAATTCTTTGATAAAGTATCATCTTTAGGGTACCAGTGTTTTAAAGGAATTATGAGTCAAATTTTTAAAACAATAGCTCAAAGACTTTTTCTTGCCTTTTAGCATTATGTCCTAGGAAAACTATTTTGTACTTAGAAATAAGCAGAATTTTATCTCTGGATATTGATAGTTAAAAGTGTTTATTTTGAAGCAGATTAAATAAATAAGCCTTAAGTCATCTTATTACTTATTTATCAGGTCTTTAAGCTTTTAAACTTAAAGCCATAGTGATGTGAACATTTAAAATTGTTCCTCTCAAGTAAGCATGAACATTGAAATTCAGAATGCTGGGACAAGAGCATTGTGTGTGGGGGGACACTTGGTGCTAGCAATAAGTCAGTTAAGGAGGATGCCAGCCCAGTTTCTTTTCTATTCATCTGTATGTAATTTAAGAACAGTTGTAGATCATCTTTAATTGCACTAGCATTTTTCTGCCAGTTAAACTCAGTGAAAGGCAGCCCGTCAGATATATTTTATGTCTCTCTAGGTCAGATTATCGTTTGAGAGCATAGAAAGTGGGGTACTTGCACTCCTGGTGAGGTGCACTCACGTAAGCTGTAGGTGGCTAGTCTTTCACAGATATCTTCATTATACTTAGTTAGTTGTATTCCATAAATAGGTTTTTTAATATAAACTTCCATTCTCAGTTGTTCTCTTGATGTAATAAAATAGATTTAAAAATTTTTAGATTTGTGTAATAGGAATAAACTTTGTGCCAGTGACTGGAACTATGATCTTTACATCAAGGCAAGGCTACATTTTGTTCTAGACAAGGCTGTTTTGGTTTATTTTTCCCCACGCTCTGTCTTTTCAGGTTGAATTACTGATTTTTCCCCCTTTGTTTTGTTTGTTGTGGTTTTGATGTTTTTTTTCCTTTCAGCTAAAGGAGCAGCCCAGTGGTTTTCAAGAAGTGCCAAAGTGCACTGACTGTCTCATGATGACTGGTGCCTCAGGGAGGGTCATGATTCCTGGATACAGGATCGACCTGATCCTGGATGTCACTTCAAGCAGTCAGATCGTGGGGAAAAGCCTTGTCTAATGGCTAGCCTTCCTCAAAAGTCTGATGCTAGTCATCTCGGAAGGCCTCAGAAAAAGCCTTAAAGGTGAGCAGAGTAGAGTGTAGTTCTCTCTGGGGGCTGTGACTATTTGTTGGAGAATATGATTCAACATAGAATGATAACCCTAACCTGACAAATCCGAGGTTCAGTTTGGTAAATTAGTTCATAAATTTGTTGATGATGATGATCAGACCCCAACTTTTGAGTTATTAGAAACTAATAACCTCTTAACCTTAAGATGTGTAAAGGGGGGAGTTTGGTATTTCCTGGGCCCTTCAAACCTTAGACTAGGATCTGTTGTCTTAAAGGGAAACAACCTACTTTCATAGCTAAGGAACATTTTGGTTATAGAATTGCATTGTAAGTACAGATAGGTTAAAAAAAAATTAACTAGTGAGGTATTCTCTTAGTTTATATATTTATCATGTATTGATTGTTTATCAGGCAATTGGGCTTCAGGATTCTGAAGGACAAATTTGCATTTGATTTGCCAGTTACAGTAATTTTTTAAAAAACATAACCACCTGTGAAGCAGTTAATTTATGTAGCTCATATTTTATTACATTCAACTTAAAGAATATTAGGACTGTTTCATTATTTGAATAACATTTTAGCTCTATAAAAAGACTTTTTAGAGATGTTTTGAGAAATTTGTTTTGGAAAAAGCTTAATTCTAGGCTTTTTTCTCTGTGCTTTGAAGCATTTACAGAACTGTTCATATAATCTTGGTTGCCAAATTTTCAAGTAAATTCTAAAATTTACTTGAAAACATCATAGGCTTTATTTATTTATTTATTTATTTATTTTGTTGCCGTTGTTGAGTCTCCTGTTAGAAAAAAAAATATGGGCATGAACTATCCCCAATTTTTGTCCATTTTTATGTTTAGATATTATGTATATATAATTATGTACATGCACATACCTGTATATTAATATTAGAAAACATCTACAAAAATAGAAATTTTAAAAAATGAGATGAAAAACTTAAAAGTCTGTTAACTTTCTTCCCTCACATCATGATGTATACCAGGAGTATGCAGACTTAAAGGACCAGGTAGTAAATATTGTAGGCTTTTCAGCTCACCTGGTCAGATAAAAACTGCTCCATTCCACTGCTGTAGGGCAGAAGCAGCCATGGACAATGTATTAAATGAATGAGTGTGGCTGTTGTCAATAAAATTTTATTTATCAAAACAAGCCAGAGGCTGGATTTGGCTGCTGGGCCATAGTTTGCTGATCTCTGAAGTATACCCTATTTTGAGACCAGTACCCTAGACCTTGAATTGTATTAGACCGTTTTCAGGTCCTTTTCGCCATGAATTTTAGAGTGCAGTTGGTCTTCCTTAATGAAGTGAGCAGAAGAATTCTAGTGGTCAGCATGTATTCAGTTTAATTGAACAAATACTGAAAACCAGTCATGTTCAGACAGAAGTTGGACTTCGAAAGATTAATTTAGTTTGGGAAGTAGATGAGTGCAAAGGCATAAAATTCATAGAAGAGAGAGTGGGGGAACTATATATACCTCAGTACTGATAGTTGGCAGTGTTTAGTTAAGAGGGAGGAAATAAGACTGGGCGGACGACCTGGACCCCTGTGTATGCCCTGCCAGGGGATGTAGGTGTCTTAGAGGTTGATGGTAATAACCATTGAAGAGATTTTAGTATAGGAGAAAGTGATCAGATTTGGATTTTAGAAAGATAGTAGTGACAGTGTGGAATATGCGAGGAGTTAGGTAATTTTGGCAACTTTTTTTTTTTTTTCAACCTCGTAAAAGAGGATGAAATTGTTTGTGGGTCGTTTAACACCAGATAACAAAATAAAGAAACTTGGAATACTATTTAACAAGAAAAGGAAATGGACTACCGACATGCTATAACATGAATGAGTCTTCAAAACATCATGCTAGGTCAAAAGACCACATATTGCTTGGTTCCATTTTTATGCATCGTCCATAAAGAAGATTACTAGTTGCCTGGGGTCGATGGGGGACTGACTACAGATGGGCAGAAGGGATCTTTCTGAGGTTTGGAAATGTTCTAAAACTGAATGGTGGTGATTGTTGTGCAACTCTGTAAATTTACTAAAAATAATTAAATTGGGCACTTTTAAAATGGATGTATTTTTCAATATAGTTGTTAAAAAATTAGACCTCACCATTGAAATTTATAGGAGTAAAACTTTGTGAAAGAAATTATTTTCGTATCATTGACTGCTAAGTAATTTAGTTACTCTTTTCTCTGAACAGATTTTGCTGTTAAACTACTAGAACCAAAAAACCTTTTTTTTTTTTTAATTTAAAGGATATACACTGTAACTACGAACTGTAAGAACTACCAACTAAATAAAGCAGATTGTTACCAAATTTTAGAGAATTCGCTTCAAGTTTAATAATTTTTTAATTTTCCATTCCTTATTCAGTATCATGAAGAGAGAACCATCTTAAATGTTGCTTATATTGGATAATAATATTAAAAAACTAGAAATAGCTTAAGGGATATGTACTTGATTTTTTTTTCAAGGAAATAATTGCTAAAAAAAGAACTTGAAGTATGATGATTCTAAAAATCAGTTGCTTTTCTATGATATTAACAGTCATTGAGAATGAATGAAAAGAATACAAAGCAATTGGAAAATGATTAATTACAGTAATTTATTGAGGGCTTACTATATGCTAGGCACTGTTTCTTAGAAGCAGATTTTTTCTGTTTCTTTTATTCTTGGCTGCCAAAATAATTTATGAGGTTGAAAGTAAGCATTAAAAAGATAAGTAATAAATAAGACTTAATTTTCTTACTTTTTGTTGCTTAATTTCACATCTCACTTAATTCCCAATTCTGTGAGAGTGAGGAAAATGAGTCCTGGGATAGCTGATTCTCAATTGAGAGCATGGCTAAGACTTGCCTGTTGGTTTTTTTTTTTTTTTTTTTTTTTTTACTTCAAGTTTATTGCTTCTCACGCTGTAATGTGGAATTTAAAAACAACAAAAAACCATACAGTGCTGCATAAGGATAGACATCTAGATCAATGGATAAATTGAGAGTTCAGAAATTTATGGTCATTTATACATTTATGGTCATTTGTTCTTCAACAAGAGAACCAAGAATTTAATGGGGAAAGAATAATGTTTTCAACAAGTGGTACTGGACAACTAAATATCCTTATGCAGGAGAGTGAAGTTGGACTCTTACCTGACACCATATACAAAAATGAAATAAAAATAGATGGGCAATGTAAACGTGAGAGCTGAAACTTTCGGAAGAAAACATACAGACTAAATCCTCATGGATTTGGATTAGGAAGTAGTTTCTTAGATTTGACAGAAGCACATCCAAAGAAAAATTAGAAAAATTTGACTTCATCAAAATTAAAAACATTTGTTATTCAAGATATCATTTGTGATATCAAGAAAAGATTGTAACAGAATAGGAGAAAATATTTGTAAATCATATATCTCATAAGGGCCTACTATCCAGATTATAAAAAGAACTGTTAAAACACAAAAATAAAAAGACAGCCCAATTAAAATATACGCAATGGATTTGAAGTATTTCTCTAAAGACATGCAAATGACCTGTAAGCACATGAAAAGATGTTCACCATCATGAGTCATTAGGGAAATGCAAATCAAAACCATAATGGGATACCACTTTATAACTGTTGTAATGATTATAATAAAAAAGTTGGTTAATAACAAATGTTGGTGAGAATGCAGGGAAACTAGAACCCTCATACATTACCAGTGGTAATGTAAAGTGATGCAGCAACTATGGAGATAGTTTGGCAGTTCCTCAAGAAGTTGAACACAAGAGTTATCCAATGACACCCAAATTCTACTTCTTGGTATGTACCCAACAGTAATTATAATATATCCATATAAAATGTCTTTATCAGCATTATTTATAATAACTAAAAGTAGAAACTGGTGAATGGATGAAGAAAATGTGGTATATTACACACTGGAATGTTACTTAGCTTAAAAGGGAATGAAATTCTGACACTACAACACGGCCGAATCTTGAAAAACACGCTAAATGAAATAAACCAGATACAAAAGGCCAGTAACTGCATGATTCCCTTCATAGGAAATCCTCAGAATAGGCAAATCCATGGAAACAGAAAAATAAAGTGGTTGCTAGGGCTTGAGGGTAAGAGTTGATGCTAATGTGAATGGGGTTTCTCTTTTGGGTGATGGAAATGTTCTGAAATTAGCAGTGGTGGTTGTGTAATTCTGCCTCCCTAGTTCAGCCATTCCAAAAAAATGAAATGGAGAAACTCATATCTTTACCCTCACATACCTTATTTCCCTCTCTACTGACTTTCTTAAATTTCCTTATCCCTTTCTTGGCAAATTTAGAAATTATTTCTGATTCTCCTTGACTTCCCTACCTCTTTTTTTGTTCCTTAATCTGTTACAGTCTAGCTTCTGATTGTGCCATTCTTAATTAGGTCACTAATGACTTAATCATCAGATTCAGTCATTGGTTTTTAATTTTTCTCTTCTTTGAGCCTTTGCCAACATTATTGAACACTTTCTTAAAAGTGGCTTCTGGGGGTGCCTGGGTGGCTCAGTGGGTTAAGCCTCTGCCTTCGGCTCAGGTCATGATCTCAGGGTCCTGGGATCGAGTCCCGCATCGGGCTCTCTGCTCTGCGGGGAGCCTGCTTCCTCCTCTCTCTCTCTGCCTGCCTCTCTGCCTACTTGTGATCTGTCTGTCAAATAAAAAAAAAAAAAAAAAGTGGCTTCTGGGCTTACAGTCTCCTGCTTTTCATTTGGCTTTTGGTTTCATTTAATCCTTGATCTTTCTTGAACCTGCTTTAATCTTAGATTTTATTTTATTTTGCCTTTATATTTGCTATGCTCCTTTCAGGCAATTTCATTTATTCCCACAGTTTCATCCATCAGTAAATAAAAATTTCTATCTGTAAACAGATTTCTAAAATTTGTTTTGTTAGCCATTATCTTTTAACTTTCTTTTAATTTTTGATAGGGTAAGCATCAGTAGATAGACAAAACCTTTCTAAACAAAAGCTCTTTAGGGTCCTCAGTAATTGTTAGGCATGCAAATGATATTATTGTATAAACTGTTAGAGCACTGCTTGGAGGGACATGTATATATTTTATTGAGATATAATTGACATATAACATACTAGTTTGGGATGTACAACATAATAATTTGATATTTTGTATATATTATGAAATGATGCCTGCAATGAAGTCTAGTTAACATTGATTACTACACAGAAAACTTTTCTTCCTGTGATGAGAACTTTTAAGATCGTTTCTCTTAGCAACTTTCAAATATGCAGTACGGTATTGACAGCAGTCACCGTGCTGTCCATGACATCCCCATGACATTTTTGTTTTATCCTGGAACTTTGTACCTGTTGACCCCCTTATCCCATTTTGCTTATTCCTACTGCCTTTATCTTTCTCACTGAGTTTTGATACTACTTAGGCATTCTCCCTTTTGCCTTTATTTCCTACCTCAGGGTATCTATACTCCCCTCAGTAGGCATAAAAGGCCCTTTTCCCATGGTTTATTTGGTTTACATTGCAACTGAGTGCTTCATCAACATCAGAGTGTCCCAGTTGTTCATTGAGTCCATCCACACTCTTACTTACTGGCACCTGTTACATAATTCTGGGATGCTTCCTATCTCTTCCCACCTTGCTCTTCCTAGAACCTCAGTATTTGTTAAGACTACCTCCTGTAAAGCTTTTAGGCATTTAGTTATATTTTCTTCTCTATATTTTTAGGGCTTAATTCTTATCACTCTTATCCCGGTTTATATTCATTCTTTTACTTGTTAACTCTTCTCACTTCCTCTAGATGTTGTGGTGGCCTCTGGCAGGGCCTTCAGTTTGGAACTCCTACCCTTTAAGTTACTTCCTCAGCAATTTTTTCCCCCATCTGTGTCTCTATTCTGACTTCTGAATGTATCTGTTACTATTACCATCATTATCGTCATTCTTAATCATTTATCTTTCTGTCCTACTTCCATCTTTGTCTTTGTTAATCTTTCTTGGAGTTTTCCTTTACTGGATTGGTAAAGGGCTTGGCTTTTGCTAAGGTTTGTATATTGTTTTATTGAGGTGAAATTCACATAACATAAAAATTAATCATTTTAAAATGACCAATTTAGTGGCATTTAGTAAACCTTTCCTTTTTAACAAAACTCATATCAGAAAGAAATCTAAAGATGCTGTAAAAGACTGCGTTGGTTCTTTATCCTAGCAAATGCTAGGATAGGTAGCTTTCTTTCATACACTTTTTTTCAACCAGGCAATTTCAGTTTTGGTATTTTGGGATTTTAAACTGTTCTAGGAAATAATCAGGAAAATAACTGAGGATTATGATTGTTGAAGGATAAAACCTTAGGGAGAGAAAGGAAGTTGAAGGACTAAATCTTGAGTCTTAGAACTATTCCTATATTTACCGGGAAGGAGGAAATCAAAATGAATCTAAGGGCTTGATCCTAGTTATGTGGGTTTGTTTTTGTTTGTTCTGAGGAAGAGCTTCTGTTACATTTGAGGAAGGAGATTTAAGAAATACTCAGTTTCACCAAAAATGTTAACATTTTATTTGAAGCTTTTGTCCCATCTACATTATCTAAGCAAATTGAGTAATTGGGACTAGAGTGGGGACTTGATCCTGGAGGTGCTGGCTTTCTATTTCTTAAATCACAAAGGCGTTTAGAATTAGTTAGATTTAGAATGTGTGCTTCCCTGCCTTTAGTGCACATATAGTGCCTCTTTGAATGCATATTTAATGCAACAGAGCAAAACAAATTGACAAGCATCTAGTTGAACTTCCAAGGATTCTGAAAATCTTCTGGCAAGTTTATTTTTTAAGGTATTGGTTCTGCTGCTGTAATTGGACAAAAGCAATAGTGGCTTAAAAAGATGGAAAGGTTTTTCTCTTACAGCAGAGACTGAATTGGTTAGTGGTCTGGAGGTAGGGTGGTTCTGCTCCGAACTGTTGCTTACTTGTGCCCCAGCTTCCTTCTACTTTGTTGCTTTGTCTGCCTTTATTTGAATGGTTGATACTGGTTTTACAAAACACTCTACCTAGTTCAACACTATAACTGAATTTCAGCCTATGGGAAAGAGTAAAGAATGTGGAAGGCAGGCAGCCACCTGGTATGAGCATGACCTAATATGGCAGCTCCAGTGGGAGTCCATCAACCAGAATTTGACCACACTTACTGTGAGGCAGAGGGGGAGATGTAAAGTCTTCTTGGGTGGCCGTGTGTCTAGATAAAATTTGGGGCTTTTGATTAGTGAGAAGAGAGGTTAGATTTTAAGAAGCAGTGAGCAGTTTCTGAAATAAAATGTAAAAAAAAAATAATTTTATTTTAAAAGCTTTGGAAACCACTTTCTAATATGACTGACTACTTGTTCTAAGTTTATCTTGTTCATTTCTGCCCCAGACCTGGAACATACCAAGTTCTGTGTATTAAGAAATGGTATATGTATATGGAGATCATAACCTGGGTTTTCAAAGTGGGCTGTTGAGTTTGTCATTGTTTTGAGGCCTTTTCAGTGGACAGTTAGGAAGTACATTTTTTTTCCCCCAAAAGAGAAAGTGTGTCCTGAATTCACACTAGTATTTCCGATTAAAATTTAAGGTAGGTATTTGTTAAAGAATATGATTATGTTATAAAGATCCAAGTTTGATTCCTAGCTTTGTAGCTAATTAGAGGTGTAACCTAATTCTTTTTTTTTTTTTTTTTTTTTTTTTAAAGATTTTATTTATTTATTTGACAGACAGAGATCACAAGTAGGCAGAGAGGCAGGCAGAGAGAGAGGGGGAAGGAGGCTCCCCGCCGAGCAGAGAGCCCGATGCGGGGCTCGATCCCAGAACCCTGAGATCATGACCTGAGCTGAAGGCAGAGGCTTTAACCCACTGAGCCACCCAGGCGCCCCAGAGGTGTAACCTAATTCTTTCTTGTTGTTTGAAGCCTTAGTTTCCTCAACTCTAAAATGGGGATAGTAATAGCTCTATCTCATGGTTATTGTAATGACTAAGTGAGATAATAAAGGCTTAAGAGATTTTGCTGTTTTTATTACTCTCTATCACATTACAGAAAGGAGAAAATTCTAATTCTTGTAGGGATCAGAGAAGACTTGCTCATGAAAGCAACAATGATGCTTTCAGGAAAGATAGGATTTTAGTGGGATATACAAGTTTTTGTATCAGGATAACCAGAGACTAGCCAGGGAGTATGATCTCCATTGGTTAAAACTGGAGCATAGGATTTTGTTTTGACCTTTAAAAAAAGAAAGAAAAGAAAAAAAGCCCTTTTCCTTCATAGCATTTAGCATAATGTCTATTGCATAGTAATCTGTGTACCTATCTGGTTTATGCACTGTAACCCCAGTGCCTGGCAAAGAATAGTCGCTCAGTTGATACTCATACTATGAATGAATTTTTACAGCATTTATAAATAACAAAAAATTTAGCATTTGATTATATACATATATTATTTTCCTGAAGTTACTTCCTAAGTGTTACCTTATCCCTAGTTCTGCTATAGCTTAGGAATTACCAACTGACCTAGTTTCTTTAAAACCAGTAAATTTTATTTATTTTAAAAGATTTTATTTATTTGACAGACAGGGATCACAAGTAGGCAGAGAGGCAGCCAGAGAGGCAGGCAGAGAGAGAGAGGGGGAAGCAGGTTTCCCGCTGAGCAGAGAGCCCGATGCACAGCTTGATCCCATGACCCTGAGATCATGACCTGAGCTGAAGGCAGAGGCTTAATGACTGAGCCACCCAGCTGCCCCTCCTTTTTTATTTTTAACCATTATGAATAAAGTCACTGTGTACATTGGCAAACAGGTCCTTTGTGGACATAAGTTTTCATTTCTCTTGGGCAGCATTTGCATAGGAGCGCAGTTGGTGGGTGATATGGTCAGTGTGTATCTAACTTCCTAAGAAACTGCCAAACTATTCATTAGGGTGGCTCTACTAGTTTTGCATTCCCACCAGGTATATGTGAGAGTTCTAGTTGTTCTACATCCTTCCAACACTTGAGTGTTCTCAGTCTTTTAAATTTTAGACAACATAGTGGGTGTGTGGTGGTATCTTTTGGTTTTAGTTTGCATTCCTAATGACTAATGGTGTTGAACATCTTCTCATGTATTTATATGCCATCTGTGTGTCTTTGGTGAAGTGAGTGTTCTTATATGTTGCCCATTTTTTATTGGATTGTCTTGTTATTACTGGGTTTTAAGAATATTGTACATATTCTGGATACAAGTCCTTTATTGGATACCTGTTTTCCAAATATTTTCTTTCAGTCTATGATTTGCCTTTTCCTTCTTTACAGTGTCTTTTGAAGAGCAAATGCTTTAAATTAATTTTTTTCTTTTATGGTTTGTGCTTTCTGTATCCTATTTCAGAATTTTTTGCCTAGCCTAATGTTACTAAGATTTTTCTCCTATATTTTCTTCAAGGAGTTTTATATAGTGTGAGCTCTCTTAGGATCATGATTAGTTAGAATTTTTATGTCTCATGGGAGGAAAGTATTGAGATTCATTTTTTGAAACATCATTAACTAATTTATCAGTGCTATTGTTAAAAAGATAATCCTTTCCCCATTGCATTGCTGTGGCATCTTTGTTGAAAGTCAGTTGGTCACTTATGTCTATTTCTGGGCTTTCTATTCTGTTTTGTTGATTTCTATGGCTGTCTTTTGCCGACAGCAATATCTAGTCCTATTAATTTAATATGTCTTGAAGTCAGTTAGTTTAAGTTTCCAACTTGTTCTTCTCCAAAATTGTTTTGTCTCTCCTAGGTCTTTTGAGTTTGTTTAGCCATAACATTTTAGAATTAGCTTGATAATTTTTTGCAAGAGAGCCCACTGCAATTTTGTTTAAGTAAGCTCTAAGCCCACAAGGGGCTTAGATCAAGATCCACATGCTCTACTGACTGAGCTGGCCAAGGCGCTCCACCTACTGCAGTTTTAATTGGAATTACATTGAATCTATAAGTTAATTTGGGAAAAGTCAACACCTCACATTATTAGTTATTCTAATCCCATGGAGATGGTAATCTCAGATTTTTTAAGTTTAACTTTTCTCGTGTTTCTAGTTTTTACTGTATGTTTTGCACATGTATTTTGATGCTCTCATAAATTGGTCTTTTTACTTTCAATTCCTGATTTTTGCTTGCACATAGAAATAGAGTTAATTTCTGTATTTTGACCTCATAATCTCTGATTTTCTTAAATTCACTTATCCTGTAGTAGCTTTTTGTAGATTTTTGGGAATTTTTTTGCATATAGGATCGTGTTTGTAAATGTAGAGTTTCACTTACACGTTTTCAGTATCTGTCTGCTCTTCCTTTTCTTGCTTTTTTTTTTTTTTTAAAGGTTTTATTTATTTGACAAAGAGAAACAGCGAGAGAGGGAACACAAGCAGGGGGAGAGGGAGAAGCAAGCTCTCTGCTGAGCAGGGAGCCCGATGTGGGGCTTGATTCCAGGACCCTGGGATCATGATCTGAGCCAAAGGCAGACCCTTAATGACTGAGCCACCCAGGCGCCCCTCCTTTTCTTGCCTTAATGTGCTTGGAAAAGTGGTGAGAATGGACATCTTTGCCTTGTTCCTAATCTTGGGGGATGCGATTGGGAGTGAAAACTTTAACCATGTAAGTGTGATGTTAACCGTAGGTTTTTTGTATACTCTTTTTATTGGATTGTGGAAATTCTCTTTTGTTCCAGTTTGCTGAGGCTTTTTTTTTTTTTTTTAAATCATGAATGGCTAGTGAAATGTCAGATGTTTTTAATGCATATGTTCAGATCATCATGACTTTTCTTTTTTAATCTTGTTGATATAGTGAATTACATTGATTTTTGATGTAGACCAATTGTGTGTGTGTGTATACACACACATGCGTATATATATATAGTTGTGTGTGTATCCTTGTTACATATTCTGTAGATGAGGAAGCTGATACACAAAAGTTGTGATGTAAGAAAGCAAACAATAGGAACCCAGAAAGCAGTAGTTTGAATTATTTGCTATAAAGTCAAGCAGAAAAACAGATTTTAGTAAGGTGACTTTATATGGCACAGTGTAAACATTAGACGGGAATCCAGATAAGTAACAGGATGTGGCAAAGTGGGAGGAGATGGGTTTAAATCTTGTTTTTTCCTAAACCTGCAGTAATTTGGACTAATGTATCAATTCTTTGTGTAAAGGTTTCTTTAACCTCCCCCTACCCGCAAATGATTCTGTTTATTTGATTCTAAGAAAGTTTGCCCATTCTCCACCCTCCTCAGCTTTTCTGAAATCAGGAGAGTTGTATTAGCTCTCAGCAGGGAGGTAACCTGTGATGGACTTGTATCTGGTAGTGTCTGTGTCAGTGCAGATTTTAGGCAGGGGCGTGAGTCATTAAGCTCTCATTCAGGCTGAACTGTTTGCTTTGCTAGCACCTCATGTCAGGTGGAATTTTTATATTCTATTTTATAGAGCTAAAATGTTTCAGTTTAATGTGAACATTTGGCTAATAACTGCATTTACAGAAAAGCTAGTAATAAAGGCAGGATTTCCTTCCCATTCTCATTTTCTTTTCACAAAGGCTTTTAATTACTTGCATTTTTAATTGTGTCTACTCACATACATACAGGTGTTTTTTTTTTTAAGATTTTATTTATTTATTTGACAGAGAGAGAGGGATCACAAGTAGGCAGAGAGGCAGGTGAGGAGAGAGAGGGGGAAGCAGGCGGAGCCCCATGCGGGGCTCGATCCCAGGACCCTGAGATCATGACCTGAGCCAAAGGCAGAGGCTTTAACTCGCTGAGCCACCCAGGCGCCCCTACATATATACATTTTTTTAAAAACATATATTGTGGAGCTTTCAAATATATACAGAAGTAGGGAAAGTAAAGTAATAAACCTCAAGAACCCTTATCCAGCTTCAACTGTTACACACATTTTGTTGGTCTTGTTTTTATCTGTTCTGCCCCTACTGCCATTTTTAGCAGGAACATTTTATTATATTTATTTATTTTGAAGGATTTTATTTATCCTACAGAGAGAGAAAGAGATCCCACATGTGTGAGCAGACGAAGGAGCATAACGGGAGGGAGAAGGAGGAGAAAAGAATCTCAAGTAGACCCCTCATGGAGTACAAAGTTGCATGCACACGGTACTTGATCTCACAACCCTGAGATCCTGACCTGAGCTGAAACCAAGATTCGGACGCTTAACTGACTGGGCCACCCAGGTGCCCTGGGAATATTTTAAAAGCAAATTACAAACACTGTATCATTTCACTCATAAATACTTCTGTATGTGTCTTTGACATTTAAGGACATCTATATCTATCTGTCTACATCAGCAGTGTTCTATAGCCTAATGAAACTTTAATATATTTTAACATTTTGTTAAATTTAAATTAAAAAATTTTTTAAAGATTTTTATTTATTTATTTGACAGAGATAGCAAGAGAGAGGGAACACAAGCAGAGGGAGTGGTAGAGGGAGAAGCAGGCTTCCTGCTGAGCAGGGATCCCAATGCGGGGCTCAATTCCAGGACCCTGGGATTGTGATCTGAGCCAAAGGCAGATGCTAAATGACTGAGCCACCCAGGCACCCCTAAATTTAATTTTTTAAAAATAAATTCTTTGCCCCATGTGAGGCTTGAACTCAACAACCCTAAGAACAATAGTCACATGCTTTATCCACTGGGCCAGCCAGTGCTGCTAAATTTAATTTTTAAATAAGTTAATTTTATTTTTAATTTATCATTATAGCTTCACAGAATTTTTAAGGGGTCTAATAAATAGTGGTCTAATATCTGATCTTTATTCCAGTCTCCCTAATCGTCTCAGAAATGTTGACAGTTATTTGAACCAGAATCTAAACATGCTTCATACGTTACATCTGATCGTCCAATTGCTATGTATTTTTAACTAGAAGTTTCATAGAAGTTTAACAGAAATTTGGATTCCTAATTCTTGCTTGAAAAATTTTAAAGAACTTATTGCTGTATAGTGAATTAATAATGAAATTTTAATAATATGATAATACAATAGATTACCTACTGAACGATAGGCAGTGCAAATAAAGGCAGTTGAGAAATTGACAAATTTCTGAGAAGTAAAACTCTCTGTAATTATGAAGAATTGTTACTGAGGAATCAACATCTGGCCAAAGTCAGCCTTTGAAAGTGAAGCATTGTATCATCTAGTAATTTGTAATTGAAATAAAAATAATACAAAAATATTCTAAGGTTAATTAATTGGAAATGCAAATGCAACACTGCTAGTCTTTAATATACCTTGAAATTACACTTTTCAAACTGAAAGTGCTAGTGAGGTAAAGTTCATAAGCACAAGCTATAAAATATAGCTTTCTGATGTTCTTAACTTCTGAATGCCAAAAGGGATTCAGAAGAACCTCTAGACCCAGTGTGGAGAACACTTAAAAGTCTATGATACTCAAATTCAAACTCGGCGGTAGGAGAGAAAGAAGGATATGAAGCCGCATGGATAATTGTATGCTGTTGTTGGAGAACTTTTTATATACATTTAATGTTAAATTTTGGGGAACCAAAGAAATATGTTAAAATGATACAATGCTTTAGAACCATAAGTTATAAGTAATAGGTATGTAGGAAGATAAAATGATGATTCAAGCAGGATGTTTAATTGAAACCCTAGTACAAAGTTCAGCAAATAATGAATTGTCAGCTTAACTTGCTTTGTGATTTGAGGCAATATTTGGTATGAACAAGAGGTCTTTAAGCTTTGTCTTTCTCTGCTTCTTGGAATTACCAAGAAAAGCGTATTATTTTTAGGGGGGTACAGTCTGTTTCCAGAGGATAGGGACATATAAAACATGCTGTGGGAAGTTTTTTGGTAAGTTTTCATACTTGAAGTATTACGTGTTGTCAGTTACCTAGAAAATAGTAGCTCTCAAAATGACTCAGAAAGCTCTTACTATTTTTTAGTTTTTATTTTGTTTTGTTTTTATTTATTTATTTGTCAGAAAGAGAGCATAAGCAAGGGAAGCTGCAGGCAGAGGGAGAAGCAGACTCCCTACTGAGTGAGGAGCCTAATGTGGAACTTGATCCCAGGACCCTGAGATCATGACATGAGCCAAACGCGGATGGTTAACCAGCTGAGCCACCGAGGAGTCCTGCTATTCATTTCTAAAGTTTTTTATCAACATGCTTTAAACTAAACTTCTGACCTAATACTTTATAATTTATTATAGTTTTAATGTTGTATTCTTTATACTTTGAGATTTATTTTTTTATTTTTTGAGATATTTTTAATGTTAATAATTGTGAGT
This sequence comes from Lontra canadensis, assembly GCF_010015895.1. Lineage (NCBI taxonomy): Eukaryota > Metazoa > Chordata > Mammalia > Carnivora > Mustelidae > Lontra > Lontra canadensis. The sequence continues at coordinate 13,616,854 of NW_022631045.1, read as the reverse complement.
AGTTACATGTTATTGTACATCTTTTGAGAAAAATACTCTTTTTTGGTTGTGTGTGCATATTTAAACTTAGTTTTGTAGCTTTTACAAAAAATTATGCTTCATATATAAAGTATTCTGTTACCATTTTGAGCATGTTATGTCATCATTTTAAAAGTAGAGGTAGAGAAAGTGTTAGGGCCTTGGACATAGCATATTCTATATTTTTTTGTCTATAATTGTTTTTGGTATTAGTCCTTTGCTTTTTGCTTTCGTTAATCTGTTTCTTCCTCTCATTCCTATTCCTTTTGCCATCAGCCACCCTGCTGCTTTTCTTAACTATTACATTAACTCCTTAACTTGCCTTGTTTTTTTTTTGGCCTGTCATATCATGGCAAAAATGATTCTAAAGCACACCACTTGAGTGTTACTTTGCTGTTAAAAATGTTTGATTGCTTTCCATCGTTCACTAGATTCCTTAGCAGCCTTCACAACTTAGCCAGTCACCTTATTTATCCATACATCATCCATACATCATTTATTCATTCAGCCATATTTATTGAGTTTCTTCTGTGAATCAGACACTGTGCTAGGCTCTGAGTCTCAAATGGTGAGTAAAAACAAACAGGAGCTCTACCACCATTGGTCTAGTTGAAAAGACAAACATTAAATAAAAACGTCACATAGGGCACCTGGGTGGCTTAGTGGGTTAAGCCTCTGCCTTCGGCTTGGGTCATGATCTCAGGGTCCTGGGATCGAGCCCCACATCAGGTTCGCTGCTCAGCGGGGAGCCTGCTTCCCCCTCTCTCTCTGTCTGCCTCTCTGCCTATTTGTGATCTCTCTTTCTGTCAAATAAACAAATAAAATCTTAAAAAAAAAAAACGTTACATAGATCAAAGTAAAATTGCAATTATCATATATCCTGCAGAAGGAGGAATATGTGCTTTAAGAGCTTACAGTAAGGGCACACTAGATCTAATCGGGGAGCTCAGAGAAAGCTAAGATCTGAAGAAATGAGTAAGATTTACTACACAGAAAGTGGGAAATATGATCATATCAGACTGTGCAAAGAATCTTCCCAATGGGAGTATTTTTTTTTAAAGATTATTTATTTATTTGACACAGAGAAAGTGCACAAGCAGGGGGAGAGGGAGAAGCAGGCTTCCTGCTGAGCGGGGAGCCCAAGGTGGGGCTCAGTTCCAGGACCCTGAGATCATGACCTGAGCAGAAAGCAGACACTTAACCGACTAAGCCATCCAGGCGCCCCCACCCCCACCAAAAGGAGTATGTTTTGAGAACAAGACTAGAAACAAGCTCATGTGACTTAGTGCATAAAAGAAAAGGGATCACTGTATAAAATGGAAGGTTGGCTTGACCACATAAGGGACTCGAAGCAATGCCAAGTCATGTTGTTATTAAAATAAAAGCAATAGGAGGCCATCCAAGGGTTTTATTTGGAGATACTGGGTGGAGGAGGGGAGACAAATGGATGTTGGAAGACCAGTTAGGCATTGTTGCATTAGTTCTGCTAATGGATTGGCTGAGGAGTTTGGTGATGGTAGAGAAATAGTCATTTTAAGAGATACTTGTAAGGTCAAATCAACCAAATTTGGTGACATACATTATATTACATTTGGGGTATAATAAAGAAGAGGGAGATGGCTTCTTGAAATGCTGGAGAGATTATGATACCATTCACTGAGCTAGGAAATGTTGGGTGTCATTTTGGGTGGAGGAAAATCATGACTTCAGTTTTGAAGGTTGAGTTTAAGGTACCTTTGAGCCATTCAAGGGGAATGTCAAGTAGGCAGAAGAATGCTCAGAAGAAAGATCTAGGCTGGATATAGAAAAATGTTTAATATTATCTGAGTATTGATAGTAAATGAAGCTGTGGGCAGGGGTTGAGGGTTTAAAATGTAGATTGGCCAAGACTTAAAACTAAGCCTTGAGGATCTGTAGCAGTTAATGGTATTGAAGGTTGAGTCTGGGTTGTGTGTTGAGGGTAGAATACAGAACAGCCAGAGAAGAGGAGGGAAAACCATGAGAATATTCCAATGTGAAAGCTAAAGGAGGAGTGTCTAAAGAGTGGTAGTTTGAATACTGCTGGGAAGCTAACTATGAAAAATCTCCACTAGATTTAATGGCACCATTATCTATTTCTGTGTAATACATCATCATAAATCTTAGAAGCTTGAAACCAGTGTATTATTTCTCAAGATTCTGTGGGTTGAGGTCATTCAGCTGGCTGCTTAACTGGGGCTGGAATATTGAAGATGGCCTTTTTTTATAATCTGGGGCTTTGGTACTCGTTGTTGCCTGGGCACTTTGCTGCTTGTCCCTGTGGCTTCTGTCTCCATATGCTGTCTGATCAGTCAGTGGTCAAGTTCAATCTTCCTTTCGAGGAAGCTGGCTCCTGAGGGGGTGATAATGAAGTTGTGAGGCCTGTTAAGACTTAGTCCTGGAACACTTTACATACTTGTCATTTATCACAATGACCAAAAAAAATCACAGGTGACTCTCTGTGGGAATTGTTTTAGTGGACTGAAAAGACTAGGGAATGACTAGTAGATGAAGAAAAAAATTCCTTGTCATTCTTTTCTATTTTCTCTAAACTTGACCCAATAGGCTACTAACTGCCTGAATACTTCTGTTTTTTTCCTTCATATATTCCCTTTCTCTGAATGTTGTTCCTCTATCTCCCCCATATTAAAACCTTACCCATTCTTTTTTTTTTTTTTTTTTTTTTTTTTTTTAAGATTTATTTATTTGTGTGAGAGGGTATACGAGCAGGGAGCAGAGGGAAAAGAAGAGGAGAGTCAGACTCCCCACTGAGCGGAGTCCAGAGTGGGGCTCAGTCTCTCTCATGACCCTGAGATCATGACCTGAGCCAAAATGAAGAGACCAATGCTTAACCGACTGAGCCACCCAGGCGCCCTTAAAACGTTACCATACTTAAAGGCCTTCTTAAAAATCTTCAGTTTCTCCTTTCTACTTTACTGTCCAGCAGCTTTGAATTTTAATTTGGTTTTTCATCCTAGTATTTTTTTTATTTCTTGCCTCCTATATTTTTGATGATGATCTTCACCCTGCAAATGCCATCGTCCAATCTACAAAAGGTTCTAGATTCTTAGTCAACTTTTCATTTTCCTAACTTACTCAGATGCTGCTTTTCTGTGAGCCTTCCCTGGTTCATCCGCCAGATAATCACTTACTCCTGTACTCACACATGTTATATCATCAAGTACTTTCAGCCTCTCATATCATGGCAATAATGATTCTAAAGCACACCACTTGAGTGTTATTCTGCTGTTAAAAATGTTTGATTGCTTTCCATTGTTCACTAGATTCCTTAGTGGCCTTCACAACTTAGCCAGTCACCTTACTTATCCATACATCATTTATTCATTCAGCCATATATATTGAGTTTCTTCTGTGAATCAGACACTGTGCTAGGCTCTGAGTCTCAAATGATGAGTAAAAACAAATAGGAGCTCTACCACCATTGTTGTAGTTGAGAAGACAAACATTAATAAAAACGTCACATAGATCAAAGTAAAATTGAAGTTATCATATACAAGGCCAAGTACTTGTTAGGGCTTCAACATACGGAATGACTGTTTCTCCACCCCCTGCTCTAGGTGTCAGGTTTTGCAGCTTATGTTTTTGTGTCCTCTATGTGGTACATACAAGGGGCATAGAGATCAAATACATACATAGTAAGAGAGTAATCCTCCCAGCTCTTGAAGATAAGACTACCTGGTTTTGTGACCTACCATAAACATTACCACAGATTCCGTGTTTGTGTGTTTTGGGGTGGGGAGAGCACAGGTCTTATTGGCAGGACTGAGAGGTGCTTGTGTTCTGACTGCAGCTCTCACTCTACCCCTCTTACTCTTGTACTTTTCTTCCACGGTGGGAATGGGGACACCTCATTTATTTCATTTGACAAATACTGTGATGGGGGGTGGGGCACAGAAAAGAGTAAGATCCTTCTCCTTGCCCTCTCTCAAACTGGTGGGATAGGTAAATAGGTGCCAGGTAAATGGGTCATTAAAACATAAGGTAGGAAGTATGATTATTAAAGGACTTACTATTTGAATTACTTCTGTAATAGAACCAGTTGGCATAACATCTAAGTGCAAGGGAAACCTCCTAAGTGTTGGTACAGATCAATCAGTCTTGACTCTCATGGTTGGCTCTGGTGTGGACATTATCTAGGAGCCAGTTAGGTGGTTGTATACGATGAGAAAGCTGCTTGGTTTCTGAATTAAAGGTGTTTTAAAAGTAAATTTCTTTTGTCTTTTTTTTACTATTTGCTGACTTTTATTCTTTACATTCTGTGGGTCTAAAAAATAACTAGTTAATGTGTAAGAATTCTGGTTATCTAAGGTTTTATAATAGTTTCTCTTAAAGTGAGCTAGCTAAAACATGTCATATTATTTGGCTTGGTATAGTCCTTATTAAATCTTAACATAATGCCATGCTTTAGTAGGTGCTCAATGAATAACACAATAATTAAAATTTAAGTTGAGCCTTAGCCCGTTCTTAGCACAGTCACAAATAATTAGGATTTGAACCATAATCAAAAACAAAACGGTTGAATGAAGGAGAGATTGCACTTTTATAACAAAGGTTGAGCAAGCCTAATGATAGACTGTCATTAGACCTACCTAATCTACCCTTTACTTTTGATACCTGTGGAGAAATAAATTTTATTCCTTTTTAATAAGAAGTTCAGGAAAGACTCAAGGTGAAAAGTCAGTAAGATAGATCTCCAAAGGAAAGAAGGAAAAATGGGACAGTTTTCCTAAATTTAAGCTGGAGTTACGTTTCCTTTTCTGTCAGCTACCAGGATAATTACATAAGTTGTCTGAATGGTGGTAACAATGAAATGAATCACTTAAAATAATATAGAGGGGCGCCTGTGTGGCTCAGGTTGTTGAGCGTCCAACTCTTGGTTTCAGCTTAGGTCATGAATCTTGGGGGGATCAAACCCCGATTCAGACTTTGTTTGTGCTCAGTGTGGAGTGTGGAGTCTGCTGGAGATTCTCTCCCTCTGCTCCTCCCCCTGTTTGCACTCATCTCTCTAAAATAAATAAAATCTTAAAAAAAAGTAAATAATATAGAAAACTTCAATTGTATACAAGTAAAAATAAAACTGTTATTATAAACAATAATTTTCTTTGCTTATTAATAAGTCCATTAGACTGAGGTTTTGCCAAGTACGGTCTTATGAAGACCCTAATAAAGACCAGTAATGTCATGATTATGGGGAGATTACTCTATTCTTGAATTGCATATGATTTAGCCAATTCTTAAAATTTGCAGTCCTTGCATGGTCTAAACTTGATTATATAGCAGGGATTATTTGAGTATGTATCCTCCAAATATGTATCTTCTGACGTGGAATCTTACATTACAACTTATCTCTAAAATGGGGATAATAATAGTACCTGTACTGGTTTGTTATTAAATACATGAAAAGCTCATAGGATTTTGCTTGGCCCATAGTAAGTGCTCAATATCCTAGCTATTATTCTTGCTTACTTTTATTATTGTTATTAGTCATGTACTTAGGAATTGGGAGAGAACAGTAGGAGGGAGAAAACATATTACTGCATCTTTACATTGGATAAAGGAGTAACTTGGGGGGAAAGCATAGGACGTTTCATAAAACAATCTAAATTATTTATAAAATATTAATAATTAGTGGCTTAAAATCACTAGATTTTTAAAGGGATGATTTAAAATTTGCTTCTAAAAGTAGTTATTTTTCATAATTAAACTTTACTTTTTTCTATTTAATAAATTTTTTTTTATGTGGTTATCTCACCACTTGATTTTTTTAAAAATGTAGGTAATGGTTTCACTAGTGGTTAGGCAGTATAATGAAGTGGTTAAGAGCACAGAATCAAGGGCCAGAGCAGCTGGGTTTGAACTCTGCCTCCTTACTATTTACTGTGTACTTTAGAAAGTTATCGGAATTCTTTGTGAAAAAACAGGCGTTTTTGTCATTTGTAAATAGGAATTGTATGGTGCTTATCTTATTTGTTTACTTTTGTGGGTTCAATGAATTAATGTATATAGATGTTAATATATAATGAATTAATATATGTATATATATTTTGTATATATATATGAGCCATATATATATATGGTTTAGAACAATATTTGCTGTATAGTAATAACTACTCTGTGTTGTTAATGACGAATTTTTTTTAGCATCATCAGTGTAGACACTTAACTTTAAATACTCTTACACTGAAGTTTCTTGAAATTAAGTTTTATAAAACTCTTTTCCTGCCAAGTGTTCAGAAATAAGCTAATAAATATCTTCCTAACCAGTATTGTAGTTTTCTGGTTAGCTTATCCTCCCAACACACCTCTAAAAAAAATTCCTTTAGGAACATGATCCCTTTCCTCTGAACTCTTTGAGTGATGGGACCACATTTTATTATGCATCTTTAAATACCCAGAACCTAAAAGATGTTTAATATTTGGTAGGTGAATAAAAAATGATGGCTGAAAGAAGCATGCATAATTTTCAGGGAGTATTTTGCCCTCTTGCAGTATACTTTAATAACTGACAAGGAGAACTCTTTGTTGAAGTCCTTAAAAATAAGGGACCTTTGGGTTTGTGATTATAATCTAATCTACTTTAAGTTGAGGCATGTATGAAGTTTTCTTGTCTTTGATTTTGTATAAAACATAATAAGTTGACTACTTGAATGAACACTTTATCTGCTTTTGACACTTATCTTCATATTAACATATTCAGATATTCTGGATAGATAAGGATAAATGATACAAAATTTCAACATATTTGCCAAATTTTGTGTTTTTTTGTTGTAGATTTTTTAAAAATTTAGTAAATGAAACAGAACACTGCAGATCGTTAAGATGTAGTTTCCTTTGTTCCCCTACTCAGTGTTAACTTTCTTCCCTCTTCCCCACCCCACCCCATCGTGAATTTGGTATGTAGCTTTTTAGTTCACCTTTCTCACTTCTACTACATGTACATGTTATACGTATATAAAACTAGATTAAGTAATAATTTAACAGTGCACACAGATGCTTATCTGTGTCATTTTTCATCTTGCTTTCTTGATACTGTTTTGATTCACAAATATACTCACACTTATAGTAGTCCCCCAATATAAGAAAAAAGGTGATACTCTAGAACAGTGGAGAAAGGATGTTTTTTTAATAGTATGTCAGTTGGGTGTCTGTTTGAGAAAAATCTACCTCTGCTTCTACTCATAGAACAAACTCAATTTCAGATTTAAATGTAAGTGGTAAAATAGTAAAACTTTTAGAAGAATATAGAACAAATTGTCATGACCTTTGAGGGCACAGAAAGTACTAACCATGGAAGAAAATATGTATTAAGATAAGAAATTCAGTTTATCAAAAGATACCACTAAAATAGTAAAAGAGGTCACAAAATGGGAGAAGATATTCACAGTATGTATATCTAACAAGGGACTCATCCAGAATATATTAGTAATTTTTCAAATCAATAAAAAATGTTAACTCAGATTTTTAAAAAGCAGGCAGAAGCCTTTAGCAGGCACTTGACACGGGCATTTTTGCTCCTCGGTGTATACCAACAGAAGCGCATGTCTAGGTTTTTCATAAAAAGACATGCCGTAATTTCATAGTTGTACTATTCATACTAGCAATTAGAAACAACCCAGATGTTTATCAACAAAAAAAATAGATAAACTCCAGTACATGTTCTCTCTCTATTCCTTTGTTGTCTCTCTCTCTCTTTCCCTCTTTTATACTCACATGCTATGTGGCAATGGGAATGAATGACCCACACTTAAATATGCAACAGTATGAATCTCAATCCCATAATATTAAATGGAAGAAGCCATAAGCCAAAGAGACCATATTCTGTAATTCCATTTATATAAAATTCAAAATCAAGGAAAACGTCAAGTGGAGAGAGAGAATGACTGGAGGGGCATAAATTACTAAGTTTCTGTTTCTTGATAAAAATGCTCATTACACAAGGACATTCACCTTGTGAAAGTTCTCCAAGCTATACATTCATGATTTATGTTCTTTTTTGTATGGATGCATGAATTGTATGTATGTTATATTCAAAAAATACTGTTTTGAGATGTATCCATGTTGGATCTTAGAGGTCGTTTATTCATTTCAACTCTGATTTATAAACAGACTATATAGTTTGTTTGTTGATTCCCTTATTGGACTTCTAGGTTGTTTCCTGTGTTCCTGTTTCAAATAATGCTGTAGACAGTATTTTACCTGGCTTCCTGTAAACATACATGAGAGTTTCTTTAAGATGTATAACTAGAGATGGCATTGCTGGTTCCTGGTGTATGCTAATCTTCAGCTTATCAGATATTATCAAATTGTTTTCTAAAATGGTTATATATGAGTGATGGAAAGTTTCCATTGAGATAGACACACACACGCTTCTCATCACTTTTGTCAACCCTTGAAATTTTGCTCACGTGATGGGTGCAAAATGATAGATACCTCATATATTTTTTTTAAGATTTTATTTACTTATTTGATAGAGACACAGCGAGAGAGGGAACACAAGCAGGGGGAGTGGGAGAGGGAGAAGTAGGCTTCCTGCCGAGCAGTGAGTTGGATGCGGGGCTCGATCCTGGGACCCTGGGATCGTGACCTGAGCCAAAGGTAGATGCTTAATGACTGAGCCACCCAGATGCCCTCCCTCATATTTTTAATTTGTATTGTCTGGCCATATGGATTTCCTTAGGTATTTTTTTCTCCCATTTTTCACTATTGAGAATTACCCATTTGTATTTTTGTACATTTTTCTTATGGTTAATTTTATATTGATTTCTTGATTTATGTGTAATTTGCCTTGATTCTCAGAGTCCATATATTCGGAAAGGCCTCCATTTCTGATTTTAACATGTTGCTAGAATTTCAGTTGTAGACTTTAGATTTGGAATAATTGAACCTTCTTAAGAATATTTTTCTTTCAGGCTCTTTGTATTTTTCCTGTCCCTGTTTGCCTACCATTGTTCCTTCCAATATTACTGGCACATTTCAACTATAGGGGATTTTTTTTTTCCCTCTTCTGTTGGTGAGAGGGGATATGGGGAAGGGGAAATGATAAATAGAAAACTAAATAAAAATTTGACAAGTTTTATAAAAGTGATATAACTATGCATGAAATATGCTTGTGACCATTCTTGGTTGTTTTATTTATTTTGCTTGAAATATTTTCCAGATCTGGCATTCCACAAAGGCCAGTTATTTTGTTTTATATTGTCTCCCTTGTAGATGCTTATCATTAAAATATTTGATTTGTGTGTATGCGTGTGTATGTGTATGCCTGCCTGTCTGTGAGTATGGAGAAGCAAGAAAGAGAGAGAATTATCTGATTAGCTGTGTGTGTATGTGTATACAGTTTGGAAACTGTCATTGTCCTATGCACTACCTATATCTGAGGTCTTTGCAGTGCTGTTATCCTGTGGATTCCTGAGACAGTTCCATGTATTGATTATATCCCAGAGTAACTATTCCTCCTCCTTCCTCCATTGCTACTTGTGCTTTGATGTTTTTGTGATCTTAGAAAATGACCGAACACTCGGTGGTTGTGCTTCCCAGGTGCAGAGGTGACTGGTCTGGAGTAAAGGAGATGATGGAAACAGTGTTTTCCTCTTTCTCTTCTGGCAAGGTGTGGTAATATTAGCAAGGGCTTGGAGTTCCTCAGCTGTTTTCCAAGTGTCACGGAGAGAGGTTAGAGAACCTTCCTCACAGAATATCCTGGCCCAAATTTCTTCAACATTCCATCCTACTCCCTCTGACTTCTGCCTTAAGTAGGATCAGTGCCAGAGGAAAGGCTCATGACTCCTGACCATGGTCACAAAACCTTGGCTGATTTGGATTTTGCAGTATTCTCTTGGCATGAAGCTTTCGGAGAGGTGCCAGCTTAGCAAGAGCTTCACTAGGAATTCTCTTCTGAGAATAGAATTTGATTTTTTTTTAATGGTTTAAGGTAATTCATAAAAAAAATTGAGTCTTAAGTCAGTGTAGAATGACTTCAATCCCTAGTTTAACAAGTGCAGAAATCTTTGAGGTGAGAAATAGAAAGGCCATAAGCAATAGTTATGTTTGCTGTATGACCAAAGCAGTCTAAACTTTGGCAATTAATTTGGAAGTGATGTTTTAAAGTATTTTCTGTATTTTAGAGAAAACTCTAAATAAATCCCCAAGTATGGTAATCCTGGGCTTTATTTTTATTTTTAAGAATTATATATGTGATGAAGTTTTTGTTTTTCTGGGTACCATGTCATTATCACACATAAAATATTAATAATTGCAGTAAGGTATATTCCATATTTTCTCAAAAAATCTTTGCTTTTGATTTCTTTGTCTTTTCTTCTGTAATGTTCCACCAACCCTCCTCACTCCCCAGTCTTTGCTTTTTCATGCTATTGATTTATTGGAGAAGGCAATCATCTGTCCTATAGGATGTCCCACTTGCTGGATTTGACTTGTTGCTTCTTGTGGTGGTATTTAACTTGAATCCGTGTCCCTAGCAGTCCCTGTAAACTGGCAGCTAGAATAAAAGGCTTGGTGAGGTTTAGTTCAACCTTTACTTCCCTTTCCCCTTTTCTCCTTTCAGTTTTCCGCATCTGCTGTTGCATCACTTCTTGATACACATTCTTTCTGGTCATCCCCATTTAGTTACGCGAAGATTTGTGTGTGGATTCTCTTGGTCCTCTGTTACTTACTTGGTGCAGAGCTACCCATTAGAATCACTTCAAACTCTTCTAAGATTCTTAAGAATCGAAAATCCTAATTTTAGCAGGTCTGTTGGGATTGGGGAAAGATAGCTGTTAAAAAACACATGGAAAAATAAAAGCCCTCTTCCTTTACTAAGATGTGGTAAGAATCATTATTTTTAATACACTTAATATGTAATTAGAGTGACAAAATTTTCTTTTATGCAGATGCTTTGGGAATATATGTTTTGTCAAAAAATTAAGCCTAATTAAAATTATTAACTGGAAACGTTTGTGGCTGCCGTGGTATATAGAAAAAGTACTGACTTGGAGGCCAGGTCACTTATTCTTTCCGAGACATTTTTTAATCTAGAAAATAGGAATAATATATTTATTAAAGGCTTGTTTTAATGATTAAATGAAATTATTTATTTGGAAGCAGTCCAGCACCTGGTGGTTAGTTGAATGGAAACCTAAAAAGCATTTCAATAATAGATGTTTTTCAATTGAGGTCTTTAGAGTAAAAGCTTAAGAAAATTGACGTAACAGCCTCTCAGGTGCTTATTTTAGCCATATCTTTTCTTCATAAGCATTTGTTTTTTGAGTGCTAGGAGACTGATGATATTTAGTTTTAATATATGTGTAATTAATGTGGCCTTTTGGGAAAAACAGCCTGTGGAATCTTATTTTTTCCCCCCTTATTTTCAGCTCCATTTACCTCTTAATTCTCCTTTGCCTGGAAGTGAATTGACCAAGGAACCTTTTCGTTGGGATCAGAGACTCTTTGCACTAGTGTTGCGGTTGCCTGGCACCATGTCAGTAGAAACAGAACAGTTGACAGGTGTGCCTTTAGATGACTCTGCGATCACACCAATGTGTGAAGTAACAGGCGGTAAGTTTCTTTGCTGGCAGTAATTCAGTGACTTAAGGCAGAGTTGATCTGAATGTTTTAAATGTACATTTCAAAAACTCCATGTTTGTTTTTGTTCAATGAGTTAATGTTAGGAATTACAACGCCATCAATGAACTTCTGTTATCTGATTTGAATGGGATTTAATACTACTGGATCTGAAATGAATGGTATTTCTTTCTACCCATATAGAAAGTGCTGGTATTTGAAGTTGCTAAACTTCTGCCTTACCTATAAAGATTACCAATGGTTCATGAATGCAGTAAAATTATTTTCTCTGAAAAATGAACAGAATTTTGAAAATCATCCCATTAACCATGTAATGATTGATTCCTTGGTTAAGTACAATTTTCCCTAGAGGCAAAGAGGAAGCTAGGTAGTAGGTTAGAGGAACAGGTAGTGAGGTCTTATGCAGCTAGTTCAGGTAGTCACTATGTTAAGTGAAAACAGAGTATTAGGATACTCTGTTGTCACTATGTTAAGTGAAAACAGAGTATCCTAAGACTCTGTTTTCACTTAACATAGTGACTACCTGAACTAGCTGCATAAGACCTCATAATTCCAGAGTATTAGGATACTCTGGAAAAAGAATATGTGAATAGACTCAGAACTTCTGTAATGTGGAATTGGTCAGCAGATGGGTTAAATTCATACGGCTGTGTATTGAGTGTCTGTGTGTACCAAGCACTGTTCTATGCTTTAAGACTGCAGTAGTGGCTATGACAGGCAGTGGTATTCTTGCTTTCACGGAGCATTTTAGTTTTCACCTGATGAATTTAATTTAGTACTCACTCAATGTCCAAATCTGACATACCACTGTTTCACCTGTGTCAGGGGCCGGTGGCCTTAGTCTCTAGACACAGGCAGTGCTCCTTACTGAGATTCCATGATAGACAGCCTCATAAGTTAAAGGAGAATCTAAGGTTCAATTGATATTTTAGGTGCCTTTCTTCTAAAATTCTCAGACAGAAAGGATACCCTACACAGGTATATGAAGTAAATAAGTTAAGAGGTTATTTTTCACATTATTAAATGTTCGTATTTATAGAAGTACTTTCTGGTACTCTTGTAATTCCTTCACAGTTTACTTAAAAAAGATATATACATATATTTTTAAAGGGAAAAGCTATCTATCTAAATTTGAAAATCCACTGTTAACAATTCCTTGTTGCCTTGTGCATGAATGGTATTTTTCAGTGACAGTCCTCATTGTTTCTGTGGGTAGATTCACATTTGTATTCAGAAAATTTTAGTTTTCAGGCTTGGATGGACCCACTTGCTAAAATCCTGATTTTTTTTTTTTTTTTTTTTTAAGCTCTAGGGTTTTTTATTAACGGATAGAAGGCCTTGAAGTTGTAATTTATTTACACTCTTGCCTTGGAAATTTTTTTTATTATATATGCTTAGTTTGAACTCAGAATTATGATAAAGTTATGGGACTATATGTGCTATAACTTTTGCTTCTAGGATCAAGAATATTCCGAGTGGGAAATGAAGTGAGTGGTATAATCAGAGAGGGTCTGCAGTGAACCTGAGACATCATGTAGTGGTTAAAATATCCTTGTCTTTGGGCAGGAATGTACTAAAGCTATTTTGTTTATTCTTGGAAAGGAACATCTCCAGAGGAGAAGATTCTGAAGTGACCCTTGGTAATATCTTTCAATCACCCAGAAACTTTGGTCAAGAAATTAGGAAGCTCCCCCAAATACAAATCCTTAATCTCTCCTTGATGTAGTGGTTTATTTTACTCTTTCTTGCTCTTGCTGTAAGAATATTGAGAAGTTTTTCAAATGCCACTCACCTTTTCACAGATCTGAATAATATGTTCTTTTTTATTATTTTAAGACTGTTTCCTAAAGAAAGTTTTGAGGATAAGACACTAGAAAAATAGAAAAAACAGGAAAGCTAATATCCACTGGCATTGCACTTTCCAAATAAGTAATCTCTACTAACAATTCATGTGCATTTTTTAACTTAATGTGTGTGTACATTTATTTTTCCCATTATAGAATAATTTATGTCACTAAGGAAAAGTTGGAAAGAAATGTGCCTGTGTTGTCACAATCATTAATAAGTTGTTATATTTTCTAGGTATACTCTAAAAATATTGTAAAATTGTCATTGTAAGCATTTTTCTTTTATTAGGTAATTAGTGAGTATCCATTCTATGTAACTGTTTTTAATGCTGGAAATAACAGCAGGAAACAGTAAACAAAGATCACTTTTTGGACTATGTGACAGATAAAATCATAAAATGAATAAGTAGTATTTTAGAGAGTGCTACTTACTCTAAGGAAAAAGCAGGGTAAGGATGTAGAGAGTAACTTGAGGCAGAGAATGAATATTCTTGGAAGGTCTTTGAGGAGGTGATTTTTTTTAAAACCATGAACCTAAAAGTTTGAACTATACTGGTTTGAATCAATGTGTTCCTTATCCTTGGAGATTATCATATTTGTTTAAAGAAATAAAACATTAATTCTTTTATAAATTCTATACCTCTAATATTGAAGTTAAGGCCTCTTGTTTTAATAGGGCTTAATCATTTTTAGTTGTGTCTTAAAAATACTAATCCCCCTAAAATCATTGTTACATTGTGTTTACTGAGTCTTTATTGTGGTGGAACTGACCTAAAACATATTAGTTGCAGGTGTATATCATAATGATTTGGTATTTGTGCATATTGTGACATGACCACCACAGTAAGTCTTCTTAACATACAAGCAGAGATCTGAATAATGGAGTTAACTATAGGAAGATCTATGCAAAGAAAATAGTAAGGGAAGGAACAGACTATATATTTTTGTGAGCAACAGGAAGGCTGATATGGCTGGGGCTTACATAAGGGAGGAGTAGAAGGTAATAGGTTTAGAGCAGTAGGCGAAGGTTGAATATTGAATAGCCTTTTAGGCTATAATAAATATTTTTTATTTTCCAAGTGCGATGAGGAACCATTGGAGGGCTTTTTCTAGGTGGTGACATCTGTTTGTTTTTCTGAACGATCACTTCAGGTGCTGGATAGACTATACTGTAAAGTAGCAAGAATAGAGGCAGAAAGGCTAGTAAGCGATGATAGCCCTTTGGTTTAAAATGTTGGATTTGGGGGGATGGTGAGAGGTGGTCTGATGCAAGGGAGAACTTGAGGATGAGGGCAATGAGAGCAGAATGAATCAAGGATGATTCTTAGATGACTCACTTGGCCTGAATACTGGAGACGAATGGCTGTGACATGGACTGAGATGGGGACACTGGGGAGAAGCAGGTTTGAAGGAGGTGCAGGGATATCAAAGCAAAAAATGCGTAATTGATATGATGGTGGAAGTCCTGAAGATAAAAAGCACTTTATAAGAATTGTAAGACATCTAGAGCAAATAAATTTAACTTTCTTAGCCTCTATGAGGATTGTTGCCCAGTTTATTACAAATATTCTTTTTGCTGCTTCTCCATTTTATTAAAATGCTGGTGTAGTATACTTCTGTGGGAAATTTTTTTTTCCACTTCTGCCTTTAGATTCACTGTATTTAGTTTGATTTTTTTTGTGGACTCTACATAATAGTAAGTAAGCCAGCTCCTTGACTTGAAAGTATGTGCTTGTAAGCCATGATTTTAGAAACTGTGCTTCAATACATAGAGTTGTACATTATAAGGGATGAGTTTTGATTGAGATAATAAAAGAAATATTACATAGGGTATAGGTTTACTTTGTAAAAATGGCAAAATTTGCTATTTCCTCTTTACCTTCAAAAGAATGGATATTTATTATTTAAGTGACTCAAGTTTATTAACTTTTTCTTTAGTTTTTATAAAGCATCTTTGTAATTCTTTTTTATACTAAGGTTATAACTGCTATACTCCTATTTTCCTAATCAATTGATGATTGATTTCCTAATCATTGATGATGACAGGATAGAGGAGCAGAGAGAATTGCTACAATTTTATACTTTCAAATTTTTTGTTTTTTAATGACTTCTTGGGAATATGCTTTAATTTCAGGAAATAAGATAATTCAACCTTTATATAATCTTCTAGATACTTTGTGTATCAAGATGATCAATCTTTATATGTATTGTGACTCGAAAAAATATTTTAATTTATCAATTCTTTCAAATAAGTATGATTTCATATAGGCATTCTGTTTTAAATACTGATTTCAAATTAACATCATGATTTCCAGGGAACAAAGTATACCCAGATTAAAGTTTCTAATGTCCTGTAAAGGTTTGAATCTTGGGCGTATTAACTTGGATAAATTAACCTCTCCATGCTTTAGTTTTCTTATTTATAATCTGGAGAAAGTAAGCCATACAGTTGTTGCAAGGATTAAATAAATTAATATGATAAAGTGGTTGGAATAGTGCCAGGCATGTAGACATTCAATAATTGGTAGGTATTTTTATGATTATGACTACTATTATTGTATACAGGTAGGTTGTTTGTTATCTGATACTTGTTTTTCTAAGTATAGCTGATGGTCGGTTTGAATCACTCTACTGCCTAATGTTTTCTATTCTGAGTAGCCTTTAATAAATCACATGTCGGGTATAAACTGATATGAGTAATTTGATATGTCAAATATAATGATACATAGCTGTGTTTGGAAATAATTGGTAAAATCAGAAAGAAAATGTAGGACTTTTCCATATTGAGCTTATTGCAAATAACATTGTTAAGATGTTTGATTAGACTGTTTTAGTTGTGAAAGTTCTCAGCATTGGTTTGGATCAGCACATGTGATAGAAATATGATACAAGTTACATACATAATTATAATTATCATAGTAGTCACATTAAAAAGGTGAAACTAACCTCAGTATCTTTTAAGTCAGTAAGTACAAAGTATTTCAACATGAAACTGACATTTAAAAATTATTGAAATAGTTTATATTTTTTGTATTAATGTTACAAAATAAGTTATATATTTTATAGTTATTATACATATCAATTTGGACTAGCCATTAGATGGACTAGCCATCTCAGTAGCCATACGTGGTCAGTGATTCCAGTATGGGACAGCACAGGTCTAGATACATTTATGGAAAATCCCTGTTTAAGAGATCTTTTCACTAGTATGTTTTTTTAACCATTAGCATTTTATTGCTCTGTACTAAAAATTCTATAGGTTAAAATATACAAAAGGAAAATTCATTTAAGATAGGTTTAATTCCCTAATATGTAAGCCAAAGGAAATTCAGGAAAAGCACATGCTATCATCTATCTTAAAGTGCAAATATGTCAAATATGCAGTAATTTCTAATTAATTAATTAATTAATTTCCAATTAAATAATTGCGTATCTGCCATGTGCTTAGCATTACTCATTGTGATAATACTTTCATTTATTAGGAGTAAGATCTTGAAGGTTAGTTATTAGATGTTAGGTATATGTATTAAAGATAAACTATACTGGGTAATAGTTGAAGATAATTTTATGTTTGTATTTTAAGTTATATTTTATATAATATACATATATAAGTATATGTATAATGTGATTTTTTTCATTATTGTTTTTTCAGACCAAATTTCTGTTTTCTGTGTATCTACATTTAGAAGAAAAATTGTACATACTGTCATAAGATGGAATTGTTAGTTGATTGAAAATGACCATTTTTTTTTTCATTTTTCTATAAGATAATGAAATAAAGTCAAACTTTGCCATTGAACTTTTGTTAATAGTGTCAGAAACCCAACTGGCTTGGGTTCTGGCTTGCTAAAGGTAGAAATTTCTGCAACTAACTTTATTCTTTTTATCTCAGGCCGCTCATACTCTGTATGTTCTCCAAGAATGCTTAATCAGTGTCTGGAGTCTTTGGTGCAGAAAGTACAAAGTGGGGTGGTAATAAACTTTGAAAAAGCAGGACCAGATCCTTCACCTGTAGAAGGTATTATTGTACTTTTCTTATAGACATTCTAAACTTTATTGTTGAACTAGAACTGAAAAATTACTATGATTTGGCTTTAAGATTGACAAGGTCAAATTATTAAGATGACAAAATGGCTATTGGTAAAGAGGGAAGATTAAACAGGAAAGTTAAGATAAACTGATAGTGGTTCATTAGCATCACTTTTTTATACTGATTGTTCATAATCATATAGGAGTCAAAAACCTTATTAGGCATTTATGGATTAGCAGCCTCATACTTCCTTTTTTAAAAAAAAAAAAAAAGGCCATTTTGCCTCTCTCCAGTATATGTGCTTATCTTGTGTTCCTTAATTGAACAAGAATATTCAATCCTAGGTGTTTAATTCCTTAGCTACATTTTTTTCTAAGGATCAGTCTGGTCAAAAACAAATGATATTGTGTGGTTACAAAAAAGAGGAACCAGCCTTTGCCATTAAGCTGGATTCTATTCTAGTTAAGTTCCACCTGACTTTATTTTAGTATTCTGTGATCATGAACTATTTATATTAGCTAGAGGGTATAATGAGTTACACTAGAACCAATGGACAGCTTATATCTGTGATCCTCTGTGTAGTATGGCATAGCTTATAACAAAATTACAGAGTCATTAATGACACTTGGCAGAGGTGATCCATTGAGTGGGTAAATTGGGAGAACAGAAAGGTCATAAGGAAAAAAAAAACTGGTTACTCTCAGAGGGGTATAATAGGGAAGGAACAGAAAATGGCAAAGTTATATAAATTGTGTTACTGTGTCTTTAAAAAAAAAAGCTTCTTTATATGACTCTTAGACACAGAATGTATTTATTTTTAAATTATTTTAATATTTGGCTTAGAGTTAGGCACCAAGTAAATGTTTAATAAACTGTTGAAGACAGTTGCTGTTTTGCTAGAATTATTTTAGATTGAAGGTAGATACCTCGAGTTTGATTTGCATATTAAATTTTTTTGTTATTTAGGCTTTAGTTAAAAATGATTTTAAAGAAATCTTAATTTAGCAATACTTACCTAGTATTTACTTAGCCAATGGATGACGAAGAGATTGGGTTTTTGCCCCTATCATCTAATAATAGAGAAAACATACCATTCATTAAACAAGTATCTACCAAAAAGTAGGTTTTACTTATTCTGAACTGGCAAGTAAAGGATACTGTGGGACCTCCTTTCAACTGTTGAATTCATAGTTGGAATTTATAGCCTTTACTGTTTCGTGAATTTTAATCTAGGTGTTAAGTTGTCATGATAGTAGAACCATTCAAAAGAAACAGGAAAATTCAGAATTGAGCAAGACTCGGACATTTTTACTAGGTTAAGTAACAATGGATATAATTTAACTTTTTATGGCTTTTTTCCCTTAATGATACGTACTTTCTTTGTCTTAATTTCTTTACTATAGATGGGCAGCCAGATATATCAAGACCTTTTGGATCACAGCCTTGGCATAGCTGTCACAAACTCATATATGTCAGACCAAATCCTAAAACTGGGGTTCCTATAGGTCATTGGCCTGTTCCAGAATCTTTTTGGCCAGATCAGAATTCTCCAACACTAGTAAGTACCAAAATGACCGTGACTTTGTATTAGTCACTGTTTAACTGCTTTTCATAGTAGTTTTAAGTACTGTTACCAAGGATGTGGCTAATTTACAGGAATTAGACAGATATTCAAAGTGCTCTGGTAAGCTATTACATGATTTAGTATACTGTATCATTCATTATGAAGTAATAGAAAAAAAGTGTTGGTTTCCTTTAGAATTGTTTTTGTTTTTTAAGAATTTATTTCTTTATCTGACAGAGAGATCACAAGTAGGCAGAGAGTCAGGCAGAGAGAGAGAGAGAGGGATAAGCAGGTTCCCTGCTGAGCAGAGAGCCCCATGCAGGGCTGGGATCATGACCTGAGCCGAAGGCAGACACTTAACTCACTGAGCCACCCAGGTGCCCCCTCCTTCAGAATCTGTTATGTTTATGTTTTTATTATTGGCATTTGGGTGCAGAATCATAATGTAAGAAGAGTTTCTCTTTGGTCTCTAAATATTAATGTAACATAAGGATTTGTCTCTAGGATACAATTTAGAATTTAAATGAAAGTTTAGAAAATAATTCCAATTGTTTATAATCTTTTAGGATATAGTCTTAGAAATTTATGTTGACTTTCATGGTTTTAGGTTATATCCAGTGTTTTCATTCTGGAAGTTTTTAAATAGAAATGACTTTCTGGTCTTGTTTATATGAATCATTTTTAGAAATTGTGAGATTTATTGAATGATCATTGTGAATTAACAGTATTCACTCTATGGTTCTTACAGTAAAGGGTAAATTCATGCAAATTAATATCTAGCCAATGATATTAATACACTTTTTTCAGAATAGCTTTTTTCGTAGTATCTGAGCTTTTTTTTTTTCTAGTTTCTAGTATCTAGGGATACTTTGTGGGAGAACATGTTAGTAGTTCTTTTGCTATTACCCTTAGAAGATAATAATCATATTTCAGAGATCCATGAAGCAGTTTTTTTTTTTTAAAGATTTTATTTATTTATTTGCAGAGAGAGATTACAAGTAGACAGAGAGAGATTACAAGTAGTCAGAGAGGCAGGCAGAGGAAGGGAAGCAGGCTCCCTCCTGAGCAGAGAGCTTGATGCTGGGCTTGATCCCAGGACCCTGGGACCATGACCCGAGCCGAAGGCAGAGGCTTTAACCCACTGAGCCACCCAGGCGCCCCCCCATGAAGCAGTTTTAATAAAGTTTCATGCAGGTACCATTTTTTAATTAAACTGAAACCTTTCTGAAACTTTTTTTCATTATTATTTTTAAGTTTTTATTTTAATTCCAGTAAACATATGGTATTATATTAATTTCAGGTATAGGATATAGTGATTTAACACGTCCATACAACATCCAGTGCTGATCACAAAACTGCACTCTTTAATCCCCATCACCTATTTCACCCATCCCCTCACCCACCTCCCCTCTGGCCATCAATGTGTTCTCTGTAGTTAAAGAGTGTTTCTTGTATTCTCTTTCTCGTTTTCCCCTTTGTTCATTTGTTTCTTAAATTCCACATACGGGTGAAATCATGTGGTATTTGTCTTTCTCTGAATGACTTACTTTGCTCAGCATTCACTCTTAGCTACATCCATGTCATTTTCTTTATGACTGAATAATATTCCGTTATAATATACATACACCGTATCTTCTTTATCCATTCATTAATCGATGAGCACTGGGACTACTTCTGTGTCTTGGCTATTATAAATAATGCTGCTGTAAACATAGGAGAGCATGTATCCCTTAGAATTAGTGTTTTTGTATTCTTTGGATAAATACCCATGTGATTGCTGCATGGTAGAGGAATTCTATCTTTAACTTTTTGAGGAACCTCCATACTGTTTTCCACAGTGGCTGTACCAGTTTGCATTCCCACCTGTAGTGCACGAGTTGAAACCTTTAAACCTATATCACCTCTTCAGGGCAGTATTTATTTATTTGTACTCTATACATATTTCCTCTATTTATTAGGGATTTAGTGAAGTGGTATGTGAAATTCAGGCTTTATAAGAAGTGTTCTTTTATTCCTTTTCTTTTTTTCTGATTGAATCATCATAGTTTTTAAAATCTGGCCTTTCTAGAGAAGCTCTTAATTTCTTTAGTCATTTTACTTTCTCTTCTGGAGCCCTTTTACCTTTTATAGAACAGATACCTTATTTATATGAAATACTGTCTTGTTGGTTGTTCATTCTGTAGTATTTTAACACCTATAGAGTATGTGTAGTACTTGTTGAGTGCTAATAGAAGGAAATCTAAAACCAGTGTCACAAGCATTATCTGTTAATATTGCTCTAGTGGTCTGTTGCAAATTGTTAGATTTTGAAGTGTGGGATTTCAGTTGGGGGAGGTAAGAATATGAGGGCTTCTGGGTGGCTTAGTCAGTTAGATGTCAGCTTTTGGCTTGGGTGGTGGTCTTGGGATCCTGGCATCGAGCCCCGCACTGGGCTTCCTGCTTAGTGAGAAACCTGCTTCTTCCTCTACCTGCTGCTTTCCCTGCTTGTGCTCTCTCTCTCTTTCTCTGTCAAGTAAATAAATAAAATCCTAAAAAAACAAGTATGGAAGTCAAAAAGAGTAAAGTGTATTTAGAGGAATGAGAAATAGCTGAGTATAGGTGGATCATAACATGTGTGTGGGACATTGAGAGTATTACATAAACCAATTGGCTCATGACTTTAAATGCAAGGTTAGGGGATTTGAGCTTTTCTCACTTCAGTGGGGTTCACAGAATAGGTGAAGATGTTTCTAAAAGAGTGCTGCTTTAGGAAATTTAATCCGGTTGTTTTCATCTGCAGCAGAATTAGGAGATGAGTTGGATGGTAAGCAGGTTATCTAGACGGCTATTGCTAGGATTCATGTAAGAGATTTTAAGAGAATGAATTAAGATGATTGAAGAGAGAATCATAAGAAAGAGACAATATTGGAAAGAACTGGCAAAGTTAACTGAAGGATATTAGAGGGGAAATGAAGTTTTTATAAATAATAGTATTCAAATAACATGTATTGATACTGAAATTAAATGTGATTTGTTAAGAGACTGGTTCTGAATTTATTAGATCATGGCTCCACCAGTTATTAGCTGTGTTTTGGTCAGCTATCTTCTCCACTCAATTTCCCATCAGTTAAATGGAAATAACCGCTATCTCATGAGATTGTTTGGGGGATTAAATGAAGTCATAAATGCAAAATTTTCTTTGCCAAGTTCTAGAAGACATCCTCTCCTGCTAGTACACATTTTCCCCCTTGGATCTCAGTATTTTCATTCAAAAATAAAATTGAGTTTCATGGACTGTTTCAATAAGATAGGTGTCAGGTACATATGAAATGAAGGAGCACAATATGGAGTAAAACATGGTGCTTCCCTTCTGAAATCTTAACCATTCCACAGGAAGATCAGACTAGTAAACATAATACAGAACAGTGTGCTGACTGTACTAGGTGCATGGAGCAGAGCCCAGAGGAGGTGGTGCCTAACTGCTTGTATGTATTTGGAGTACAGGGCAAGAAAGGGTGCCAGGGAGGAAATCTCTTAGATGTCTTACTTGCCAGTTCAGACTTTAAAACTTTGTTTGTTTGTAATATGCAAGGGAGAAAATGATAGAGCAGCCAGGGATAACGCGAAACCAGGGGCATGAAAAGATGCTGATCTACTTGGATAACTGTAAGTGGTTAGGCATGGCTGGAGCACAGGGTATACATGGTGTGGTGGTTGAAAGAGATAGGGATCAGATCATCAAGGATCTTTGTATATATTTAAAGAAAAGAGTCTGGGTCCTATTTTTAGGTGATTCGTTGCTACTTTTACCAAATAATTTTAGATAGGGAAATTACATGATCATATTTATATTTTGTGGCTATGGAATTGATTGGAGGGAGCTAATTAGAGAGGTTAATTAAAAATAAGCAGTTGTACTAGTCTAATCTGAGAAATGATGAAGGCATAAATTAGAGTACTAAGAAATAGAAGATAGAAATTTTTAGAGATGAGAATTTATTGACAGAAGGCAGTAACTAAATACTGAGCACCTGCCAAGTTTATGTGTTCTGCCTACTAGCTTAGAATTTGTGGGATTTTATCTGGCTCTTTGTGACAGTTAAATAATGAGGATAAGGAGGAGATATTAAGGATAACACATAGGTTGTTTTTATTTTTAAAGATTTTATTTATTTATTTGAGAGAGCGAGAGCGAGGGAGTGCGCGCGAGTGAGCGTGCACGAGCAGGGTGAAGGGCAGAGAGAAAAGCAGACTCCCTGAGCAGAGGGCCTGATGCGGGGCCCCATTCCAGGACTCTTGAGATCATGACCTGAGCCGAAGGCAGATGCTTAACAGAGGCACCCCAGGTGCCCCAACACTTAGGTTTTTAAAACAGGTTTTGTAGTTTGGGGGAGAAATAATGAATTGCATAATAACGTGTTGGAGGGATTTATAGTAGATTCTGGTTCTATCTAGTGGACAGATGAAACATAAAAGAAGTGAGGGAGATTTGGTCTCAACACTGGATTTGAGAGCCACTAGGGTATAGGTAGTAATGAAGTAATAAGAGCCTTTTATAGCAGCAAAATTTCAAATTATTTCTTCATAGCTCTTATTTCCTTCATCAGTCTTCAATTAGTGAGATTTTTAGGAAGGGGAGGCTATTGGGAGGGGAGAGCTGGGAATAGATTAACATGCCTTTTTTCTCCCCCTTACGTTACTGTGTTTTTTGTATCTTTAGATCAGGTTGTCCAAAGTATTGTGTATGTACCACAGGAATAACCAAAGGAAAACATTAGAAATTAGAATTTCTATTTATGTTTATCTTTTTCTCCTATTTTTAATATTATTTTGTTATATATTTTATTATATACCTATAAATTAACTTACAAATAATTTATAAATAAATGTATATATGTCCTAATATATTGTATATTCAAAAACTTTTACTAAATAAGGTATGTAATCAGTTTGGAAGTTACTACTCCATTACAAGAAATTAAATTGCCACAACTGAGAACTTAGGAAGGTTTCTGTATTAGTTATTTCTTAGATGTAACAATTAATGATTACTTACTTAATTCCAAAATTTTGCACTTTTCTGATAAATTTTAAGATCTAAAAAGATTTTTATTCTGTGTATATTTTAAAAATGCTTTGGCTTTTTCTTGTGAATGTAAAATTTCAGCATTACATTTTAAGTATTTTCTTTCAACTTTAATAGTGCTTTCAGTAGTAAATTAAACTCTTTAACTAGCAAAATCGAGGAAATGAGTAAATTCTGATAGTGAGGAATACTGAAAATTAGTTTGTTTCTTGCATTTTGTGTGAATAGTAACAATAAGACTTTCCCCTCCAGCCACCTCGCACGTCTCACCCGGTAGTGAAGTTTTCCTGTACGGACTGTGAACCGATGGTTATTGACAAATTGCCTTTTGACAAATACGAGTTGGAACCTTCACCACTGACTCAATTTATCTTGGAAAGGAAATCTCCTCAAACATGTTGGCAGGTGAGCCAGAAAACTATAGTGACTTAAAAGTTGAATGTTCTTTTAAAAAGTTAAATTGAATCAGTGATTTATAAAACATTTTGTAAAGGTCATTAAATATGTTGTCTTTACCACTCCTTTTAACAGGTATATGTGAGCAATAGTGCAAAATATAGTGAACTTGGTCATCCCTTTGGTTACTTGAAAGCCAGTACAGCACTGAACTGTGTCAACTTATTTGTGATGCCTTACAATTACCCAGTCCTTCTTCCTCTTTTAGGTAAGTATTCTTGTTCTGTTTTCTGTGGCTCAGCATACATACAAATTTTCCTCAAAACCGAGTTTGGGAACATCCCTTTGTAAGTTCTCATGTCTTGTGAAAATTAATGGAACTGTTTTTAACTCTGAAATATTGAACCTACTATCCAAGGTGGTTTTAAAGCAACCTGTGTATGTCTGTGGTAAATTGAAAGTCATTGTCAAAACACCTTTGGTTCTATAAATTGTTGAAGATACTGTGTTTTAAATTTTAAATATTCTAAGTTTTCTGCAAGTTAATTTCTTACATGGTTAGAATTGGTAATACATAGGCTTTGTATTTGGTGAAGAAGACATTTTGTAGAAGCATATATTTATAAATCTGAGTGTATTTTCTTTCTAAGAATTTACCTGTACTTTAATTTTCATTTGGCAAATATTTTTCTAAATGAATGAATTTATTCTAAAACATTGTAATAAAAGCCTAAAGTTAGTTTCTGGGGATCCTCTGGCTATAATTTTTGAGCAGTACTATTGGAGAAGACTAATTTCCCTCCATGGAACCATATCAGGTTTAAGTTGTAGTCAAAATATTAGGTATATTTTATAGAAAATATTGTGCATACTTTGCTTCTGTCCTCAAATCTATTTTGTGTCTAAATGTAGATAGTGTATAGATTTTCTTGTGTATTTTCTGATTCTGCCTTTATTGTTACATGAAATACTGTTACATGAAACACATGATTGGTATCTATTTTTTTTTTTTAAAGATTTTATTTATTTATTTGAGAGAGAGAGATCCCAAGTAGGCAGAGAGGTAGGCAGAGTGAGAGGGGGGAAGCAGGCTCGCTGCTGAGCAGAGAGCCTGATGTGGGGCTTGATCCCGGGACCCTGGGATCATGACCTGAGCTGAAGGCAGAGGCTTTAACCTACTGAGCCACCCAACTGGCATCTTTTTATGTTTAAAATGGTATTACTCCATAAGTGACTCTTAATCTCACAAAACAAACTGAGGGTTGCTGCGGGGAGGGGGCTTGAGAGAGGGGGGTGGGGTTTTGGACACTGGGGAAGGTATGTGCTATGGTGAGTGCTGTGAAGTGTGTAAACCTGGTGATTCACAGACCTGTACCCCTGGGGTATAAAATAAATTATATGTTTATAAAAAATAAAAAATTTAAAACACTCAAAAAAATGGTATTACTACTCAAAATGGCAGAACTAAAAATTGTGCCCCTTTTAATTTTGTTAAAAACTTGATGTCTGATGTTACTGTCTTACAAATAAAAAAGGGGACTCTAAAAATGAAATGTATTTGACTTGAGTTTCATGTGCGAAAACAATTGATGATGATAGTTTGTTCACATTATACATTTATAGATGACTTGTTTAAAGTACATAAAGCAAAACCAACATTGAAATGGAGACAGTCATTTGAAAGTTATTTGAAGACAATGCCTCCCTACTATCTTGGGGTAAGAATGTTATTGTTAAAAATAGAACTTGTTATAAAATTTTACATTATGGTTATGGTTTACTGTAGGTATTAAAACTTATTTGTTGCTATTATAGAATGTACAGAATATACAAATGTTGTGAACATTGACCAATGTCAATGACCAAAGCAGATGTAATGGAAAAGAAAGGTTTCAGTGATTTGCATGATGATGACAGTAATGATCATGATAACGTATATATAATGCATACATTAGGCCTGATATTATGCTAAGCATTTTACATTTATTAACCTCATTAGTTTTTGATACAATGTTCTATTAACCTCATTTAATTTATATAGTAACCCTATGAGGTAGAAATCATCATTTCTGTTTCACAGATGAGGAAACTAAGGTACTAACGGATTAAATAATTTGTCCAAGGCTACATAGCTAATGTGTGGGAGACTAGAATTTAATCCCAGGCAGCTTGGCTTTTAGAATAGCTCCAATTGTTGTACTCCCTTATTAAGTTGCAGTTTTATAATTATTTTTCTTTAAGGGTACAGAATAATTTTTGTTGCTTTATTCCCTACGTCTTCAGAAACGTGTTTTTAGGTAGATAAGTATCTATTTTCAGAGAATCATACATTTTTAGAACCATAACTTTGTGATTACAGTTGACCCTTGAACAACACAGGTTTGAAGTGCATGGGTTCACTTATATGTGAATTTTTTCCGATAGATATAAAGGGAGATTTTTTTTGAGATTTTTTGCAATTTGGAAAAGTCACAGATGGACCATATAGCCTATAAATACTAAAAAAAAAAATTATCAAGAAAAACCTAGGTTATTGTGAGAATATAGTATATATATAATACATATTACATACAAAAATTAATGGTGTTACTAGGCTTCCAGTCAATAGCAGGCTATTAGTCGTTAAGTTTTGGGGGAATCAAAAGTTGTACACGGATGTTCGATTGTGTGGGGTCGGCACTTCTAGCCCTCATGTGGTTCAGAGGTCACCTGTACTTAACACCTCATGTATCATAGTAGGTAAGACCAATAATGTATATATTATTAAATGCATTATCTATTGTATGAAAAGTAACTTCTTAAGGAGGCCACTATTAAAAGCACTTTTAGCCATTATTTTTACTTTTAATGCAGGAATACTATAGCATTTGACAATAACTAATCTTTCTAAATGGTCTCTTCTAAAAGCATTAATTTCTTGAGCTTTGAAAATCATATTTTAGAGTTGTAAGAGATAAGTTGTGTGTCTAGCACATAGTGCCTGCCATGTAAGAGTGAAAAGGAAGGAACACGGAATATGAACTCTTACATATGTTGACTCATTTACGTTTCATAGCAACCTGCAGGATTTAGGCAAAGCTACATGGATTTTAAATATCAGAGCTGGGATTTGATTGCAGTTTGACACCAGTGCTTATAAACTTTCTGATGTCAGTGAATGGCTCTCATCCTTTTCTTTTTCTTCTTTTTAATTAAAAAAATTTTAAAAAAATTTTAACATAAAAAGATTACTTTTTTTATTAAAAAAATGTTTATTTATTTATTTGACAAAGAGAGACATAGTGAAAGAGGGACCACAAGCAGGGGGTAGTGGGAGAGGGAGAAGCAGCTTTCCCGCTAAGCAGGCAGCCTGATGCAGGGCTCTATCCTAGGACCCTGGGATCATGACCTGAGCCGAAGAGAGATGTTTAACGACTGAGCCACCCAAGTGACCTGGCTATCATCCTTTTCTGACTGTATCCCACTCACACATACTAGACTGTCCTGCTAGTGACATTTTTCTTAGCAAAAGTGGTAGGCTGTCCTTACAGTTGAAAATTATTTTACTATACCATATCCACAGTAAATATTAGACTGTTTTTTCCTTCAGAGCTTGTTTCTATTTTTTCAGTTCAGCTAATAAAGATTAACACTTACTGAATACCTGCTGTGTACCAGATGCTTCTGTATGTTGCTTTACATGTATTAATTCATTTAATCCCATGACAACCCTATGAAGTAGATACTATTGTCCTTTTCAAATGAGAAACTTTAGACCCAGAGAGGCTTTATAACCTGGTCTGGGGTCACAGAGCTAGTGAATGGTTGAGCCATAACCCACACAGTTACCCAAGGTAGAAATCTTCCATTTTTCTTGTGTCCTTTTCATGTCTTACTTTCTACCAACTCTCCCTCTGTGATGAGTCTCCTGCCCATTTCTTCCAAACTTAGTATCTCCAGTGATACTAAGGAGTATAGGACTTTACCTTTCCTGTCCCAGGTTTTGTTAAAATATAGCCTCTAATCCTTTTTAAGTATTTCAAGCTACCTTTTGTACCACTGGCAAACATTTTACTGAAATATAAATATGAATATGTTACTCTCTTATTGAAAAAAAGAATTTTTTTTGAAGAAATCTTCAAAACTGACAATACATGTAGTCTTAACCTTTTTGACAAGTTTAGGATTGAGTGATGTTTTCTCTTTTCCTATAGCCTTTGAAGAAAGCTGTTAGAATGATGGGAGCACCTAACCTAATAGCAGACAGTATGGAATATGGACTTAGTTACAGTGTCATTTCATACCTCAAAAAATTGAGTCAACAGGTAATGTTAAGAAGTAGAGCCATTAAGTATTTTGAATGGTTTTGGCTAAGATGCTTAACAGGTGGTCCTAATGGAATTAGGTTGTATTAATATATTATGTTTTAAAGCTACATGTATCATATATTAACATAATTCAGTCTCAAGTACATGGTGTGCTGTGTTTTGGAAGGTTAATTTGAAATAATAATTCCTAATTTATGGAAATGGCTTTATTATTGTGGTCCTAGATTTTCTACCACTGAAAATTCATGTTTTCTTTTGAGAAATTTGTGTTAGAAAGTTGTTTTTCTTAGACAAAAATCAGTTTCTTTTGCTTTATGTTTTAAAACCTATAGTTCTTTTTCTTTCAAAAATGGAAGTTTCTTTTGAAATATTTGTAAAAAACACTGTATTTTATAGTCATTTTGAATATAAATCACATTAATAGATATTCTGGTAGTCAAGCAGTATACAGTTAGACTGCCAAGATATTAAGACCATATAAAGTACATTATTTTTCTAGTACTTCTACCACCTGTACTTTAACTGCTCATGGAGATGTAGGTTGGATAGAGTCAAAATATTGCTACTTGCTTTCCAGTGAAAAGCTACATCATTTTTGTTATACCTATGAACATTTAGTTATGTGCTAATAATACTGTCTTTGAATAAATACTGATGAGTTATTTTTTCTGATTTTATATGATCTCTGAATTGGAAATCCACATTTTTATTTAGGGTTCACTTACATTTCATGGTTTAAATGTAGTGGGTACTAGTACATAAAAATAAATTGAAGTTGTTTTTGTTTGCCCTTCTCCAAAAGGTTATAATTGTAATGATTTAAAACTGTAAGACATTTTTATTTAAACTCTCTTTAGTTTACTAAGAACTTGACATGATCTATGCTACTTGGGTTTATAATTACATACATACTTTTTAATGACATAAATACTTAATTTATAGAAGACCAAAACTATTAGTATTTAATTTACTAATTTAGATTATGTCAAAACTAAATCTTACTATTTTTATTTTAGGCCAAAATAGAATCTGATCGAGTCATCGGATCTGTAGGCAAAAAAGTAGTACAGGAAACTGGAATTAAAGTCCGAAGCCGATCACATGGCTTATCAATGGCTTATAGGAAAGATTTTCAACAGTTGCTCCAGGGGATTTCAGAGGATGTTCCTCACAGACTGCTAGACCTTAACATGAAAGAATACACTGGCTTCCAAGTTGCTTTGCTCAATAAGGTAATAGTTATGTGAATTTTTAGCACTGCTCTAGTTATATTCTATGGTATTGTTAAATAAATCAGATTTTCCATTAATTGATAACTTAGTTTGACCAAACTTGTACCTCTGAAGAATAATGATCATTAATACTATTATTGAATCATAGAGTTTTAGAATTAAGACATTGTGCATGCTGCATGGATGAATAGGATGGATGAATAGTAAACCAACCCATTCATTTTATAGATGAGAAAACAAATGGGGTGCCTGGCTCACTCAGTTGGTAGAGCATGCCCCATTTGGAGTATAAAGATTACTGAAGCAAAAAAAAAAAAAAAAGGCAAGAAAGAAAACAGAGGCTGAAAGGTTGCCTGAAGTTACTTAGCTAGTCTTACAGTTCGCTGAAGTTTGGTACATAGCATGGTCCTAAAATGCTTTATGAATATTCATTATTAAAAAGATCTTCATTCCAGTGGCCTTTTTGGTAGAAAGAGATAAGCTGATCTAAAATTTATATGGAGATTTTAAAGCTCCTAGAATAGCTTAAAACAGTTTTGCAAAATAATGAATTTAGAATACTTGTACAGTCTAATTTTGAAACTTACTGTAAAGTTGTAGTAATCATCAGCATGTTGTATTGTTGGTATATGGGTAAACATATAGATCAGTAGACTAGAAGAGAGTCTAGAAGTAGACACTCACACATGTAGTCAATTTTTAACAGAGGTGCCAAAACAATTCAGTGGGTAAGAAGATAATCTCTTCAGAAATAGTGCTGGAACAGTTGGATACCCATATTCAAAATAATAAATTTTACCATTATCTCACATTACTTGGAGGTGCTTATGGTCTGAAATGTAAGAACTAAAACTATAAACTTCTAGAAGAAAACAGGAGAAAATCTTTATGACATTGGGTCAGGAGTCATTGAAGATTTCTCAAATACGGCACAAAAAGCACACAAAAAAACTTGATAAAGTTCATTAAAATTTAAATTTTTGTCTACAAAAGAAACTTTGTAAAATGAACTGGCAAGCTACAGCCTGGGAGAAGAGTATATATAGAACAAAGTATTTGTAGCACAATATGTAAAGAACTACAACTTAGTGATAAAAAAATAAACATCTAATAAAAAGTGGGCAAAATCTTTGAGAAGATACTTCACCAAATAAGATACATGAATTTAAACGCACGTAAAAAGTTGCTGTACCTTAATGGCCATTAGGGAAATGCAAATTAAAACTATAATGAGATCCCACTTCCCACCCACTAGAATGGCTATATTTGATATATAACCAGCAGTTCTACTCAAAGGTGTCTATCTACATGAAAGAAGTGAAGATATTTGTCCATAGAAAGGCTTTGTATGCAAATGTTCATAACAGCATTATTCATAATCACCAAAAACTGAAAACTGTTCATCCATGGGAAAATGGATAAAGATAGACTATATCCACAGAATGGACTACTACTCTGCAGTAAAAAAGAACAGACTACTTATACATTAATAACCATAGATGAATCTCAAAGCATCATCCTTAGTGAAAAAAGCCAGATAGAAAAGATTTGATACAGCAAATGCATTTATAAAGTGCAATGTAGGGTGACAGGAAGCAGATCAGTGGATGCCTGGGGATAGGAAAATTGATTGACAACAAATGGACACGAACAACATTTCTGGGGTGATGGAAGTGTTCTTAACTGGATTGTGGTGATGGTTTCACAATTGTAAATTTACTGACACTTGTCAAACTGTATACCTAAAATGGGTTAATTTATTGTATGTGAATTATACATCAAAGCTATGTTTCTTGGAAATTCGTTTTATATTTACTTCCCTTAGCCAGAATATATAGCAAAATCTTGAAAGATGTGAATTTATTTGATTGAACTTAACTACCAGTTTTGATCTTCTGGTTCCTAAAATAATACATTAAGATTGCATCATAATTCTTTATTATATTTTTAAAACTAATGAGACTTGTATATCTTATTTCCAAACCTATACTGCAGGCTAGAGACTTTAGTCTCTTTTAATTTATATTTAAAAATAAAAATAAATTTGTCTTTGTTTTTCAATAGGATTTGAAACCGCAGACATTTAGAAATGCGTATGACATACCAAGGCGGAATCTTTTGGATCACTTAACAAGAATGAGATCTAATCTTTTGAAGAGCACCCGCAGATTTCTTAAAGGACAGGATGAAGGTTAGATCATGGTTTTAAATAATGGTATTTCTTTTGTGAATTTCTTTCTTTATGTTGAAAAAACATGGTATATTAATCTAGCTTTTAAAGAATTACTATAGTAGTATTATATTTTCTTTGTAAATTCAAACAAATGAAATAAGTACTAAGTCATCTCTGATTCTCGACATTTTTTTCTATCATCACTGTTGTCCCAAATTCTTTCTCCTGGAGGTGACAACCTTTGTTAGCAGCTTAGTTTCTCTTTAAAGACTTTTTGTTCATGCATTAACACACACACAAAATCATTTTCTTGTGATACACTGGTA
This sequence comes from Lontra canadensis, assembly GCF_010015895.1. Classification (NCBI taxonomy): domain Eukaryota; kingdom Metazoa; phylum Chordata; class Mammalia; order Carnivora; family Mustelidae; genus Lontra; species Lontra canadensis. Next base: position 13,584,280 of record NW_022631045.1, on the reverse strand, counting down.
TCTGGTGGTTTGACTCAGTTGGTCCGTACACATCCTGTTCCTTTAGCTGTTTCCATGGCATGTACTACAAATCAAGTCAGATGAGAATTTAACTCTTGGCCATCTCTGATGTAAGCATTCCAACTATAGCTTTATATAAAAAGGTTATGTGTGATACATCTTCTTTGTAAATTTTCCTATATTTAAATTCTTAATTGGAATAGTGAAGAATTCCTTTTCATGGCAATGTTAACACGTATTGCTTATTTTGCGCACTCAAGTTAACTGCAGTGTTTTTGCTTTGTTTAGAAGATAAAATCAATTCTTTTAAATTTTATTTTAAAAATTTTAAAAAGACTTCATTTTTGTCACAATATTTGTAGTGACAACACACTAATTTAACATATATGGTAAGGGAAGACTTCCTAGAATAATACTAGGTAGCATTCATATGTAAGAGGATATTATTTGATAATTAAAACAGTGTTGTTTTAGTGAGGCTAACTTTCTTTGTTGCTCTCTTCTATTTGAAAAGATCAAGTGCACAGTGTTCCTATAGCACAAATGGGGAATTACCAGGAATACCTCAAGCAAGTACCTTCTCCACTAAGAGAACTTGATCCTGATCAGCCTCGAAGGTTGCATACATTTGGCAACCCCTTTAAGCTAGATAAAAAGGTAAACTTAAAGTGTTCCACTGTATAATTCATTTGTGGATTTAACAGTTCTTAATTTAACTAAAGTAAGCTACTTTTCTTGGTAGACTAATAAATATCAACATAATTATAGTTGCTCTAATGGGGATTGGAATTAGTTATACCATTTAAAGACTGTATGTAAACTGAGGGAAATTATATTCTTTTTTGTTATAGGGTATGATGATAGATGAAGCAGATGAATTTGTGGCTGGACCTCAAAATAAACATAAACGACCTGGAGAACCAAATATGCAAGGGATCCCTAAAAGACGTCGCTGTATGTCTCCACTACTAAGAGGCAGACAACAGAATCCAGTTGTGAATAATCATATTGGAGGAAAAGGACCACCTGTACTTATGACTCAAGCACAGCCAGATCTTATTAAACCCCTTCCTCTTCATAAAAGTAAGAGTTTTTACAAAAAACATTAGTGCTGCTTTTTGTCTCTTCGTGGGGAAGGGATTTTTTAATTATGGAAAATATTGAGTGTCTAGAAAAGATACTTGTTTCTTTGTTTCTTCTAAATTAGCATGTAATCATTTTATGTCTTTTTAAAGAACAGTTGTTGGATATTTCGTATATTTATTATGCTTGATTATAGCTAGCATGATCTAAATATCATTTACAAGTCTGAAGTATTTCAGAATAACAGTATTAAAGGGAGATTATCAATACCCACAGAAAGATGGTTTTCAGTTTCAGGTTAATTCAGCCACTAGTTATTTTATATATATATATATGTGTATATATATATATATATATGTGTGTGTGTGTATATATATATATACACACACACATATATATATATATATATTATTGTAAACAGTGCTAGGCATTGAGGTATAGCAGTGAATGAGACAGTAGTGATCTCTGCCTTCATTGATAATGAGTAAGGAAAGACAGTCATTGAATGTTTCATTAGAAGTGTGATGCATGTTATAAAAGGGAAGTCAGGTATGTTTTGGAAGCATGTGGTAAAAGGATTCATCTTAGTTTGTGGGGTCAAGACCCTTTACTGAGGAAGTTAGGTTTAAGCCAACATTTGAAGGGTGAATGGGAATTGTTTTGCAAAAGCTGTGCATTTGGTAGTAGTGCTAAGCAGTTTTGCTACGTGCTACTATATGCTACAGTAGTGTAAGAAGAATATGTGCAAATGTATACACTAAAGAGAAGGGATTAAGGGAACTGAAAGCATCTTAGTATAGCAAAGGTATTGGGAATGAGATAAGGTAAGAAATTAAAGATAGGCTGAGGCCAGAGCATGGAGGGCCCTGGAGGCCATTGTAAAGATTGTAGACTTTAAGGACAATGAGAATCTTTGAAAGGTTTTGAAGAGCTAGTGACCTGATCTGATTAGAATTTTATAAAGACCAGGCCAACTGTACTGTGTGAAATATTGTTAGGGAAGAACAAGAGTGGATTTAGGGGAACCATTAGTGAATTAATGATTGCATTAATTATTGGTAGTGATCATTTGTAGTTTATAACATCTTAACTGGAGAGAAACCAAATATTCTATACCTCCTGATGGAATTATACAGTACTACTTTTGAAGTACTCTTACCAAAAAAAAAAAAAAGGAGAAAGACACTGAACCTTATTAATCTGATCAAGCTTGTAGATCTAACTACCAGTTTATAGGAAATACAAAGGATAGAGAAACAAATGACAAAACAGGGATATAATTAGCATAATCCGGATTGTGGAAAACTACAGGACCAAGAATATGGGGTCTGTATGTTTCCAGAAAAAGTGCATAGCAAAAAGAGAGGTTACAGAAGGATCTTACAGATTAAATGGTAGTTAGAAGACATATAAACTAATTATAATGTACAGGGCCTGATTTGGACCCTGAAACAAATAAAATCGAAGTTTCCCTACAAATAGAAAATGTGCAAGGTAATTAGATTAGGGACATTGATAGGATAATTGATGTTGTTAAATAATTATTATGGATGCACAGAAACTAGTTAGGAAACCCAGGGAAGAGCTAATGACTTGGCAGTGGAGTTTCAAGAAGAACATGTATTTGAGAAATACTTGGATGTATCAGTAAAGACTTCGTGATGATGGACCGCATATTAGAGCCAGGGCAAGAGAGGAGTTGAGAGATGCTGGGTAGATAAGGATGAAAGAGTGGAGTGGAAGGAGAGAGGATGAGTGAGTTTAGAGGCACCCACTAAATAGCCATGTGGAGATCCTTAGGTAGAAGATGGGTATTTTAGTTTAGACCTCAGAAGAAGAGACAGGGAAAAAGAGAGAGGTGCAGGAGGCAGTCTTAACCTCCTTGGAGTGAATTAAATCACAGCAAGGGAAACAATGAGAAGCAGCAGCCTAGAGCAGAACTTTGAAAGTGCCAAAGTTGAGAGAAATAAGGTTCAAAAAAGGAGATTAAGAGGGAAGAATCCAAGAAATAAGGAGATGAGAAGAATTTGGCATCATGAGAGCTAAAGGGAAAGAGAATTGAGTGGTTAGCAGTCTCAGATACTTACATGGATTGGTCCAGAGGATTAGAAAGGTTCTGATGGCCTTTGGCCACCTTAGCACGAGCAATTCTGATGAAATAAAGAGGACAAAACACTGACAAAGTGGTTTGAGGAGTGAAAGATGAGAAAATGGAGACAATGAATGTAAGACAACCCATTTAAGAAGTTTAGCTGTGGGGAAAATTGGACAGCTATATATAGAAGAAGGAAACTTGACCATTCTCTTAACACCATATACAAAGATAAACTCTAAATGGATGAAACATCTAAATGTGAGGGAGGAATCTATCAAAATCCTAGAGGAGAATAAAGGCAGTAACGTCTTTGGCATCGGCCACAGCAACTTCTTTTATGTCATGTCTCCAAGGGCAAGGGAAACAAAAGCAAAAATGAACTTTTGGGACTTTATCAAGATAAAAATCTTCTGCACAGCAAAGGAAACAGTCAGCAAAACTAAGAGGCAACCCACAGAATGGGAGAAGATATTTGCAAATGACATTACAAATAAAGGACTGGTATCCAAGATCTATCAAGAATTCTCAAACTCAACATCCAAAAAACAATTGAGTCAACAAATGGGCAGAAGATACGAACAGACACTTCCCAAAGAAGACATACAAATGGCTAACAGACACATGAAAAAATGTTCATCATTAGCCATCAGGGAAATGCAAATCAAAACCACATTGAGATACCACCAGTTAGCATGGCAAAAATTAAGACAGGAAACAACAAATGTTGGTGAGGATGCAGAGAAAGGGAATCTTCTTAACACTGTTGGTGGGAATGCAAGTTGGTGCAGCCACTCTGGAAGACAGTATGGAGGTTCCTCAAAAAGTTGAGAAATAGAGCTACCCTATGACCCAGCAATAGCACAACTGGGTATTTTACCCCAAAGATATAGATGTAGTGAAAAGAAGGGGAACATGCACCCCAGTGTTCATAGCAGCAATGTCCACAATAGTCAAACTGTGAAAGGAGCCAGATGCCCTTCAACAGATGAATGGATAAAGAAGATATGGTTCATATATACAATGGAATATTACTCAGCCATCAGAAAGGATGAATACCCACCATGTGCCTCAACATGCGTGGAACTGGAGGGGATTATGCTAAGTGAAATAAGTCAAACAAAGAAAGAGTTCTCACATGGTTTCACCCATATGTTCCTTATATTCCACATCTGAGATGAATCAGATGAAACCATCTTGATTCTAGATCCGTGACATTATATGACATTAGGAGAAGGAAGGGGAAAGTGAAGGGAGGGAATCAGAGGAAGAGACGAACCATGAGAAACTAGAGACTCCAGGAAACAATCTGAGGGTTTCAGAGGGGAGAGGAATTGGGGGATGGGTTAGCCTGGTGATGAGTATTAAGGAGGGCAGGTGTTGTAATGAGCACTGGGTGTCATGCAAATAATGAATCATGGAACACTACATCAAAAACTAATGATGTACTGTATGGTGACTAACATAATGTAAAAAAAAATTGTATGTATATATAGTTGCAAAAAAACGAAGTTTAAAATGCAGCATGGGGGAGATGGGAAAAGAATGATAGCTGGAAGAAGTCATGGGGTTAAAAATGGTGACTTTGCTTTGTCTTAAAGATGACAGAGTTGAGCTTGTTTTTAAATGCTGGTATGATGGAACCAGGAGGTAGTGGTTGAAAAAGAAGACGAGAGAAAGCATAATCAGCACAAAATCATTGGGAAGGCAGAAGGGAATGGTCCAAAGCCCAGATGAAAGAATGTTGCTTCCACTGAAGCAGATGAGTGTGGGCACAAGTGGGAAGTAGAGAAGTTCCTACTTCATGGCTCTCCTTTTCTTTCCTCTGTGAAGTTGAAGGTGACATATACTATGGAGAGGAGAGGAGAGATTGGGAAAGTCAGAGATGTTAAGAGAGTGGAGAAGGTTAGAATGGTCTTTTGTGAGAGAGGGAGAAATAAGACTGCTAGGTAGTGCTAAATCCAGGGACACTTGGCTGGGTATGGTGATCACTGCAGAGCTGGATCGTATTTCTCCAGTGGTGCTCATCATTCCAAATGCAAGTCTAGGGCAAGCAGATAGAGTCATCAGGTTTGGAGTTTTGCCTGGCAGGTATCATGGGAGGACAACAGAATGAGAGAATTTAGGATGCTGATAAAAAGTAATACATTATGGGGTATAAGTTGAATAGATAAGAAAAAGTCATTTAGAAGGTAGGATCTGATGAATAGGAGGGAGAAAGTGGAGGAGTTGTTGGAGTAAGAGTCTGGTTGAGTTGTAGAAAAACAGCAGGAGTCCTGCTAAGAGATGGCTTATACTCCTCTATCCATGGATTTGTGTTTGATTTGTGAGGCAAACGAGATGAGAAATTAAAGAATTGAGAGGCCATGTTCTTGGCAGGTGATCTGCGTAGACACTGAAGTCATATATTACAGTACTTCCCAAACTTTAGTGTGTAATTGAATCACTAGGGGGATCTAGTTAAACTGCAGATTCTAATTCCTTGTTTAGAGTGGGGCTCAAGATGAGCATTTCTAGTAAACTCTCTGGTGCTAATACTGCTTGTCTTAGACCATACTTTGTGTAGTAATGACCTAGGAGAATGCCCAAGGGACAGGGGGATAGAAGGAAGCCTGAACCAAGTTGACCACAGAGGTGTGCCTTGGAGGTCAATGAGGCTACTGATAAGAAGAGAGAGGATGAGCAGAGTGGCATAGTTGAGCCTCGAAAGAGCCAGAGTGTTCTAAGAGTGCATGGAGAAAGGATCTTGAAGTGGCACTAGAAGGTGAAGGAGTAGGTGACTCCACATCCTTATTTTAAGTCTGTGGAGAGTGTTTGAGAGAAAGTAATTTCTATTTCAGGTCTGAAAATTTCAGTGTCTTGGCCAGAGAGCTGGGTTTCAGTTAAAGCTGGAGTTGTAGAGAATATTCAGGAAAATATGCAAATCATGGGAGGGGATTTAGAGAGGGAGTCAGAAGTCTTAAGGGATTTTTGTGGGAATGAGTTTACCTTTTGGACAGTAAATGAGGGAAGTAGAGGTGACTTTAGCTAGTGTCCTGAAGTTTGGTGAGTAGTCAGAGAACTTCTAATTCAGCAGCTTTCTGGAGGGGGGAGCAGAGTTTGCAAGCTTTTTTTTTTTTAAGTCTAGTAAGTAATCTGATGCGCTGTTGTGGGCACCAGGCTCTTCTATGTTGCTTGAGTAACAAAGACTGGATGGGTGGTTATAAGAAGAGAGTATACTGTAAAGTGATCTGTTTGGTGGTGTGTTCCCTGCAGAGTATTGATCGGTTTGGACTTCCTGTGTTTACTTTTGCCTCTGAATAATAGTATGTGTATAAGGCAGAGGTCTGTTGGAATGAGCTAAGGCTCTCTTTATATTTCTCTAAAGCATTAGAAATCTACTTGTTCAGTAAAATCGCCATAGAATAAAGCAGAGAACTAAAAGTTGGCTTGAAATTGTCTTTTATTTTTTTTTCCTAAGGGCAAAAGTTATACAGAATTTGTAACTAGTATAAATGTTTCATGTTGAATTCTGCCATCTCTTTAGCAGAGCTTATTAAGAACATGTAGTATTTGTTAATTTGCATCCATCAAGGAGATTAGTTGTGATTTGCTATAATATTATTTGTAGCATTTTTGTACTGTGTTCTTTGGCTCACATCATTTTTTTTTCTTATCTTTTTTTTAGTTTCAGAGGCCACTAATGATTCGACAATAGATGATGTGGTTGAAAATCATGTTGCAGACCAACTTTCATCAGATATTACACCAAATGCTATGGATGCTGAATTTTCACCTTCTTCTCCAGCCAATTTACTGGAACGACCAACCAATCATACAGAGGCTCTTGGTCATGACCATTTAGGAACTAATGACCTCACTGTTGGTGGATTTTTAGAAAATCACGAGGAACCAAGAGATAAAGAACAGTGTCCTGAAGAGAATATACCAGCATCTTCACTCAACAAAGGAAAGAAATTGATGCATTGTAGAAGCCATGAAGAGGTCAACACTGAACTAAAAGCACAAATAATGAAAGAGATCCGAAAGCCAGGAAGAAGTATGTATAATTAGAGGCAAACCTCATATTTGATTTCTGTTTGTGCTCAGAGAAGAGTCAGATTAACTAAAAAACATAGATTGATTCTAGATCAGTGACGAACAACGTATGAGATATAGATATATAGATATAGATATATAAAAGATTTGGTTCTTTATTCAACCTACAAACACTAAATATTTGCTATATCCAAAGTATTATGGTGTAGATATGGGAAGCAGGAGGGACTGAGAGCAGAGCTTAAAGAACACACAGATAAATTGCACACAGTTCCTACCATGACAGGGACCTGGAGTCCTGAGTATTTTTCTACATAGCAGCTGCAGTTAAATGTAACAGCAAACCCAAAAAGATGGAGTGAATATTAGATGACTTTAGGTCTGGGAAGTTCCTGGCATAGTATCTACTACTGCCTTTAAGGTTTAAACTATGAGAGTGACCAGGGATATGTTTAAGCAAAAAAAAAAAAAAAACCAAAACAGAAGTTATAAAAGCTGTCTGTTACATGAATACTAAAGAACTTTGTGGGATAAAATTTCAATATTATTGGCATTCATTCAAAAGATGTTGACAGATCACCTGCTATGATGATAACAGTGACCCACGGGTGGTTCAGAAGTGGGTAAGATAACCCTTGCTTATAGTCCTTGGCAGAGTTTTTGAAATTTTGAAAATTTGAAACTGAAATAGCACTTTTACCTGTTTCTCCCACCCCTCCCTTTGCCCCTCCCTACCATGGAACTGTAGTTTAGAATTTGAATTACAAGGGTGGAGGCACCTTGCTTCTTTTTCAGTGGCACTATCAGGAGGCTCTTCCCCTATTTTTCTAAGCTTTGTGTTTGATATCTTCATGGGAACTTTTACCAAGAACACAACTTAACAAGTTATTTTGTCTTTGCTGATATATGATGGAAATATATTATATATATATACACACACACACATATGATTCTTAGTGGTGAAAATTTTATGTGGAATGTCTTGGTTTCATGTAGTATATCTTGATATAGAAAGTGCAGTAGAAAAATATTGAATAAGAGTGTGTAGAAAAGCCACTTAAATTTTTCTTTTTGCTTCTCATTTTAAGAATATGAAAGAATCTTCACGTTACTGAAGCATGTGCAAGGCAGTTTACAAACAAGACTAATATTTTTACAAAATGTCATTAAAGAAGCATCAAGGTAAAGAATTTATTGCACATTTTGAAATGATTATGAAATGAGTTTCCAGCTTACAGTCAATATTTTAATAATACCTATTCTGTACTTGTGGTATTATGCATATATATGACACACCCATGTGTATAGAAGTTCTTCTTCTTTTTTAGTTTATTGAAAGAAGTTCAATAAACTAAAAACAGCCACAAAATTCTTTGCCAATTTTGGACGTTTTCTCCCTATAGATTACAGATATTTGTATAATTCTCATTTATCCTACTCTTGACTTTTTGGGGTCTTTGTATTTTTTAGCCTTTAATTTTTCTCCTTTGTATATTTGGATTATAGTTAATATTAATCAGTGATTAGAAATAACCTTGAGGGGCGCCTGGGTGGCTCAGTGGGTTAAAGCCTCTGCTTTTGGCTCAGGTCATGATCCCAGGGTCCTGGGATCGAGCCCCACATTGGGCTCTCTGCTCGGCAGGGAGCCTGCTTCCTCCTCTCTCTCTCTGCCTACTTGCGATCTCTGTCTGGCAAATAAATGAATAAAATCTTCAAAAAAAAAAAAAAAAGAAAGAAAGAACCTTGAAAGGCAATATTTGGATGCAGTTCATTTGTACATGGGAAAATGTGTAATTAAGGGGAGCAGAGTTGGACAAATGGGCCTTATTCTAATTGCTTCAGTAGCCCAGGATTATGTACTTTAATACAAAGAATGTGGATCAAGATTATAAATTGTAACTATGAAGTGCAATTAACTGGAAATTGTAGTTGTGAGTTTAGGGAGTACAAAAAACATTTATTTTTCTTTTAATACTTCTTTAGTATTTTAAGAAAACTTAGTGTTATCTGGCCTTCTAAATATACCCACCCTTTAATGGTTGCCCAGTTTCTTCCATGGTACGCATAAAGGTATGTTTAGATAGAGCAGTTAATTTTTTTTCTTTTTTTGGAGTGGCTAGAGCATAGGCCACTTTGAAGGTTCAAGATAAGGCCATAACTTTTCATGTTATTTATTTTGAATATTTAACCTATTCTTTTCTTTATGTAACATTTTATCAACTCAAACTTCATCATAGATCTAGCTATATTCCTGGTGCTTGCCCTCTACTTCTGCCCCCTTATAGGGAGATTGGAAATATTATGGTAGCTATGTATATGAATTTACAAATAGGAAGTGGGTATAGATTGGACAGTGAGCGGCAGCAGTATTAGTACTTATGTGGGTGAATGCAATTTTAATCTACTGTATTAGTGAAAAAAATTTCAAATTGCCCCTTGAATGTTAAATGTTTGCTATATCCTGTTGCCACAGATACCTAATTATCCTTGATTTGCTAGCTCTCAAATTTAATAGTGGAACCCAAGGGTTTTTTTAATGTTACCATCCAACTATTCATTTCTTCTTTGGTTTTGTGGGGGTTATACTCATACTTTTTTCACATTCCTTTCAAGACATTCAACTTTAAAGAGCATCAGAAGCTATGGGAGTCATTGCTTTGGGAGTCCAAATTTTTTTGGAATATTTATAACCCTTGTAAATGTTAGGGGTTTTTTGTTTTTCTTTTTGGATGTAGAACAAATAACTTGCTTCCATTATACCTGGGCCTAGATTATTTGTTTCAGGAACAGACTGTAATTCTGCACTGATAAAATAATTTGCTGATCTTCAAGTGAATTTTATATATCATTAAGTTGTTTTTTTCCATTTTCATTTTCCTTTGAAAAATCTTCCCAAGACAGTTGCTGTCTTAAAAACAAAACAAAACAAATTATACTGATCTATATCCATTAAAAAGAAATTGAGAGTGCTATTACTTATTTTTTTTTATACAGGTTTAAAAAACGAATGCTAATAGAACAACTGGAGAACTTCTTGGATGAAATTCATCGAAGAGCCAATCAGATCAACCATATTAATAGCAATTAAAAGAAAACAGAATGTGGCCACTTGTTTCACTATCTTCTCCAAATACAAAGTAAATACAAGACTGTTGTGATCTTGCATTCATTTTTTGACATGCATTGTTGGCTATTTGAAATACTAAGAGCAAGTCTACAGATCCTTTTTCCATCATTTTACAGTGACCTTTTCTTCATTTTGGTTTATTTTTGTAATGTGAAAAATATCACTCTAAAACACATTTTTATTTAACAAACTAAAAATATTCCTCCAAATCTCTTGCTTGTCATTGACTCTTGCGTGTCAATTTCCCTCAGGTTCTATTTTCTTAAACCAACCTTTAAAATTGTCACCTCTGTTAAGGTTGAACTTTGCCAAAAAAATAAAAAAGAAGTTACTTTGTAATTTTTGGGGAAAAAAGCACATACATTAAAACTAGGTAATGTTTTGTATATACAGTTATTTTGGATATATTATTGTAAGTTGTACAAATGTATTTTGAAGAATATTTAAGAAAAGCACTTTTGTTATTCCATCAATAAATGCTCTATTTTACTCTTGTGTGGTTTAGGAAATAATCACATTTAAAGTAATCATTTAAAACCATCTTAAGGATAATGGAATTTTAAAGGCCTTGCTTTTTAAGCATTGGAAAAATACACCACTTGAAGTTCATATTTGTTAAAGCTAACTGTAATTACCTGTTACATAACCTGCATTGTCTTTTTACTCTGTGTTCTTAGATTTTGTTGGCCACACCAACATACTCCCATTTCTGCCTAGATAATAGAAGTGATGGTATCTGGGGCAAATAGGCAGACACTTTAAAAGCTGTTTAAAAGCAGACATCTTTAATATTGGTTTCTTTAGTCCCAACACCTTTTTCCTTTCTCACTAGGATTATGGATGGCACTAAGTTGAAGCTGTTAGTTAGGGAGTTGTAAGTTTGAGGTACATTACATACTCTGAAATGTCTACTCTTTAGCAGCTTGATGCCATGCTTACAAAAGTCCCACAACAAATTGGGGGTTCAAAGAGGATCTCTTTGTTCTCCTCTGCTATTCTTATATATAAACTCTCCATTTTGTTTAGAGGCTAAATAGAAAGCAAACATTTCAGATGACTTTGCTCATTGTGCATTCCCCCTGAATTACCCAGGATAAGGAAAAACCAACACTGTTCACTGTCCACTCTCAGTCCAACATGACCTCATGTGTCTTCACTGAGGATGTGACCCTATGACCAGACTCATTCACCTTTCATAGATCACTGCTGTGCCTTGTAGTGCTTTTGGGGTAACCAATAGAAAGGAAGGTTAAAATACATTTAGATTAAAAGAAGGCAAAATAAATTTATAAAATTATAGTAAAATTGATGGAATTTTAGTTTCATAATATTTGAAAATCACATACCCTTATCTTTTTACACTTTAGCAGAACATTTTTAAAATTTCAAGGGTATAGCAGAATGCAATTGTAACTTTTTATGAAGAAAAGCATAGATGAAAGTGGAGAATATGCTTGAGATCTCTTAATTTAGGGGATTTGAAACTCTCCCAATGCTGAAGACAAATCCTGTCAAGAAAAAAAGGCATTTAATGTAACGTTACATAGTATTTTCATATGCAATTCTTTAAACCTTTTTTACCTCTACAAATACCTTTAAAGCAGGATATCATTTAATAGATGGAATTGTTAAGGTAATTACCTGAGTCACTGCTAAATTCAAGAGCTACACAAAATCCAGAATACACTGGTCTTAAATTGTCTTTATGTATATTTTGATTCTGTGATTAATAGAAGGGATTACAAGTCATTCAGATAAAAGTTCATACTTGAGAATATTTAGGAAAGGGATTCAGTCTTTCCCAATGTTTAGCAGCTTTCCTTATCAGGAAGTTCTTATTTCCATTTTAGAGATTGCTCATGAAGTAATAATCCTCTAAACCCTTCACCTTAATACATTTTTGGGGATGAACCCTAGAGGGAGTTGGGAAGAGAAAGTTTCTTCAGTCTCCTCTTTCTGTCCTTAATCTCTCTGCCATCATACTCTATAGCCTGCCTCATCCAAAACCTAGTCACAAGATTTGAAACCATTCGAGAAACTCAGGCTTAATATCCCATCTTGAAGGTTTTTTAAAGTTTAAGAAACTGGGCATATTAGTTAAATTAGTAAAATACTATAGAATTGTAAGCAAAGGGGAGGGAGGGAGTATATTTCAGGGGAATATCATGCCTCTTAGGCCCTGTAGATCACCAGTTGGCTTTAGGCTGGACAAAGGATATTCTCCAACAGTTTAATCTTGAGATTAAGATCATTCTTCTTAATGTTCCCATATGTGTCCCATTGTCAATGGATTCATTATTTGCCCTAATCAGTAAGATTTATCAGTTTGGTGTACTGAAGGTTGAAACTGATTCCTATCTCTTTAATACCCCCCCTCTCACCAGAATAGTCACTTTGCCTTGAATCATGTGGGCAGATACCTCCCAGAAAGAGTAAATAAACTCACAAGGACTATATGTAGATGTGCGGCGGATTATGGAATTGGTTTTGGATTAGGCTTTTATTTTCATTGTTTATTGAGGCAGTTGTGAAAACTCCTATCATTGAAATAGTGGTGTGTCCTTTACTAGTTCAAAGGTTTTACGTCATTTTTATGCAGTTGAATTCCAAAAGAGAAACTGTTCTCTTTTAACTGTCATCAACTTTTATTGGCGATCAGCTTTTGACAATGATCTTTCTGTTCACGTTTAGTCCTGTCTCTGTTTCTTGAGGAAGTAGAACCTGTCATTTTTTTCATCTTTCATTTTTTTGACATGTATCCTTTCTTAAGAGAGGGCTCTCTGTTGCCTGTTCTGAGTGATAAGAGACAATTTCATCTAATATATATGGGGTTGGAATGATCATGGTGAAATCCTAGGAGGATTATATTCTGTTGATGGACTTTTTCTCCCCAAATAGATTATTTCCTAGTGAATGATTATCTTCATCCTTTTTGTCACAAAAGTGTTCCTTTGATTTCTAGCACAAGTTACAGCAGTATGCAAATGATTCTCAGATAAAATGATGTTGACAGTATTTCCTTAACAATTTGTGTAAAACCTATGCGTAATTCTCATTCTAACTTTTGACTTTTTTTCTCTCCATAAATAAAAGTAATGCCTGATGTTTAGTTAAAGTAGATCCACTTTTGCTTGATTTTGTTAGTCTTGTTCCATCCTATTTCTTTTTAACACATTGTTTCAACTTGCCAACAACTCTTTACTGAGAATCTCTTTTCCTTCCCAGGCTGATAAATAATTGTCGGGGGAGGGGGAACATTGCAAGGAATAATTTGAGTACTTTGTTCATTGTTGAAGCTGAAAGGACCTCTGCTTGTCCTTCTGATGTGCTAAGGCTTTGCCGGTACCATACCATCTTTAGCTTAAGACAAGATTGTATAGTGGGACTTAGAAGTACTAGGGCAAACACTTGATTTTTGTGGCATTTCAGCAAGCATAAGAAAGATCAACAAAAACTAGAAATCCTGGTGCATTCACTAGAATACTGGGGTTGCTGAGTCAGAAGGCTACTTGGAGATGCTAGTCCCCTGAAGGAACTATTTTGTCCTACAGAGATGAGAAAGCGAGGCAACAACTGGGGGGAAAATCAAGATCTACATTTATTTTACTTTGATCTTTCTAAGTCTCCCCAGAAGCAGAAACCTGAATTTTTAAAAAACTCACGTCAACTAAAAATGAGCTGAAAGAGAAGTAAAAAACAACATGGAGGATATTAATTTTCGTTTGTAGTTATGGAACACTCCCCTTTCTCAGGATACGTGACAAGAAATTGGGAAGATTGTGAAACCATAGAAACTAGCTAGAAGGAATGCTTGTTCTAGGCCACAGCGGACAAATGGGCGCTTGTTGCTAGAGAGATGGTGATATATATTTATCTGAATTCTGTCAAAAAATACTGTCCTACCTGTGTTGGGTTCTCTCAGGAAAAAGAAGAATGGCCGATCTGCTTTAAAAAAAGGAATCCGAGACCTTTTCAGTAACAACAGAGCTGCAGGAGAGAGAAAGAATAGAAGAATCCCATTGCATTTTCTATTCATTTGAGGAAAGTCACTATGAAAATTGGATATGAAGTCAGTTATATCCCTTGATTTTTGAAGAAATAAAAACATCCTAATGATAACATTTCATTGTTTAGTGTTATGCTGGGGGTACAAATGGGAAAATTAAGAAGATGTCAGAAAATTAAGGGAAATTAATGGGAAAATTAAGAAGACGTTTAGCCAACCCCGTGTCCCATTTTCAAAGTACTCCTTGGAATAAATTCCTTACTAAAGGTAATTTTCAGAATGACTTCATTCCTTATTGATGGGGATGATGGGACAAATCCTTTCAAAATGGATTTCTCTTCTCCCATCATTTTTCAAACCCTTGCTCTGTATTAACATTTTTTTTTTTTTTTGAAAATGCTATGCCATATCTGGACTTGGGGTTTTTCAGTGGGAAGGTTTAGAAATGTGAAGATTGAACTGGATAAATGTGACTTAAGGCAGATAAGGGCAAGCAATGTGACTGAGTGCTTGCCGACCCCTTTCTGAACATACCTGCGGCTGTTGATGCCTCGGTGCCTTCCTCTGCAACCTCAATCTTGGCTTTGTGGATTGCTTCAGAAACATAAAAGTCATCTTGGCCTAATCCCGGGAAATAAAAATACGAATTGCTTATTTCCATCTTTAATGCATTTAGCTTAAGGATTTGAGTGTATTTTTAAAGAATACTTAATTACAGTGTCCTGCTGCTTACTATAGCTAGGGAGAGATTTGTCTGGAAAATTCTTAAGCTGCAATATTTTATGTGACTTCTAAGACCTCAGATTTGGTGAATTTAATAAATAATCCCAAATTAATATATAGAGCTGTGCCCTGTTTTTAAAATAGTTTTTAAAAATAATTTCTAGTTAATACTGAAATCTTTCCTTCAGCCAGTACTTTTTAAACTTTGTATAAGAATTGCCAGAGTACGTGTTAAAATGGATTCTGGCGTCTAAGAATCTGCATTTTCAGCCAGCCTCTGAGATGATTTCCCTTGAATGTTTTCTTGGACTGCGTTTTAAGAGCCACCTTTAAATGACAGTCACAGGTTTGTACAATGGATCTTAAAAGTCGTAACTTTATTTATTAAAACTTTATTTATTAAACTTTATTTATTAAAAATGTGCTCAAAGCTGCATGACTACATTCAGTATACTAAGTGTACAGAATACATTCAGTATACTGAATGCAGTCATGCAGTAATTTGCCCCATGGTCTAGAATCTGCAAAGATAAGAGGTTAGAACTGTAATAGTTGTGTGCTAACAGTTTCAAAGAAGCTTTGCAAACAGGGATATGAATGATTAAGTTAGAGAAATTGATAGCTTAAGTTAACCATTAAGCATTTTTAAACAACTTCCTGCAGTGATGATGTACTTGACATAACGAAGGTATATAAGAATGTTTAGAACTAGCAGAAACTTTAGTTATTACCTACCCTTTCATTTGAGAATGCGCTGTTAAGTGATCTGAGGTCACACACTTGAAAAGAAGTAGAAATTGGGCATTTGCAGGTTTTCTGACAGTGCAGCACCCATTTCCACCCCACCCCGCCACAAAAAGATACCACCTTGCAAGAAGTATTCTAGTCAACTCCAGCGTGCCACTGGAAAGGGATCTGTGGCATGAGTCTTAAAATAATCATTTCAATCTACATGTTGTATTTTGAGAGAGCTTCTTTGTTTCATCTTAGACTAATTAAATTGTTTTGCATTTTTCATGCACATACAAGGAGATGCAAATGAATGTCGTGAGAGAATAAAACCAGCCGAGTATAGGATATGCAGCAATTCATCCATCTTCTAAATAAGGTATACACAGGAAATTGTGAGTTGGCTATATTTGTTGTAAGAAACAGTTATTTTCCAGCATCATTGAAGGGGACCAGACAAAGGTCAGAGGAAGGGAAAAATCAATGGAAGCATTCACCTGGTATCATTTGTCCTAAAACCAGTGAAGAATCTGATTGATTTTAGCAGTTGGTCTTTTTCTGTAGGATCTTTTAGAAAAGAAATTTCTCTCTAATTCATAGTTTCTTTCACTAGCTCATTGAGTAAACTGAAATGCAATGTCAAAATTAGAATTTTGTGGCTAAATAATGGTTCTTTGATGCTCATGAGGTTTTACTTACCTGTGACCTCATTATAGTGTTGTGGTAGCTGAACATTTCAAATCAGCATCCATGAAGTCAACAGAGGTTAACTATGAAACTCTACCAACTAAGATACAGTAAATGTGGTTGTGATAGAGTCCAGGCACCTTGACATAATGTGAAAAATAGGACCAATTGGTATGAATGAGTCTTTAGTTAGATAGGCTTGGCTATTAAAATTTCTTGAGTTTCAATTAAATAGCATAGCTTTTCTCCATCACACTAGGAGTGGTCCGATAGTTGACACTTACATGTTTGCACAGACACTGAGCCAAGACCCATGGCCTGTCTTGCCCCAGCATCCACACCTCTCTTAAATTTTATCTCTAGGAAGCATTAAAAACATTTCAGATCATAAACATTCGTGATCAAAATAAGAATTCAGGAGTCATTGTAGGTTTGTGTTTCTCTTCTTGCTTGATCTTGTATGACAGATCTCCATTTGCTTACTTCTGTCAAGTAGCTATTTTATGCAACTAATGAAAGCAATGCAGAAGAATCCAGACACAAAGGCATTCTCCCGCTTTACGTTCATCTTCTCGATTGCTCGTGGCTATTTAGTGCCATCGAGGGTCATGCAACATGTTATCCCCAAATTTGTTCCCAAGATTTTTTATAGATGCTATGCTATTAAAAGGGATCCATGATTAAAACAGGGAATGCAGGTTGAATAGTTTTGTGTTTTTGTTTTTAGTAGTGAATTTCTTAGAGCTGCTTATTTGCTGATGTTTGTAGTGAATCTCTGCAGGAGAACTATAATATGTAATGTTTAGCCACGGAATGACCTGCATCATCTCCTGTCTCTAGATCTACTAGATTAGTGTTCTGGAAAACTGTAGTCCATCCTAAACCCATTTACTCCTATATTACATTTCAATATCCAAAGCCAAGTGTTTTAAGATTCTTCTTACCCTCCTTCCTGGCATACTCTCCGCTCTTCTATACTATCTACAAGTATTCATGTCAACCTTTCTTTTTAGATTGTTAGCTCCTAGAAGGCAGAAGCTGTTTCATTAATTTTAAATATTTTTTAATTCACCTAACTAACATCATAATGCTTGGTACATAACTGTGTTCAGTAATTGTTGGATGAATGAATGATAGACACTCCTCACGTACATTTGTTTCATTTCCCCGTAAAACAGCTGCCTTAATGTTCTCTAATCGGATGTCACTTGTAAGGAAGTGTTGGTTGGTATCTATAAAATCATAGGGGCAAACCACAGAATGGGTCTTAGGCAAGTTTTATCCAAATGATTGTTTCAGTGCCTCTTTCCCCTTTGTTAGTGGAGACCATCATTTTTTTGTGTGTGGTTGATCATACTCTCAAAGGGTTTAAGAGTCTTCATAACGACACTGTGTAAACACAAGAATTGCAAAATGCTTAAATCGATGTCCCAACCTTGGAACCTCAGATTCTCAAAATGTAGGATAAACATAATTTTCTGTGTCATTTGTCCTTCCAATTATTACTATTTACTACTGGCAAATTTCGTGGCATTAAAACATTTATTGCCAGAATTTGCTTCTAGTTTATCTTTCTCATCTTCTTATCACTTAGTTTTAACAGGTGGAATGTGTCATATAGCACCCAGCCCCGGTTATAGAGAGAGAGAGCTAAAAAGAATTTGAAATGGCCTCTGAAGCCAGGCTATGGTCAGTTGCTTTCTCTATTCTCCTCAAGCCCACATCTCCCTGCCACCCAGCTTTTTGAGATATAATTGATATAACATTGTGTGAGTTTAAGGTATATAATGTGATGATTTCATATATGTATATATTGCAAAATGATCATCACAGTAAAATTAGTTAACACCTCCATCACCTCACATAATTACAATTTTTGTGTGTATTGTAAGATCTATTGTCTTCACAACTTTCAAATAGATAATACAGCATCGTTAACTATAGTCACCATGCTGTACATTACATCCCTAGGATTATAACCGGAAGTTTGTACCCTTTGACCACCTTCACCCAACCCCCCAACTCCTACCTATCCCTGCCCTGGGCAACCTTCAATCTACTCTGTGTTTCTGTGACTTTGATTTTTTTTTAGAATCCACATGTGAGATCATACAGTGTATTTCTCTCTGATTTATTTCACTAGCATAATGCCCTCAAGGTTTTTCTAGGTTGTTGCAAATAGCAGAATTTCCTTCTTTTTTATGGGTAATAATATTCCATCAAAATATATATACCAAAGCTGCTCTATCCATTCATCTGCTGATGGACACTTAGATTTTTTTCCTTATCTTGGCTATTGTACATAATGCTGCTATCAACATGAGGTGGAGTTATTTCTTTGCTAGTGATTTAAGTTCCATTGGGCACATATTCAGAAGTAGAATTGCTGGATAATGTGGTAGTTCTACTTTTATTTTTTGAGAAACCTCCATAGGACTTTCCATAATGGTTGGACTGATTTAAATTCCCGTGAACAGTGTACAAAGTTCCTTTTCTCCACAGCCTTGCCAGCATTTGTTCTCTCTTGTCTTTTTGATAATAGCCGTTCTAAGAGGTATAAGGTAATAGCTCACTGTGGTTTTGATTTGCATTTCCCTGATGGTTAGTGATAATCAGCACATTTTCATGTACCTGTTAGTTATTTGAATATCTTATTTGGAAAAATGTTTATTCAGATCCTTTTTCCATTTAAAAATCAGATTGTTATTATTATTTGCAATTAGGTTGTATGATTTCCTTATATATTTTGGATATTAATCCCTTAGGTATGTGGTTTTACAAAAATTTTCTCCCATTCTGCAGGTTTCCTTTCCATTTTGTTATTTCTTTTGATATGAATACATGTTTAGTTTGATGTAGTCCTACTTGTTTCTTTTTACTTTTGTTGCTAATACTTTTGGTGTCAGATCCAAAAAATCATTGCCAAGACCAATTTCAAGGAGTTTTTCCCCTATGCTTTCTTCTAAAATATCTTCAGATATTTTAAGTCTTTAATCCATTTTGAGTTAATTTTTGTGAGTGTTGTAAGATATAGGTCCAGTTTCATTCTTTTGCATGTGAATATCCAATTTTCCCAGCACCATTCATTGAAAAGACCATCTTTTTTATGGAGTATTATTGACTTCTTTGTTGAACGTTAGTTGAATATATGCACGGATTTTGTTCTGGGGTCTTGATTCTTCCCCATTTGTCTACATGTCTCTTTTTATGCCAGTGCCATACTGTTTTGATTACTATAGGTTTGTAATAGAGTTTGAGCTCAGGAAGTGTGACACCTCCAGCTTTGTTCTTTCTCAGGATTTCTTTGGCTATTTGGGATCTTTTGTGGTTCCACACTAATTTTAGAACTTTTTTTTCTATTTCTGTGGAAAATGCCATTGGAATTTTGATAGGGAGTGCATTGAATCTGAAGATTGGTTTCAGTAGTAGAGACACTTTAACAATATTAATTCTCCCAATCTATGAACAGAGGATGTTTTCCCATTTATGTGTGTCCTTTTCAATTTCTTTCATGAGTGTGTTATAGTTTTTAATGTAGAGATATTTCTCCTCACTTGGTTGAATTTATTCCCAAGTATTTTATTGTTTCTGATGCAACTGTAAGTGGAATTGTTTTTTTTATTTCTTTTTCAGGTAGTTTGTTGTTAGTGTAAAGAAACACAATGCATATTTGTATTTCATTTTTTATCCTACAACTTTACTGAATTTGTTGATTAGTTGTAATTATGTATCACTATTACAATATTAGAGAATCTAATTTTGACCATATACTTACCATTATTAGTGATTTTTACATTTTCATACATTTTTATAGTGTTAATTAGCATCCTTATTTCAGCTTTAAAAATGTCCTTTAGCATATCTTGTAAGGCAGGTTTAGTGGTGATAAATTTCCTTAGTTTTTTTTGGTTTGGAAAAGATTTATCTCTGCTTACTTGAGGAACAACTTTGTCAGGTATAGTATTCCTGATTGACAATTTTTTTCTTTCAAAATTTTGCATATGTCCTTCCACTCTATCCTGGCCTGCAGTTTCTGTTGAGAAATCCATTGATCATCTTATGTGGGTTCCCTTGTTAGGTAGCTTGTTTCTTCTTTCTTGCTGCTTTTAAAATTCTTTGTCTTTGACGTCTGACAATTTAACTGTAATGTGTCTTGGTGTAGCCCTTTTTGGGTTCAACCTATTAGGATTCATTGGGCCTCGTGAATCTGCAAGCCTATTTCTCTCCCCATTTTGGGGATGTTTTTGGCCATTATTGCTTTAAGTAGACTTTCCCTTTTTTTCCTTTCATCTTTTGGGATTCCCGTAACGAGTATATTTTTTCTTTTGTGAAGTCCCCAATTTCCATGGGCTTTCTTCACCCTTTCATTCTTTTTTTCTTTTTGTTCCTCTGACTAGATAATTTCAAATGATTTATCTTATGGTTGATGGTTTACTCTGTTTGGCTGAGTCTTGTTGAAGCTCTCTATTGAATTCTTCAGTGCAGTCATTTTATTCTTTAGCTTGAGGATCTCCATTTGTTTGGGTTTCTTGGTTGTGTTTTGTTTGATGGTTTCTATTTCTTTCTTGAACTTTTTATTTTGTGCATTGTTTTCCTAATATTGTTAGTTGTCTCTGTGTTCTTGTAGTCTGCTGAATTTCTTCAAGAGGATTGTTCTGAATTCTTTGTCAGACAGTTCAAACTTCTCCACATTTTTAGGGTAGCTATTAGAGCTTTATTAATTTCTTTGAATGGTATATTTTTTTCATTTTTCATGGTCCTTGCTTCTTTGTATTGGTATCTGTGCTTTTCAGTAAGGTGTCTCCTTTTCCAGGCTTTACAGGTTTGCTTTGGTAAGGAAAGATATTTACCAATCAGCTGGCAGAATTTGTGGGCAGGTTGGGGCTTACTGTCATCATCTCTGTGTGGGCAAAACCTCTCCATATGCTTTTTGAATTTGCAGGGGGCTGCTGCTGCCTGAGTTCTGTGGCTGGGTGGGACTGCTGGTTGGGTTTGTATTCAAGCAGTGCTGCTGGGTGGGCTTGCTGTTCAGGTGGCACTTCTGGCTACGTCAGAGTTAGTGGCTCAATCCTTTCACAGTCAGGTTGAGTCCCTAAGTCTACAATCAACTCTTGGTCAATGAAGTTGTAGCTGTGTTCCCTGACAGGGTGGTGCCACTGGTTGGACACCATAATTGGGTAACTATGAGAGGGACTCTACAATCTTTCCTAGTCAGGTGGTCTTATGCTGTGCTTCCCAACTGGATGGTGCTGCTGGTTGGGCTCCATGTTCAGGTGGGGCTGCCAGCTGTGCCCTGAAGTTGGGTGGGGCTACAAGCTGGGCTCTGTGACTTAGTAGCACTGTGGGTTGGGCTACAAGGCTCCCCAAGGTCATTCTTCAGACTCCCTGGCTATGTGGAGGTAGGGCATATGCTCAACAGTTGGGAAGGACTGCTGGCCAGGCTCTCTGCCCAAGCAGAGCTGTAGGATGGGCTTCTCAACTAGCTGGTTCTCTTGTCAGGCTTCCTTGATGGATGGGACTTGAGACTGTGCCTAGCAGTTGAGTAGGGCTGTGAATTTGCTTTCCTGCAAGGTAGAGTGGTAGTATGGTCCATTGACTAGGGATCCAAATCAGGCTGAATTGCCAACCATGCTTTCTGGCCGGTTGGGGCTACCAGCCTGGCCTTGCAGATGGGCATTCCTGATGGCTGGAGTCTTTGCTTGGGTACTGCTACAGGCAGGAATATGGTCTGCCAAGGTCTGAATGTTGACTAGTGTAAGCCTTTCCTCTCACATTCTCCTTCTCTATCTGATTCCTGAGTCTTCCCCAGGAGGCAAGACTTGAATGGATTTTCCAGAAAGTTTCCTGCAACACTGGAAGAGTTGGATGTCCACCTTGGTTTTCTTTTCTCACTGGAGAAATTATAGTAGGCCTGAGAGGGTACTCTTGGTGAGTGCTGTGCCTGCCTGAAGGAGGAATGATACAGACCATGTGTAGCTGCTCCTTTTACCATTATAATGTGGTCTTCTCAGTCTCTGTGGTTCAGAGAGGTGCTTCAGCTTCACATCTGGGTGCTGGGATTTCCACAGTGGTGACATGTCTATGGACAGTGGCTAGTTGGTCTTCTTAGGAGGGGGACTGAAGTTGGAAATGATCTATCTCACCATCTTGATGCCCTATTGCAGTTCTGATCAGTCATCTGGTGTGCTATAAGTTAACTTCAGTATGTATCCAAACAACTATGAGTGGTTTTCTCATTTAAGTTGTAGTAACATGGAGCTTGTAGTTCTCACTGAGCAGACATTGGAAACTAATTATTCACTTATAAAAGTCAAGAAAAAGATGTTTCCTTGAAGTTTTAACTTTATGCAAAAGTAGTATTTCTTGGATTAGGAAGCATGGGTTTGTATCAAAGCCTGCTGATCCTTTTGATTGCTTAAGAAGTATATATCCAGCTGGTACCTTTTGTGCAAGTGAAACTGGAATTACTCTTAAAAGCTTTATAACATGTAGTGTCAAGGATGTCTAGGGAGAAAAATTATAACCTGGGCTCAGCTGGGCTTTGAGATGATACTGAACAAGTTTTTTTTTTTTTTTTTTTTTAGGCAACAGGAAAGGATTTGATGCCATGAAGGAAGAGACAAGTCACTTTTAAATGGGAAGGAGAACTTAAATGGGGAAGGAGAACTTAAGTAAAATGATTCTGGGCACTGGAACCAAATAGAAAGAAAAGGCCAAATATTCCCTGTGGTTTGAGCTTCTACCAATAGCACAAAACTGCTTCATAACCTCATTAATTATAAGAAGGGAGACCAGCATTTTCTGATGACTTATTTTCTGGAAAGCTCTCTGCTGATGCTTTGCTATATGTTAAAGAATTTTATTTCCATAAGTAAGACGTGAAGTGGGTGGTAGCCACCTCATTTTAGGAATGATGAAACTATTTGTTAGAAAGATTCAGTCACCATGTCTCTATAACTAAGTCAATTAGCTCACTTAGGCAATGAAGTGACTAGTCTCTTGATTATGTTTAAAGAAGGGTATTGGAAAGCAATACTGTAGTGGGCAAACTTTATCTGTAAAGGCCAAGATATTAAATATTTTAGCAATTGCAGACCATATGCAGTCTCTTGCAACTGCCTAATTCTGCCATTGTAGCAGGAAAGCAGCCACAGATGGTCTGTAAATAAATGGGAGTGGCTGTTTCATTAAAACTTTATTTATAAAAACAGGGATTGGATCATTGTTTGGTGAGCCCATGTTAGAGGAACAAAACTTTATGGGAGAAGATAAGGCTGATGTGTTTTATCAGTAAGAGACATTAATTTAAGCTTCACACTTGGCACATGGCTAACTGCTCGGTAATTATTTAACAAGTTAGATCCATGGGCCTGTATTTCTGCTGGTTTGAACAAATCTACATAGACTTTAACTGCATCATTAAAAAAGGCATGAAAAATTGTTCTTTCTCAACTAGGTTGCTTGTTATATCTTGTCAAGAGAGCTTATGGGCCTTGGAAGTCTTTATCAGTAGGGGAGCTGCATGATGATGTGGGTGGGTTAAGCACAGTCCTATTTGAGGACATAGGATTAATGGTACTTTGAGATGTACTTCTAGGACATAAAGGCAGAGAGATTAAGAACTATGAAGAAACAATCAGTGAGTCAGTGATCAATTGAATGTATTGGTGTGGAAGAAAAGGTTAAGAATGGTCCCAAAGTTTTGAACTAGAACGATCAAAGGAAGAATGGTATCATCATCAACAAAAGGAATGCCCTAGCTAGTTCTGGAGTCAGAAAAATACACTGTGATTGGATTTTGCACATTATTAAAGACAGAGTACACTCAAGTTCATTATCCCTTCCCCTTTCCTTGACCTCTGCTTCTTTCACTCTAGGCTTTCTCTTTTCCCTACAGTGTCAGATTATGCCTGTGTCACCAGGGAAAATTCCTTGTTGTGTCATTCAACCAAGTCAACAATATTTATTGGCTATCCATTGTGCATCAAGCATTGTTGGGGGCACTATGCCCAAACTTGACTATTGCTTTGCTTATCTCTTTGCATGTTCAGGTAATGCGTACCGTGCTGGTGGGTTTTAAAAAATCTAGAATAGATCCTTCCTCCTATGCTTTATTTGACAAGTAACTGCCATTTAGCTTGTCTAGTTACGTTTAACATATAAGCCAAGACTGCTTTTATGGACCAAATTCCTGTATGTGTTTGTGTGTGTTTATGTGTGTGATCGCTTAATAAGATTTTGAGCAAGCTTTAGAAAACTGTGTGATGAGGTTCTAGCATTTAAAATGAAGATTCTGAAGCTCATCAGGCAAAGAAAGTATTAAGGCCAATGAAAATACCTGCTACAGCATCATCTTCATACAAATAATTTATTACTGTCCAGAGCGGAAACAAACCTGAGCCTTTGGAGTTAGCAATAGTTTAACTAATGGCTTCAGAGAAGATTCTGGAACATAAAGTTTTGGCATTCCATTCTTTTTTAATATTTGGTGTACGTTCCCTGTCAGATCATAAGCAAATACAGCTCCTATTGATTAGTAGCAGCGCATCTACTAGGAGCAAAGAAATTTAATAGGGACTTGGGAAAGGAGAACAACTTTAGGGCAAGATTACAGGGACATGAGTAATTTGAAGAAAGGAAGTTGGATGGATGAGAGAGTTTCAAGGTTAGTTTATGAGAACAGGACAGAAATGGCACAAGGAGGGCAGGAGAGGGAAGAGGTAGAAACAAAGGGCAACCGTGAGGCCAGCATGACAGTGGGAGAGCAGAATGAAGAGTTCTGTTACTGCACCGCTGTCTCTGGCATGCTCCCAGTCATGGTAGGCAGAGGGAGGGTGAGTTGTATTGTGTTCTGTGGCCATTGACCTCACTCTGAAGGTGGTCTCCAAAAACAGGGCTTAGAGGTCTCAAGAAACACTCCTCTCCCACAAAGTCCAACCCAAATTTGGTTATTATCCGGAGCAATAGAATACGCTTATATGTCTTATATGTTTATATAAGAATTTATATAAAGCAAAGCTTTCTTTCCTCTTTTAAATAATGTTAACTCTGACTGTACCATTGAAGGTAGATGAAAATCCCTTAATCAAGGTATGACAAAGCTGCCCCCAAGCACAATGCCAAAAATTTTGAAAGAAGAAATGTTACCTGAAATTCCTTTCAAGTTAGCTTTGAGTGGATCAAAAAGATCGGTGACTCCCCAAGAATTTAAAATGCTTTTTAAATTGAAATGATTTTGGATCCTGAATCTAAAAAACAAAAACAAACCATCAACTTTCATTTAAAAATCTCATTCAAAATATTTTCATACACACCACATGATTGCCAAACTTCCTAACTTGGAAGTCAGGGATCTCCAGCCTCATTTTCAGCTTTATTTTTCACTGTTCCTTCTCATAAACCCTACCCACTGACTACTCTGACCACACAGGGCTCTCTTCCACCTCTATACCTTTGCTTTTGCTGTTCTTTCCACCCCATCTCCTTTGATGGCCTTTGAGTTACCTCCATTTCCTCTAAGCTCCATTCAGTTGTCATCCCCTCCTCTCTTCTCCAGCTGTTTTGTGTCCTTTGGTTGCTAAGTCCCCATTAACACTTTGTTTGTTCTGCTCTTTTGGTGTATGGACTATTCTCCTTCCTACTACTGTTATTCATGATATTATGAACTACTTGAGAAGAGAGGATATCCCAGTCAATTCTTTATTTCCTAATAGTAACTAATTAATGAGTGCTTACAATGTACTAGATACTATGACAAGTGTTTTATGTAGATTATCTAATTTCATCTTCACCTAACTATGTTATTATTATCCTCATTTTACAGATGAGAAAACTGAACCCTAAAGAGATTAAGACACTTGCCCAAGATGATGTAATGAATATGTGGTGGAACTCAACTCAAAGCAAGGCTGTCTGCATGCAGAGCCTGTGCTCTTGGCGTCTACCCTTTGCTACTTCCCATGTCGTGAGACATCTCACATAGTAGGTGCAGAAAAGAAGCTGTTGATTAACAATTAATAGAGTGTGTCATTGAATATGTTCATATTTGATAAGCCATATTTTTGTGTTCGCTGTGTTATTGTGTGTCTTTGATGCACAGGAGGGAAGAAATATAAGTAAAAATTTTGGTTTTCCTAATAAGTCCTGAGAGTAGGAATAATCAACACACCAACTTTGTAATATTTCTCCAAGGGAAAAGAATTTAAAATTTTACTGTTGAAGGATCCTTTTAAAGGATTGCTCATGTTATTTTTCTTTGAAAATGAAAAAACATTGAAATAGAATTTAGATGATCTTTTTCTATAAACTATGCAGAACTTGTAGGAAAGTAAAAATACTGGACAAGACCATTTAATATCAAAGATCTCCATTGCCATACAAGACAGGTGACCAAAATTTTAAACAGAAGTATCATATTTTCTCATAAATATATGTTTTGGATCTTTAGAATAGTTTTCCAAAAAGGTACACGTTTCCTCCAACTATGCTGACATTCTCAAAAAATTTTGATCACCTCTTCTGAAATTTTCTTAAATACTTAAAACACATCCATTTTGAAAAATCTCAATGCTGAAACATATTGGTTAAGAGCACGAATTTGGTAGTCCAATGCCAGGGTTTGAATCTTGGCACAGCCTCTTACTGGCTAAGGGAACTGGGGCAAGTTACTTTACTTCTCTTACTTCTACTTTACTTCTCCAATTCCTTATTTGTGAAATGAGCATAATAATAGTGTTTAGTTATTAAATTTGTGAAGATTAAGTGAAATAATTCTTGTAAAGTGCTCAACAATGCCCAACATGGCTCATGCACTTTATTGTTCTCACTGTAGTTTTAGTGTTTCTCAGGGATATTGAGAAAAAGCTCAGGGATATTTGAAGCCAAATACAGTGATTATGGTAGGTGATAAAACTGGGTAATATTTTTTAGTAACTAAAGATAATAGTAAAAGTGAGGTATGACCATAAAAGGTGAGAGTGATTTTTTTTTCTTGTATGGCTATGAAGGCCAGCCCAGAAGAAATGCTACAAAAATATCTTGAGTAAAAAAAATTGCCCTTTACCAAATCCAGACAATGATATCACGAGAAAAGAAAACTACAGACTAATACCCCTTATGAATATAGAGACAAAATCCTTAACCAAATATTAGTGAATTGAATCCAGCAAAATATAAATCCCACCATGACCAAGTGGGATTTATCCCAGGAATGCAAGGTGTGTTCAACATATGAAAATCAGTGTAAAACACCAGATTAACAGAATAAAGGACAAAGGCCACATGATCATCTCGATAAATGTAGAAAAGCATGTGGAAAAAAAATCCAATACCCTTTCATGAAAACAAAAATTACTCAATAAACTTGGGACAGAAGGGAAATATTTCAGTCTGCAAAAGGGCCTCTACAGAAAACCTACAGCTAACATCATACTTAATAGTGAAGACTGAATGCTTTCTGCCTAAGATCAGATATAAGAGAAAGATGTCCACTATTTCTATTTAACATTGTCCTGAAGGGCATGGAGGGCAATTATGCAAGAAAAAGAAATAAAATGCATCCAGATTAGAAAGAAAGAAGTACACCTATCTCTACTCACAAATGACTTGATCTTGTATATATATAATCTTAAGGAATACATACACAGAGTGAAAAAATTCTTAGAATAAATGAGTTAATCAGGGTGGCAGGATATGAGACCAGGGTACAAAAGTCAACCTTTTTTTATACTATCAATGAATAATCTGCAAATAAAATTCCATTTATAATAGCATCAAAAGGAATAAAATACTTAGAAATAATTTTAACAAAAGAAATACAAAACTTGTAAACTGAAAACTAAAAAAACATAATCGAAGGAACCTAAGGAGCACATAAATAAAATGAAAAGAGTCCTGTGTTCACAGATTGGAATAGTTAATATTGTTAGCAGTATTCCTAAATTGATATACACATTAAACACAATCATCATCCAAATCTCAGCTGCCTTTTTTGCAGAAACTGATGAGCTGATCCTAAAATTCATATGAAAATGTATGGGACTCAGACTAGCCAAAACAATCTTGAAAAAAGAACTAAGTCGAAGGGCTAACACTTCCTGAATTCTAAACATTATAGTAATCAAGATGGTGTCATACTGGCTAAAGTATAGACATTTGTGCCTATAGAATAGAACTGAAACTAAATCCATTGAAATAAACACATTAACTTACCATCAATTAATTTAAACAAAGGTACCCAGAAAATTCAATGGGAGAGAGAATAGTCTTCTCAATTAATAGTGCTGGGACAACTGGATAACCACATGCAAAGAATGAAATTGGACCTCTACCTCATAATACATACAAAAATTAATTTAAAATACAAGAGCTAAAACTAAAAATTCCTAGAAAAACATAGACATAGGTCTTTGTAACCTGGGTTAGGCAATGGCTTCTTAGAAATGACATCAAAGAAGCACAAAAAAAATAAAAGAAAAAATAAATTAACTGAACCTCATTAAAATGAAAAACTCTTCTGCTTCAAATGACACTGTCAAGAAAGTGAAAAGGCAACCCACAAAATGGGAGTGAATATTTGCAAATTATAAATCTAATAAGGGACTAGCATCCAGAATATATAAAGCACTATCACAAGTCAGCAGTAAAGACAACCAATTTAGAAGTGGAGAGGACATTCAAATAGCTATTTCTTCAAAAAAGATGTGTAAATGGCCAGAAAGCACATGAAAATATGCTTGACATCATCAGTTATTAGGGAAATGCAAGTGAAAGTCACCATGGAAACCACCTCACACCAACTAGGATGGCTACAAGAAAAAAACGGGGGTTTTCTTCTCCAAAGCTGTTGTTACTGTTGTGAGGTTAGACAGATTGCAGCCATCTTGCCTCCAACCCGAGGGAGAAGACAAAACACAGAGAAGGGCACTGCTGGAGGGCAAGGGGGTTGGTGAATCCTATCAATGTAACTAATGTAACTAAGATTAACTATGTAGTTTCTGAATGTAAACACTATACCATCCCTACTTTTTAATCCTTGCCTCCATTCAGAAGGACTTAAAAAAAAAAACAGTAGTAAAATATACACCACATAGAATTTTACCATTTTAAGGACATTATTCAGTAGCATGAAGTATATTCACATTGCTCTCCAACCACCATTATCCACTCTGGAAACTTTCATCAAACCAAACTGAAACCTCTGTACCACCACACATCCCACATGAAGAGGGACTTATCAAAAATGATGGATGATAACAAGTGTTGACAAGAGTATGGAGAAACTGGAACCTCATAGATTGCTGGTGGGAATGTAAAGTGGTATAACCCCTTGGAAAACTGGTAGGTGCTCAAGGTGTAAAATGTAGAGTTAACACAAGACTCAGTATTTCCATTCCTAGGTATATAACCAAGAAACCTATACCTACACAAAAATGTGCACATCAATGTATTTCAGAAGCCAAAATGTAAAGACATGCCAAAAAGTTTCCTGGCACTTACATGTCTATAGACCAATGAATGGATAAAGCAAAGTGTAGACTATCCATACGGTAGGAAATTATTCCACCATAAAAAAGAATGAAGTACTGATGTACCACTGCAACAAGGATGAACCTTGAAAACGTTATGCTCAGTGAAAGCAGCCAGATGTAGAAGGCTACATGTTGTACAATTTCATTTATATGAAATGTATGGTACAGACAAGTCCATTGAGAACGGAAGTAGATTAGTGGTTGCCTAGGACACTAGTGAGGAGAAGGAATGTGGAGGGACTACTAATGGGCACAGAGTTTCCTTTAGAGGTGATGAAAATGTGCTGAAATTGAATAGTGCTGATGGTTGCACAACTTTGCCAATATACTAAAAACCTCTGAATTGTATGCTTTAAAAGAATGAATTTTATGGTTAGGTGAATTATATCTTAATTTGTTAAAAAAGAAAGAGGGCGCCTGTGTGGCTCAGGGGGTTAAGCCTCTGCCTTCGGCTCAGGTCATGATCTCAGGGTCCTGGGATTGAGCCCCGCATCTGGCTCTCTTCTCAGCAGGGAGCCTGCTTCTCCTTTTCCCCCTCTGCCTGCCTCTCTGCCTGCTTATGATCTCTCTCTCTCTCTCTCTCTGTCAAATAAATAAATAAATAAACCTTAAAAGAAAAAAAAAAAGAAGAAGACTCCCATAGAAAAGCATAATCCATACATGACGATGATTAGCAGCCCTTTGAAAGGAAGGCCAAAACTTCCGAATATATAAGATCTGGTGGATTTTTAAAATACTTACAAGAAACAAAGAGAAAAAGAGACACATACAAAAAACCCTAGACTCTTAAATACAGAGAAAAAACTAGTGGTTGCCAGAGGGGAGATGGGTGGAGGGTGGGTGAAATAGGTGATGGGGATTAAAAGTACATTTATCGGGGCGCCTGGTTGGCTCAGTGAGTTAAGCCTCTGCCTTCAGCTCAGGTCATGATCTCAGGGTCCTGGGATTGAGCCCTGCATCGGGCTCTCTGCTCAGCAGTGAGCCTGCTTCCTCCTCTCTCTGCCTGCCTCTCTGCCTGCTTGTGATCTCTCTCTCTCTATGTCAAACAAATAAATAAAATCTTTTTAAAAAAAGTACATTTATCATGATGAACACTGAATAATGTATAGAATTTGTGATTCATTACACTGTACACCTGAAACTGTAGCACCGTATGTTAATTATATTCAATAAAAAAACACTATGTGACTTCTGTTGTCAGAAAAGAAATGCTCATGTTTAGCTTCCTACTATGTCGATCTAATAACCAAATGTCTTACTCATTAAACAAATATATATTTGACATTATTAGTCTTTTTTGTGGGGTATTACATTATTATGGATATAAATGACCTTTGTTAGCACTTGTTGGCTTTCTTGATTATTCTTTTGGTTAACTAATATCCCTAATGAAGACTAATTGTCCCTATACATTTTATTTTATTTCTTCATAAATAAAATATTACTTTGGAAGCTAGACATCATCATTCATCCAGAATCTACTAATATACTGTTTGGGGATGTTTAACCCCAAGGCACACCTCAACACCACACGATTTTTGCATTGCTACCCACAGGGTGCAGAAGTTTTTGCTCTTGCTACATGAAAAATGCAGGCTGGCTATAAAGCAGATCATGTTAAATGATGAATCAATGATCTGCAGAACTAGAGGTAAGTTCTTGTCCAAAACATGACTTGTGTCTACCATGGTCCAATGTTTTGTACCCAAATTTAGACCTAAAACCTCTTTTTAATGATTTCTCTATGTATTCTTTCAAGGGTTTGAAGCTGTTTCTTTTACTTGGTGAATTTTGCTTGTGAAACAGCTCATTTTCCTAAAACCTTCTGGATGGCAGACTCCATAGTCTAAGGGAGATAAAAAAGAAATATATCAGGACAAGGTCAAGTGTTAATTCATACTGTGCGTTGTTATGATCTCTGCAGCCCCATCCTGTCCCTGTCTTTGGGGTGTTTCAGATCATTCTGAAGGTGGAATCAGACAGTGGAGGCCTCTTGAAGGAGCTGGGCATCTTGCTGGGGCTTCTTCCTCACAGAAGCTGCTCCAGGATGAGGACAGCCATCTGTCCCCTCATTCTGAAGAGACTGACAGATTCCTGCACCGGGTTGCACTCTCTGTCTACTTTTCACATCAAAAGCGCCTCTTCCTTCTCCGAGCTTCTCTCAAACAGAACAGAAAGACTAGGGTTGCTTCTGTTCCCTGCTAGAGATCTGCTGGCATCCTGTCTTTCTGCTTTCATTTGGGGTCTAGATATTTGGTTTGGAGAGACACAGGCTTTCTCTTAGATTTATGTTCACTTTCTGCCCTGGTTATGCCATATCCCACTTTAGACCTTGGCCTTAACTCACTGGATCTCTCTTTGTGTGTTTTTATTTCAGAGTCTGGGCTTATTTTTAACTCCTCGAAGGAGCACTGCCAAGACCACTGGCCCAGTGGTGCTGAGGGCCTGGACAGCAGAGAAGGCCAAAGTGGCCAGCAGGAAGGAGCATGAAGAATCCGTATCCCAAGCCCTCGGACAACAGTCCTTGTTTGATGCTGGTCTACAAAGTAATTACAAGTTCACTTTGATTTCAAATGTACCAGAGAAGCTTATCATTTAAAGAATTTCAATACAGACTTCTTTGTCGAGTAATGAGCTTTGCAAATAAATTTCGCTTTGGAAAATCAAAATCTAGAACCATCCTTTAACTTTTGTATTTGTAACAATTTGTAACAATTTGTATTTGTACCTATTGGGTTTTCTTAAAGAAAGGCTCAACTCTATTGAGAGAGAAGGAGAACCTTCAGCACAGAGACTACAAGTCTTGAATTTTTTACACCTTAATTTGCCTTCTGATCAGAATTATATGGGCATTTGCTCAATGACATAAACTATCTTGTGTCTTTGGTTTTGGAAAAAAGTGACAGTTGTATACTCTTAGGATGTGGTAAGATTTGGGGCACATTCCTCCAAGGTAACTATACTGTTCTTCTTTCCCTGCTCAGAGAACTGGTTGTAGCATGAAGCCTGGGGCCTCCAGTCTGACCCAGTGAAGGCAGAGTATCTTCTCTTGAGAAGACCCCAAGAAATTAAGTCTGTTCTATCCGCATCATGAGCTAGTCAGCAGAAACTCTGATCTGGACCCCAACTCTAGGGTCGCTCCTCCTTGTTCCTAACCTCTAGGAGTACATTAGACAATGGGCCCAGTGGTTAAGGACAGACTCCAGAGTCAAACCACCTGGGTTCTCTAATGCAGAGCACCCTGTAAGGATGAGGCAGCTACTCACCTGGGCAGGAACACATCCATTCTGGCTCTCCTGAGGCTGGAGGTCCAGACGTGGAGAATGTTGGCTGTGAGGTGTGGCTCAATGAGACTCAGTGGGGTGTCTTTGTCACGTGGCAGAATCAGGAGCAGACTCACTGTACTTCCCAGGTAAGGCAACTCTAGGACCCTCACCTGATGGCCTGCAGGGTCCTGGAACTGACCTAGGGGTTCAGTAGAGGGGGGGGGATTAGTTCTGTCCCAGGAGCTGGGGAAGGGCCATCTCATAGAACAAGAAACAATACATTTTACTAATAGGTGTCTGTCTCACCTTCCGGAAGCCGTTGAGGCCAAAGACTGTCACCTTTTCTGATCTTAAGATCTAGAATTTCTAAGATACCCTTGTAGGTCTTGAGTCACAGGGTCTGCAGTGTCTGGGTACGGTGGGGATGATGGCACATGGGAGAGCCATCTACTGTCTTTTTTGTTTGTTTGTTTTTTAATTCTTTTTTTAAAAAAGACTTTATTTATTTGAGGGAGAGAACAAATGAGAGAGAGCATGAACGGGAGAAGGGAGAGGGAGAAACACTCCCCAGCAGGGAGCCTGATGTGGGGGTTGATCCCAGAACCCTGGGATCATGACCTGAGTTGAAGGCAGATGCTTAACCAACTGAGCCACCCAGGTACCCCGTCTTAAAGGCGAAGCCATTCCAATCCTGGCCATCTGTGGCCATGTGGGGACCCAGGCTCTTCGTGCTAGATCGTTCTTTCAACAAAAGCTCTACACCCATAAAATTGGGAAATTTTATGCAGCAGACAATCAGATCAACCAGCATGGGTCACAGCAACAATGGGGAAAACTTTGGGAACAAGAACTATAATAGTCATAAATACATATTTACTTATCTGGTTGACGTTCTTCCCACTCTCACCTTACTTGACCTCAGTTAATAATTACTGGATGAATAAACAAATGATTAAATGGTTACGAGCACTCACAATGCATCCTGCATGGAATCAAAGCAGGATGACAGCAAGTGGGCTGGGAGAGAGGTGTGTGGGGACAGGCAGCTGGGTCCCTTCTCTTCTGCTCTTGCCTTTCTAGGACTCCACGGAGGCGTCCACACCATAAGCCAGCCTGCAGGGTGGGGTCTCCTGGCACTGACTGTGCCCCTGCACCCCAGTGGGCTGGGATGAGTGACCACCCTGGCAGGGCGGGATGACGGATGTCAGGTCCACGGCGGGGCGCTCTCAAGAGCTTTCTAGACTGGACTCTCAATCTTTTGCGCTATGTCAGCACCAAACCGTAAAACAGTTGTTCATTTTATGGGGGTGCCTGCTGGGACAGGGGTGGTTTGGTCCAAACATTTTTGGTTTTACACTAACGTCTCTTAGTAGGTGCAGAGGGAAATGTCAAGCGCAAAATTAGGTTTCTCCCCCACCACCCCCTATCCTCATTGTCCTCTCTGGGTTTTCCAGCCCCCTGGGCTCTCCTCACTCTGCACATACCTCACAGCAGAGGGAAGGCAGAGAAACACTGTGGCTCCTTCTAGATCGCCCACTGCCCTCCTCTCCCTGCCCATATTACTCCCGTGTTCCTCTCATGGAAGACGGCCCCGCTGGTGGGGAAGGAGCTCACCGTAGTTGACCTCGGCCATTTGGTACATCATGGGGACCTGGATGACGAGGCCCTGGGCGCCGGTGAAAGGCAGGAGCTGGGTGTCCCTAGAGGAGAATCTCTGCTGCCAAGTGCTTTGGAAGGACATGGTGCTCACTAGTGCCAGTTGGGCCAGGCCTGCCCCTCCACCATGCTCCCACATTGGACCACCTCGGTCGTCACCTGCAAGCGAGAGAATGGTGGTGTTGCTGAGATTGGCGTACCTGTCCTGGAGGGTTCCAGTGCATCCCTGAGTTTGGGTTTGGGGCCTGCTTGTCAGTATCATTAGTTGGGGAATTACAGGAGGTGTAACTAGCTCTGGCTGAAGACCATGCTTTCATCCTTTGCAAAGCAGGTTGGGAGGCTCCCGTTGGTCCTGGCTGGGCGTTTCCCAGGGGCCTTAGGTATGTACTGTCCAGTGGGCCTGGGAGGCGCACTGGGTGTTGTGGCTGGGCTGTTGCATGGTGTACCCCCTCCTCTCCCCCCGCCCCCCACTGGGACTCATCCCTGGCAGAGTCTTTGCTTAAACAGTAACATCCAGGGCACAGTCTTCAAATTCCATGCATTACTGGAGAGAAGACAGCAGGCTCCGCAATGGTTGTTGCCTCGGCCCTTTATTAATAAAAACAGATATTATGCTCTGTTTGAAATGCTTTAACAAACCCTCACCGACACCTCCCATCAGTTCAATTGTTATTCCCAGTTTTACAGAGAGGGCACCAAAGCCTGGAGAAGTTGTCCCAGGTCACATATGTGTGGGTGGTCAAGCCACAGACCACCCAGCTGCTCAAGACAGAGACCTTGGATTTGAACACAAGCAGCCCGGCCCCAGACTCCAGGCTCTTCCCTGGCCACCGCTCTTCCGTGGAGGACTATCACCGGGGGGCCTGACCGCAGCTGTGTGGCCTTGTCCCACCCCTACCCCACAGCATAGTGAATTAAACACTTTTAAGTACACTGAAAAGACGTTGGGAAGCACTGAAGAAAACTGACAGAGGGGGAGTTATTGATAAATTGATCTATCTTGAACATTCTCCCTATTTCTGTGTAACCTTTGTAATTATCAGGAATGCTAGAGGCGGACTGCCTGGGCTGGGATCCTGGCTCTGTGCCTCAGTTCTTCTACCTGTAAACTAGGGGCAAGAACAGCACCTATCTCCTGGGATTGTTATGAGGATAAACAGAGATAATGAACACAGTGCACTTAGAAAAGAATTAAATCAGTAAACGGATCCTCAGTAAGTGTACTAATTTTCACCATCTTTACTAATTCCAATTGCATAATATGTAGGTCCTATAATTCATGGAATTATCCCCAACTTCTGGGCAGTTAGGTTATTTCTAAGTGTTTTTCTTCGATAACATTTATCAAAGACATTGGGGCCCAATGTCTTATTACATGTAACTTTTTCTTAGCTTGAATTCCAAGAACTTTTTGGCTCCTACTTTATTTTGCTGTCACAAAAATTAATTGTAGATGACAGCAGAGCTGGGGAGACAGAGATGGTCAAGAATTCACCTTAGGGGAACAGGTGCATACAGCAAAGCCTCAGGGCTCCCCTGGAGGTAGGAGGCTCTGAAGACCTCCCTTCTGCATGTGCGTGTGGGAAGATGGGCAGAAGGAGGCCAAATGTCAGCTTGCTTGCTTCATAGAGCATGTCATTTAAGGGTAGGGTCTCCCAGTAGAACAAACTTCTGTTGCAATCGAGGGTGACCTGAGTATCCATCCATGTGGCTTCTGACCGGGAAGGCCTGGTACCTGTGTTCATAGTCCTCCAACATCAGCCTCACCCAGATGAATGGTTTCTTTTACCTGCGATCTTCCTGGAGGCCCATTCCTTGGCCTGCATGCTGGTGCCGCTGGGTTCACTGAAGTGGGCTGGCTCCATGCTGCTGTTGGCCCACCGGGAGATCTGCTCCACAAAGCAGGGGGAGAGTGGCGTTCCAGCTTGCACAAAAAGGGTGCAGGCCAGCTCCATCCTGGTGCCTTGGCCGGAGTTGGGCAGCGTGGTGTAAGCAGTGCGTAAGATCTCTTTCACCCTTAGGTCTGGGAAAAAGGTGTTGGGATAATTGGACAGCGGTGAGTGTAGGTAAGGAGTTGCACCATCTGTCTTTATGCAGTGCACGGAAGTGGGGCCTCAGCAACCCCACTCTCATCTCACAGGCTCATCTAACAATCACAGTCTATTTGCGTAAGTCATGACTGAATTGCCCAGGAATTGGCCTGGATCTGCAGACGAAAAGCTGGGGGGGAAGCCATGCAAGATGTGTGAGAAATCAAACCAGGATTAAGTCAAATAGGAAATCACTACCAACACCCCAGAGACTCTCCCTCCCTAACTTTTTGAGACAGAATGTTGAGCAGACCTCATGAGAGTACAGAGGGCTGGGAAAGCTGCTGGTCTGATGTGCACGGGGATGGGGCTTCAAATTTTTAAGAAGTCAGTCGATTAACGGGGAGTGTCATAAATAACAATGACAGACGGTGGCCACGGTGTCGAATTGTTCGTGTACCTTGTACAGGGCCTTTCATCCATTCTCACGACTGCATGTCATAAGTCTGAGGGATGTTTAGATGTGGCCTCTTTTAGAACGATGATTTCGATGTGAGAAACACAGCGGAAAGGTAAGAACGCCTCCCATCCCCCATCTCCCTGAGAAGCCAGCGGACAGCTGGAGCTATTAATGTCAGCAAGAACCTGCAAGAACATTTAGGAAATAATAAGCATTTGCGAGAGTCGATAGTTTCCACCCTCTTGGATGGTGGCTGGACTTCTATTTATTTATGATTTACACCGGAGATTGCTTCCTTCTCTCCATAACCAATAGCGGATTTATTTTTTGCGATATTATTCCCTGGCTGTGGCTTTTAGTCTCCCCTAGGAGAGACTCCGGAGATGGAGCAGGGCATCTCACCCACTGGTGAGTCAGGGCATAGCTGAGTATCGGGGGCTGTCCCAGACACATGGAAGTTGGGCTTTGCCAGCCAGGTCCCCACCTGAGGCTGCTTCTGGAACAAAGCCCTTTCCTTGTCCCATTTGCCTCCCTTCTTCTTAGGCACAGCCCTGTGGCTATCCACAAACTGGCCCTGGGAGACACACGCTTTGCCCCTTCCTCCTGCACTGTCCTGTCCTGGCTCCCCTAGCGCATGTGTTGGAAGGAGTCTCTGACGTGGCTTGGGGTCCCTGCACTCCAACACCTGCTACGTGTCAGAGGCCAGGCCAGGGGAGGGCAGCAAACTCCTCAAGTTGCTCGGCCAAAGTTCTCTGGAGGGGCACAGGCACCCAGAATACACCCTGGCCAGGGCCTCTGCCACAGGTCTACAGATCACAGCTGGGGACAGATCTCACCCAGAAAACTTTCATGAGCAAAGCTACTCCTTAGAATCCGCAACTGTGACTTGGCTTATATATCTTGTGAATTGCAGCCTAACTCTAGGGCTCTTATTTTATTTTATTTTTAAAAATATTTTATTTATTTATTTGAGAGACAGAGAATGAGAGAGAGAGAGAGAGCATGAGAAGGGGGAGGGTTGGAGGGAGAAGCAGACTCCCTGCCGAGCAGGGAGCCCGATGCCGGACTTGATCCTGGGACTCCAGGATCATGACCTGAGCTGAAGGCAGTCACTTAACCAACTGAGCCGCCCAGGAATCCCGCTGGGTTCTTATTTTTTTCTTATTTTAATGAAAAAAGAAATGAATGGAAAAAAATACTTCTGGCCGGATTTTCCTCACTGAACCATGTCCCTGTAAAACGTTCTGCAGGGACAATGTGAGACAATATGAGACACTTCCCTGGTCCACAGTGTAGTGTGACTTCTTCTCTGTCCTCTCACCCAATCTGGGTTTGGGGACCAGCTGTTCTTTTATCCGGAAATGTTAAAGGAGCAGTGTAAATTGGCTGGAGAAAGCTTTTCTCCACCTGAGGCTGCCCGTTTGCACACCAGAAGGGCTTTTCTAGATGCTGCTGGAATATACGTCTCCAGTGTGAGAACTGCTGACGGTGTTCACAGACTCGGGGCTACGTTCACCATCCCACTGAATCCTCTCAGCAAGCCTGTGACTTCACTGCTTTTGTGACCCCCATTTCTAGACGAAGGAGCTGGCCCCAGACAAACTGATAAGCTTGCTCAGTGTCACTGTGTGGTGGGAGGGGGCCCTTCACCACCCCGCTGCCCGTCGGTGAGGGACAGGACCCTCTGCTCTGCTCCAGAGAGCCCCTTTCTCTATGGCGCTCTGCAGCACAGAGACTCCTGGTTGGCTGTGTTACTGTGAGTTTCCCACGCCCTTGGCCATGACAGGGCCAGAAGGACTGAAGATGTGAGCCATGAGAAGCTGTTCCTCCCTGGTAGCCTTTGAGAGAGGATTGCGTTACTGCTGGCTTCATCCCTCTCCCTCCCCCTCCAGAGAGCATCCTTCTTGCTGGAGGGCAGGCTAGGTAGATCTCACAGAAGGATGTGGGAGGGGAGAGGGCTGAAGGAAGGAAAGCTTTGGGCACAGCCTTAGATCAGGAATGGCGTGAGGGTGGTGCGATTGAAGAGAGGGGCTCTCAGATGGCCACAGAGTGGGAGGAACATGCTAGAAGAAGACATGGTATATTCTCATAAATTTCTCTTGCTACGGATGAGCCTTTTAGCTCATTTGCGAGACCACGGTGGAGAGTGCCTTCCTTTTGAGTCATTTTGCTGAACTGAACTTCCCGAAGGTGACACGGAATCTGGTGGGACCTGACTCTGTAAGGTTAATGAATATAAAATTCTCAAACTACAAACTTCGTGATGCTAATGTTTTACTTGCTAGAGAATTACAAGAAGGCTAAGTTGAGAGCGGAGTCAAAAGGTTTGGTTGGGTTGAGAGAATAATGGGAATATGTCTGGTTAAAAATAGAAAAGGCCAGGCACTTATGTCTTCGTGCATCTGTGGCAAGAACATAGGATGTGGGGTCCGAGATGCTGGGAGTTGAATTCTGGCTCTGCCTGAGGCTTGCCAAATCGTTAACCCCTGTTTCATTTGTAAGATGGGGATTATTAATCTATGCGGTTTCTATGGGGATCAAACGGTATAATGACTGGAGAAGTGAAATTCATACCATCATCACACAGACTTTTTCCCAAGAGCCCGGCCACCTTCATTTCTGAGGCTTCTGTTCTGGGCATTATTCTTGTGCTTAATAGAAAGCTGTAAAGTATCGTTTATCAATTTACCTAGAAAAGCACCAGAACTCCCTCGAACTTGGAACACCAGGAAATTGTGTGTTTTGTGTGGCAGAAACAAAGGTGGTCTTTAGGGATACCGCTGGTGTCCATTCTGAGTCTCACGCTGTGCTGTCTGACCAGCAGGTGGGATTCCTAGCAAAGCTCCCGGTGGTCATGTATTGGCTGGAAACGCAGTGAGAACAAGACAATGCCGACGTGCCCCACTGCAAACGTGGAGAGGTCTTTCTGTTGATTAAACAGGAACAATGCCCCAAGACCCTGGAATGTGCTTGATGCTGCTTTTTATACATTTTTTTGGGTCTGCCTTGACTTTTAAAACAAAACCTGGTTCCGGGCGCTGACAGGTTATTTTAAATAGTGCACATGGTTCTCTGAGCTAGGTTGGGACAAACCAAAGCACAGGGGTATTCGATTAACTGCAACCCTAGAAGTGGCACATCCCTGTTCATAATTAACCATGAATCTGTTAGATAATAAGGCAGTTTATGAGTAAGAAAAAGGGTGCGTTTATGGTCCACAGGGTTTGACCATTAAGTGTTCCTGACATTTGATAATTCTCGAATGGGGTCTACGGAAACCTTGTTAATCATCATATTTGATTAGCCAGGGACCCTGACTGTACCTGATGACAGAGAAAGAACTGTAATCAGTTCCCTTTCCCTGCAGGAGACCTACACTTGCATTTCTCTCTGTCCCCGAATCCTGACTTTTGTGAGGCTCTGTTTTTTTTTTTCCAGATTATTTATTTATTTATTTGTAAGACAGAGATCACAAGTAGGCTGAGAGGCAGTCAGATAGCCTGATGTGGGGCTCGATCCCAGGACCCTGAGATCATGACCTGAGCTGAAAGCAGAGGCTTAACCCACTGAGACACCCAGGCACCCCATGAGGCTCTGTTTTAAGGCTGAAATGCCTGTCTCTCTTACACATGCCTATTTATTCTGCATAACTCCGCTCAGACCCCATGTCTTCTGGGGGGGGGGGGGGGCTTCCTGACCTGCCAGTGGGATAAATGCTTCCCTCCCCTGTACTAACTTACTTCAGATAAATACACTCACTGCACCGCATACAGAGGTGTTTCTGTGTGCGTCCTTCCTATGAGACTGAGCCACTTGTGTTCAGAGTTTTCCTTGTGTTTCTGGATGCTGAGATCCTAGCACAGCACCCACAACAGGCGCTCAGGGGGACTTGCTGGATTGCCTTGTACTGAATCTAATGTGGCTGAAGAATGGTCCGTGGGGACGTACATTTCTGTGATACTCTTGCTGAGAAAATGAAGCTGGCTGGCAGCATCATGAGAGTGGTTTTGGCAGGGGACAGGGCATGGATGAAGGGGGACGGGATGTACAGCTGGTGCCTTGTGGCCTGACATCTTCAGGGTTAACCTTCACTTGCCAACTCAAGATTCGAGCTCCAGGGAAACTCTCACCCAGGCTGTGTGCGTATTAGTTCTTATACTCTCTGGAACATGTTAATTTATGCAGTTGCAACCCCCATCCTTTTTTATTGCTACCTTATTGCAAGATGGGGAAGCCAAAGCTATGTGCATGAGTGTCTGTGTTTAGCATGGGGCTGCTGGCTGGGCCTTGGGGCCGGCCATGCAGCCAGAGGTGCTGAGTGTAGGCTAGCTGTGGTTGACCAGGCGTTCACAAGCCTTGGGCCACTGCCGACAGAGCTGCTCCAAGCCATGTAATCACAGAGGTATTCTGGCAACGGTGGCACTGGCTAGAAATCACAGGTTTATGAAAGCAGCCGGGTCAAGGACAGGGGCTCTGGAACAAGACAACTTGGGCTTGAGTCTCAAGTGTGCTACTTCCTAGATGTGTGACCTTGGGCAAGTGGCTGAAGCTCTCAGTATCTGTTTGCTCAACTCTCAAATAAGGATGATTTATAATTTCTCTCAAGGCTTAGCAATTGTATATGGTTTCTCTGAGCATCAGAACCCATGACGACAATTAAGTTGTTGTGACAATTAATTAAACTACATTAAATTACAAGGTGCTTGGACACTTCCTGGCACCTGGGAGGCTCTGCAGAAGGGCCAGTGAAATGAAATTGAAAAATCACCATGAAACCTGAGGTTAGGAGGAAAACTCAAAGATCATCAAGGGGATCGTGATCCAAAGTTTGAAGGCTGGTCATCTGGAGCCAGCCGCTGGATTCAGAGATACCCCACCTCCTGAGGAAGCCTGAGCGGGAGGGGGAGTGGGAGCAACAGAGTGAACGGGAGCGTGAGCAGCCCTCTTACCATGGACTGTGTAGCCCAGCACCTGTGCCAGCTGCCGGCCAGTGTTCCCTTGGGCTCCAAACTGCAGGATCTCCAGAGGGAGGGACACGCCGGCAGGAGAAATGACAACGTTGGTTCCATTTCTAGGGGCTGCCGCGTCCTGGTAGAGGCGAAGCGCAAGCTCGGTCTTCAGCAAGGTCAGGTCCTCTCGGAGGTCGCCCTGTCCTCCATGGAGGCAGGAGTGAAGCAGGAGGAGCATAACCAGAGCGGGCCCCATGGAGGCGGGGAGGCTGCCTGCAGCTGGGAGGGAGGAGATGCAGGGTGAGGCAGACAGTTCCCTTCTGCAGAGAACTGGTCTGTGTTCAGGGCTGACAATGGCCGAGGGAGGTGTTTCCGGGGTACTGCTCCTCCCCTGTCCCCAGCCTCATCCCACACCTGCTGCTCTGCTGCACCCTGTTGTCTCTGCATTAGAAACACGTACCATGAAGCCACACTGTGAGCTGGAAGGCTTTTAGGCTGCTTTGTCACTTACTAAATGTATGACCTTGGCCAAGGCTCTGGTCTGGTCAGAAGTAAACCATAGGGTTGGAAAAGAAATGTAAGAAGTACTTTCTACTCATATTTCTTGGTATTTAGCCAGCTTGTAGCTGTGCTATGTCATGAATAATAATAATAATAATAATAATAATAATAATACAATATATAGTACATTACAGAAGACTTTGTATTTTCTCAGTTAATCATTGCAGCAGTCTTGCAAGGTAGCTGTATTTCCAATACAAAGAGAATGAGATTTAGGGTACTTGGTGAATCATTTAAGAAAATACAGGGGCTTGGGGCACCTGAGTGGATCAGTTGGTTAAGTGTCTGCCTTCGGCTCAGATCATGATCCCAGGGTCCTGAGATCAAACCCCATGGTTGGTCCGGCAGCCTCTCTTTCCAGTGGGTAGTTGATTCTCTCTCTCCCTCTGCCTGTCTCCCTGCTTGTGTGAACTCTCTCTCTCAAATAAATAGATAAATAATCTTAAAAAAAAAAAAAGAAAATACAGGGGCTAGTGTCCACCAGTTGATGAATGGATAAGGAAGAGGTGGTGTATTTATACAATAGAACATTATTCAGCAATAAAAAGAATGAGATTTTGCCATTGGCAATGATGAGGATGGAGCTTGAGGGTATTATGCTAAGCAAAATAAGTCAGTCAGAGAAAGACAAATATCATACAAGTTCACTCATATGTGGAATTTCAGAAACAAAACAGAAAGGGGAAAAGAAGAGAGAGAAAGACAAATCAAGAAACAGGCTTTTTTTTTTTACAGACAACTGATGGTTACCAGGGGGAGGTGGTTGGGGGAATGAGTGA
Organism: Lontra canadensis; assembly: GCF_010015895.1. Taxonomy (NCBI): domain Eukaryota; kingdom Metazoa; phylum Chordata; class Mammalia; order Carnivora; family Mustelidae; genus Lontra; species Lontra canadensis. The sequence goes on along the minus strand of NW_022631045.1, from coordinate 13,540,565 downwards.
AACAGGTGATGGGGATTAAGGAGGGCACTTGCGATGGGCACTGGGTGATGGATGGAAGTGCTGAATCAATATACATGTAGATAAAAGAAAGAAGACATGTGATACAAGCCCTGGTCTCCCATGAGTGGAATATAAAACACTAAAGATAGAAATGCACCTGAGAATATTGATACATGAGCTAATTGTAACTAGAATACCAGAATTCTTATGATGTGAACTATTCTCATAAAAAAAGCACTGTCACAGACAGTAGACTTAGACCAGTATCACTCCTACAAAAGAATGGTACCCCTCCAAGGAAGAGAGAGCTCTAGCTGGAAATTAATGCAAAGAACAGAAAGGCCAAGGTGTAGTCAATGACTCTGCCTCACATATGGCCCACAGGAGTCTCTGCTCCCTTATCTAACTTTGGTGTCAGACAGGATGGCCGTCAGAGAAGCCCAGCCCAAAGTCACGTCCTATGAGGAGTTGGCAAATAACACTGCCAGGCTCAACGGTGTTTACTTCAGATGAAGGTGCAAGATGGAAAAGCACCTTTTCTGCAGCCAGACACAAATGTGGGGTCTGGATGGCTTCGTACTGGAGGGGTGGATGATGTGTGTGTGTGTGTGTGGGGGGGTCTTTCTGTGTGTTTGGAGGGAGCAGGTCCCAGCCCCGGGTCATCTGTGCAATGACCAAGTCCCAGTGTTCTCACAGCTCCTGTGACCTCCCATAAGGACCCTCAGTAATCAGTCTCCAGTGCCCCGGGGCTCCCTGTGACCACGTCCCCACCACGGTTTACCACGGATGAGCTGCTTACTCACGGACTCTTGCCTCAGACTGTGGTGTCTCCTTGCTTGATTCTGTTCTTGTGTGTCTGCAGCATTAACGTGCTCCCCTTTTTAAAAAGTGGAGCAGAGTCTGCTTTGAATCACAAGACAGCACAGGGAGGAAACTGGCAGTGGCCGTCTCTGCCGGCGATGTCTCTACCACTCGGTCCAAATTCCTGGAGCCTGAGGTCCTGCAGAAAGCCAGGGGCAGGAGGACTGCCCGGGGCGGCAAAGCACAGATCCGAAACAGAGCAGGCCCTGGGGAGGGAGCCAGCCACACCCGTCAAGCCTTCTTAGGCTTGTGACCTGGTTGTACCAGCAAGGAACCCCTCATCCAGCCCTTTGTCACTTTGAGGAATTCCACTGATAACTCTGCCCACCCGGCTTCTGCTGGGTACCAGGTACCTAATGCTACTCCCCTCCTCCTGTGAAGAAAACAATAAATCAGTCATTGGGCACTTGAAACTTGTAGCAAATGAGATTCTGCAGAAGAGAAAGGAAAAACAATCCAAGATACAGCATAATAAGATTGAGACAGGGTCACTTGCCTTGTTTATTACTAATAAAAGTGAATGCATGTATTTATATGTAATACAGGCACTAATAACCATCTTGTTTTTCTTAGATACAATAGTTAATAAATCCGATGACTTAATTTGAGAAAGAGACTATGTTGCCCATGAGTAAATGCTCCTTTGGGGAAAGTGTAAACAGATTCTGTCAGAAGTCTGTCCTTGTGACCAATTCAGAATTCCATACATTTCTATTAAGGTCTTCAGCATTGTATTAAGTTCAAAATAGATGATAGGCTACAAATTATTGCAATGTAAAGGAAAGAAAAAGACCTTTGGAAATGAATGAAATTCTTTGTAATTATCTCTCAGGCATGCATTAAACATTCCTATTTGAAAACCCATGAGGCTGTTTTCCATCTGACCACTACTCATACCCTCATGGGTGGCCAATTTATTTATTATTTGTTTATTTATTTTAGTGGGCAATTCACTTTAATTTTTAAAAAATTTTTTTTTTCTTTTCTTTCTTTCTTTTTTTAGTGGGGTCGTAGGGGCAGAGGAAGAGGGAGAGAGAGAATTCCAAGCAGGCTCCATGTCTAGTGCAGAGGCCGATGTGGGGCTCAATCCCACAACCCTGAGATCAGGACCTGAGCTGAAATTATGAGTCAGACGCTTAACCAACTGAGCCACTCTGGTGCCCGTAGTTGGCAATTCACTTTAAAGCAGTTTTATTGCTGATACTCAAGCCTGGGGTAATTTTTAGGTCTTAAGGTAGTTACAGTTCTATAATTGTTTTACTAGAAATCTTCCCAAATTTTGAATTGAGATGAAGTGTATCATTTGCATGTTTTGGACTCTAAGCCATAGAACAATAGTGGAATACGTATATATATATATCTATCTCATTCTATAGCACTCAGAGAGGGCTGGCTGGCTGGCTTGCTTGCTTCCTCCTATCCTTCCCTCCATACATCCAACAACTATCTCTTGCTTACCTGCTAGATTCCAAGGCACTGTGTTAGGTCCTGTGGATGAAGCAGTGAACCAGCAACCCTGGCTCAGCTTTCACGGGACCCAGATGCTTGTCCCTAGGCTAAATTAAGAAGAAGTTAAGAGTTAAAAAGAATTCAGGAGAAAAGAGTTGATGATAAGGAGGCTGATGGTCACGGCAAGGGCTGTCTCCCAATGGCGTGAGTTCCTAGTAGCTGAGTTACCTGAACATAAGCTGATTCACTATTCACCAGTGGTGGGCTTCAGGGGATGCTTATAAGATTTCCCAAATTGCAAAAAGGTCTGGCTGCGTGACTTCTATGAACATTTCCCCTCCTAACTCTAACAATGTATCATTCTAAATTGCTTTTAAAGAATTATCATTCTTAATTGCTTGTTCTCAAGGCAAAATGCTAGGGAAACTTAGCATACAAGTATATCTCCTATATGGGTTAAACATTTTAAAGTGTGGATGAACAAAAGATGAACTGCAACTGATTTCTCTTTTGTGGGCTCAGCTGTGCACCTGGGTCAGCCGCTGTGTTTCCTGCCCACTGTAGCAGAGGTAATCATGCTCATTTCTACCTTGTAGGATGTTGGTGACCCTGCTAAGGGAGCCTCCATGCTTGGAGATATTTATTCATTATAACAGCAAAAATAGTGAGCATTGTTGAGCACTTGCTGTGTTCCAGATATTTTGTTATATGCCTTACATCTACAGTTGCAGTGAGTCCTTATAACACTCCTAGGAGGAATGTATTATTATAGCCTTCTGCAGATAGCAAAAGTAAGGCTTGAAGAATTCAAGACACTTACCCAAGTTCCTGCAGTCAGAGGCCAAGCTGGGTTTGAATCAGGGATCCTTGACTCCAAGGCTCATGCTCTTTGCCACAGTCTCGTTGGTGTCTGCCAGGGCTCTTGAAATCCCTCTTGACTAGGGGGTTCCGGGACATTGGGTGGCCAGCCCCGACTCCAATGGCTCATTGCACTCTGCCCACATTCACTGGGAAGGCTACGGCGAATCGCCTGTAGAAAGACTGCATGAGGGGCAGCGTCTTTGATTATAATTTTTATATTTTCCCAACCTGATTTCTTACAGACATCAACAAATTGCTTTCGAACCCAGGGGTCTACCAAACTAATGTGATGGAGAGGAGCACTGCATTTTAATCTTGTGAGAACATAATTAATACAAGGACATGTCCTCCTGGCGGTTGGGCTGCTTGTCTGGGGTTGTACAGAGACAGTCCCCATTTGTCTCTGTCCTTGAGGAGTTTGCCAAGGCGAGAGAGCACTGTGACCAAATTGAGACCCGGGGGCACAATGATGAAATCCCAGACACTGCTAGAGTCAACCCAGGGAACTCGAGGGAATTCAGCACCCACTGCCACAGACTTGGACAAAACCGGCAAGTCTTTCCTGGGAAACCGGGCAGGTGGCCCTGCCTGTCCCCTCCAGGAAGGAGATGGTGCAGGGGGCTGCGTGGGCTCCCCCAGTCACAGGTGACAGCGGACACCCAGCCCTCAAGTTCTTCACAGGTACCCAGTGCATGGACTCAAAATAAGCCACTGGACCTTCCCACCTTCCAGCACCTTTCAGTATGGGAGTGGTGTGGACAGCACAAAGGCCTGACGGCAAGTAATTGCTCCCTGGGGCACCTGGCTGGCTCAGCCAGCAGAGCCTGTGACTCTTGATCTTGGGATTGTGAGTTCAAACCCCACACTGGGTGTGGAGCCTACTTAAAAAAAAAAAAAAAAAAAGAAAAGAAAAGAATTGCTTCTTACTAACTATAGACATTCAGCACGTTAATGAACTGCCCTGAACTTTAGTTACTGATTCTGCAAAATGGCATTATAATACCAACCTCTCGCTGTGAACATTAAATGAGAGAGTCTATAAAGCACCCAGCATGGTCCCTGATAAGCAGAAAAAACCAGGTTCTTTGGATTATGTGCCCAACCCCCGCCCCTTATCTAAAGAAAGGATCATTGAAGTGACATTCGTGCTCACACAGGAAGGGGCTTTGAGAATCACCATGTAATTGGCTAGGGGTGAATCTATGCTGTTTAATCCCAAAATATCTTTTTTGATGTAAGAAAACGGTTGGAGACTTTAACAAGGGACAATGAACTTAAATTCCAAGCTCATTTTTATCTAACTTGTAAAAACGAAGTCATTTGGGGTCGTGACCTCAGAGGGGGAAGGCTGAGCTAGTCCCTCCTTCCTGCCACATCATCACGCCTGTCCATGTAAGGCCTTCCTTTGTTATTTTGTTTCCTTTTAGGAATGTGTTTTGTGTACATGCATTTTAGATTTACACACATGGTTATACGTTCCATGTTTCATGTTCCCTAATGTATTTCAACAGACACTAACTTTTTAAGATCTGTCCACGTGGTTCTAGGCATAGATCTGACCCTTGCTTCCAGCTGCTGGTAACACCCCATGTGCAACTACCGCATTTGGTTTACCCATCTCTTGGAGATGAGGTTCAGGCCATCTCCAGTCCTCCTCCTCACCGACAGCCCTTGACGGCCTGCGCATGCGCTCTCGTGGACTGTGCGGGAAGCGAATTTCCGTGCCTTAAGATGCGCATGCCTCTCCTTTGGCTACACAGTTCCCGGCCAAGCTCTGGGAGGTAACACCCCTGCACACTCCACCACCCTACATCCCTGCCAATACCTTGATACTTCCCAGCTCCCCTTATTTCCCAGTGTAATAGGTGCAAAATTGTATCTCATTTTGTTAATTTGCATTAGGGCGATTACCGATGATTCGAGTACCTGGCTGTATGCTTGTTACTTTTATCTGTTTTCTCTTCCAGAATTATCTACTTGTAACCTTTATCCATTTTTTTTCTATATAGTGGGATTTTTTTCTTGTTGATTTGCAGTTTACATAGATAGTATAAATCCCTTGTTAATATTAGTATTATAAATACCTTCTCCCTTTCTGCCGAGCATCTGTTAACTATCTCCTGGATGTCTTTTGTTGAAACAAAATCCTTAATTTTGATGGGTTCAAATAATTTCCACCACTGGTTTTTTGTGTCCCTTTTCTCGTATATTAGATCCTCATATACACATGGGTGTATCTCTGAGCTACCTACTCCTTTCTTTTTGGTATATTTGTCTTTATCCAACTGTTTTCAATGCTATGGCTTTAAAATGCATCTTATTATGTGATAGGGAAAGGTCCTTCTTCTCATTATTCTTTTTAAGGGTTGAGTCAACTTTCCATATTTATTCCTCCAAATCAATATTAAAGTAAGTTTATTAACTACCTCAAAAAACCCAACTAAAATTTGATCATGATGGCACTGAATCTATAGATTAATCTGGAAAGAATAAATGTCTTAACCATGTTAAATCATCCTATCCAAGACTGTGGTCTTTCCATTTATTAAAATTATCTTCTATAATAGACTGTTTTAACAAAACCTTAAAGTTTCAAAAATAGAGATCTTGTATATATTCTTGATTAAATTCCCAGGTTATACTTTACTGCCATTAAAAAAAATAATAACAGGCTATTTTTAAATCAGGTTTAGGTTTCCAGAAAAATTGAATGGAAAGTACAAAAGAGTTCTCGTAAAGTCCTTTACCAAACAGCTCCCCCCCTTCACAACCTTCCCCCTACACACACCGCTCTTCCCCCCTCCCTTCCCCACCACTATTGACTTCCTGCCCCCTGTCCCAGCTTCTTTACTTACTAATATACTACATAGGTGTGATACATTAACTAAAGTCCATGGTTTATGCCAAGATTTCCTCTTTGTGTTGTATAGTTCTAGGACTTTTGTCAAATGTATAATGATGTGTGTCTGCTATTATAGTAACACGCAGAATAATTTTCCTTTTTTTTTTTTTAAACTAAACTTTATGCTAGGTCTCCAGTTCATGACCCGGAGATCAAGAGTGGCATGCTGTACTGACTAGCCAGACACCTGCCCCCAGAATAGTTTCATTGCCCTAAAACCCCCCTGCACTCTGCCTATGTGTCCTTTCCTCTGCATCTCCCACTTCCAACCCCTGATAGCCACTGATCTTTTTACCGTCTCTATTGTTTTGCCTTTTCCAGAAGGTCATGGAGGTAGACTCAGATAGTTCATGCCCTTTTCAGACTACTTCTTTCACTTAGCAGTATGCATTTAAGATTCCTCCATGTCTTTTTGAGGCTTCATAGCTCTTTTCTTTTTATTGATGAATAATCTCCCACTGTATGGTTGTACCATAGTTATATATCCATTCACTTATGTATTCATTGCTCCCAATTTTTGACAGTTGTGTCAAATTTGCTATAAACATTCGTGTGTGGGTATTGGTGTGGACATAATTTTTCAACTCAGCTGAGTAAATGCTTGAGAGCATGAACACTGGATTATATGGAAAGAGCCTATTTAGTTTTGTAAGAAACCACCAAGCTGTCTTCCAAAGTGACTGTACCATTTGAACCCCCAGTCTCCCTGCCAGCAATGCATGAGCGTTCCGGTTGCTCCACAACCTTGCCAGCATTTGGTGTTGTCAGTGTGTCTGTTTGTTTTCTTACTGTTGAGTGTTAAGCTTTCTTTGTATCTCTTGTGTACAAGTCCTTTACTTGGCTATGTTCTTCAAATATTTTCTCCCCATTTATGGCTTGTTTTTCGACTTTTTCTCCTTGAAAAAATCTATAGAATGCAAATGGTAAATGTGTTCTAGAGTCAAAAAGAAGCAGATGATGTGATCAATGCGTGGTTGGGACGGTCTTGCCCGTTGTAATGGAGGATGGATGTCACTGAATAAGAGGCAGCACTGGGCTGGGCATGTGTTGGAGGGATTCCTGGTGAGTTTTTTCTTACCAGAACCAGAACTTTGGTTCTGATTGGAAAGAATGACATTTGTGGTTATAAGAAGTTCAAAGTGTAGATATGGTGCAGGAAGCCATGGGCTGTATACTGGAAGTAAGGGACTAAGTGATAGGACAAGGGGGTGGCAGGGGTTTGGGGACATAAGGGATGCTGGGGCTATATGCTCAGAGCCTGTTGTGGGTTTGTACATACCGATGAGCGCGAATGCCCAGCCCAGCTGCTGTGTAGTTCAGTTTGATAGCAGAACCAGAGTGAATAGTAATTCTGCTTCAAAAACTGGTTTCAAATAAGATTTTAGGATGAGCTAAGAGCAATTATTTCTTAGCTTGGAGAAAAACCCTAGAAACAGAGCAAATTAAGCCAAGAGTAACTAAGGTTGAGAATAGAAAAAAAAAAAAACACATCAAACTGTGGCTGTTCTGGTTCTTTATATCTTGCTTTCAGTGTTACTTTCTCATACATTTCAGTATAATTAAAATTTTGGCAATTTTTGTATGGTTGGATTTAGAAAATAGGGGAAGGAAGGGAGATCTGGGATCCGTCCATGTCTTCATTTCTAGCACTCAGGCTAGGATCACTAGACAGGTGAAGCTGTTTCTCATGGAGTCAGCTTGATTGACTGCTCGGGAATTGGTAGGTGTAGTGAGTAGGAAAAATTAACCTCTCCTCCTTCACCCAGGGAGCCGTGGGCGTCACTGACTTATTACAGCAGTCTTCCATGCACTTGGCCTTGACCTACAAGGCTTCTCAGAGTAGGACTTGATGGAGCCACTTCCAATTTATTGTCATTGGTCCATGTCTTAGTGTGGGCCGCTGTGACAGAATACCACACACCGAGTGGCTTAAACAAACAGCAGACATCTATTTCTCATAGCTCTGGAGGCTGTGAAGTTCCAGATTGAGGTACCAGCAGATCCGGTGTCTGGTGAGAGGTTATATTCTAGTTTGCAGGTGGCCGCCTTCTTCTTGGACCCTCACACAGTGGAGAGAGATCATCTCTGTAGTTTCTCTTCTTACAGCCCATTCTCGAAGGCACCCCCCCTTGTGACCTAATTACCTCCCCAGAGCCCCACCTCCAGTACCATCCGAGTGGGAATCGAGGCTGCGGCGTATGCGTTTGAGCAGGACAAACATTCAGTCCATGGTAGAGGACAAGAAGAAATGTATCAGTCACCTCTGAAAGGTCTCAAAAGGACCCTTTGGCTTGGCTCTGAGAACCTGATGACCTCCTGTCAACCTGCCCATGCAGCTCAGGACTCTGCTGGCCACTGGATGACGGGCCAGACAGGCGTGTGGGCAAGCTGCCTACGCACAATCACTATACACCGGAGACACTCTGGTGGGTCGCAGGCACCCTTGGGTGGCCCTGAAACCCATGACCAGGAGAGGGAGCTCCGGAGAGGGAGCCCTGGTCCTGGCCGGCCGCTGCAGGGGCTGGGATTCCTGGGGAGGCTGCGCAGTCATGATCTCATTGTTCCCTGCACATCGACCTCCAGGCCCGAGCCAAGCACAGCAGAAATGTCCCCTGCTGCTCACACGGAAGATGCCATCTGAGAAAAAAAATCAGGAGCCACTGAAACGTCACGCCAGGAACGAGAACGGCCAGGCTGGGGGAGTTGCCTAAGTCTTCTAAGTTGTGGCTTTAGACAAATTCTGCCTGAGGGGGGCGCCAGGGGTTGGGGCTGAAGGAGAGGGTGGTGGGGTTCCTGGGCAGACCCTGAGGATTCCAGGGAAGAGCCTGGGATCAGGATGCCGCAGGGATACATCAATATAATCAATTATCATTTTATGTTCAAATTGCACATTAAAGCAAATTATCAGCTTTTGGGGGGGTGGGGAGAGAAGAAAGAAGATGTAGGGGTGAAGGGTAGAGAGAACAACAATGAAACCAGTTTTCAAGCATTTTGTCAAAGCTCTACCATCAAAAGCAGCCCTTGGCACAGCGGCATGTGGGGTCTGTGTCCTACACTCGGGGGTTCAGCTCTCAGAACCGCCCCCACTCTGGGTACCCAGGAGGCCCCCCTCCTCCTTCCAGCCTGCTGCCACGATGCTGCGGAGGCCCTGAAGTGGCAGTGCGAGGAGGGGATTTTAAAAGCAGAGGCAGAATTCCCGGCACACACATTCAGTTAATGCACCCCTTCAGGGGATCAGGAGGTGAGAAGAGGTGGGGATGTGGGAGTGAGATTTGAAAGCATTATTTCTATTTCCAACACAACAGTGATCACGGCGGTAGCGGTGATGTGGTTTGGTTGGCAGCAGAGCAGATGACGGGAGAGCCTGTGAGTGCTTCGGGGGGCGAGGCGGGGAGGCGGAGCGAAGAAACTTCAAATGCTGGCATAGTTCTGGAATGTTTCTGGACACACAAGCCAGAGATGTAATGTTTGTATGAATAGCAATGACAAAAAAAGCACAGATTCAGCCCCCAGTGCTCTGATGCCAGCCAGCCAAGTGGCAGAGAAGCCTTATGGTCAGCACTTGGGGTTGCCAGCGGTGGTGGGCTTGGACACAAGGCGGACCCAGTGGTGGCCTTTGTGGGGGACGGATGGACTAGTCTTTTGGATGATGGTCCCTTAGCTGAGGGTGCGAGGCGTCGGTGTGTCAGTGGCCTAGTCAGGTGGATCAGAAGGTCACACACCTTGGGAACAATAAAGCTCCTTAAAGGCCCAGTGCATCATCCCCGGGAATGCCCTCACTCCATCAGCGCTCAAAGATGGTTGTTGATGAAGAAGGGGGGAGTTTCACACCCAGTAGGCTCCCTACAACTTCTTTCTTGGGTTTGACTATATATAAAATAATGTGGCTGGTGATTTATTCTGAGGAATTACACCTCAAGTCAAAACAAGAACCTAGGTTCTGGAGATCAAGGAGAAGGAGCCATACTAAACATACACCACGTAGCCTCAATAGGGCTCGTGCGTTGATTTTCTTCCATAAGCTCAGCGGCCCCTGTGGACCAGCAAGAGAGGTGGGGGTAGAGGGCATGTCCTGGATTGGCCCATCTTACTCTCTGCTTTGGCCACCATTGAATTTCAGCCAGCACATCTGGTGGTCTCCATCAGAGGTTTTGGTCTCCATTTTCCCCTGAAGCAGAAGTCCTTCATGGTCCCCTATGGTCCACCATCTCAGATCATGCCAAGGAGAGGCAGGGCGTTGTTGGCACTCACCTGGTTTGGTGGCCGGGACTGTATGCCAGCTGGGGAGACTGGGGACACTGGGCTCACTTTGTGGTCTGTTAGTTCACAGTTACGTCGGCTGTATTGGTTGTACCCCAAATGACATAAGCCAGGACATCGTTGGCTCTATACGTTCTTTCCAAGTTGATTCAACTTCCTAGTATATTCCATAACTTTTCTGTACTATCTGACCCATGTTTATGACTTTGGGGTACAACAGATATGTTTATCTCCCTGGAAGGAGGTAGCCATATGCTTATTTGTAATGGAGTAGGGATGTTCACAACTCTAACTGCTTTTGAGATAAACATGTTTACAAGCAAAGGAATCATGTTTTGGTAGAAAAGCTTGTTTATCAGTATTAAACACAGCAAACAGGTTTTTGTCTAGGCCTGCTGAAATATAGGATGAGACATCCTTTCCCATTTCCCAGACTGGGCAGTGGATTATCCTCACTGCCTATTATTTGCCTTTATATGTATTCGTTTGCATTTTCCAGCACACCCACCTTCGCATCCTAGAAGCAGCACGATGTCACTTTCATTTGGGAACATGTCATGGGACATGGTACCAAAAATACTTAGGAGAATAATGGTGACCTGATTGTTTTGGGTACTAGTGGTTTGGGTGTGGGTTTTCTGGACACTGTGCTCCGTGGGGATGGGAGAAGTTTTTTTTTTTTTTTTTTTTTTCCCCACGATTATATTCCTGATTCGGAGAATAGCCTCTGGCATCTTGAAAGTGCTCAGTACATATTTGTTGAATGAATGAATGAATGGATGGAGGGATGGATGAATGGCTGGGAGAACGACTCTTTGAACAGACACCTTGCCCACTTCCACCCCCCCCCCCACTGTTCAGGAGTTCTAAATACTACATAAATCTCACCTTTTACTCAAAAACTTCTTTTTAATGAGATAGGAAGAACAAGTGTTTTAGGCATTATACAAATAAGAAGAAAGAAATATTTTAAAAATTTGCCTTTGGTTTCCCAGGTGGATTGGTGGTCACGTGGGATCTCCTGGCTCCTCCTCCCAGGCTCCACGTTGCTGGCCCACACAGCCAGGGAGGGAAGCTGTGAGCTGCAGCCTGCCTGCCAGAGGCAGTCTCTCCCAGCAGGCCAGCTCTAGGGTTCAGCGTTCTGCCAACCATGTTGGGGAAACCAGGTCCTCATGTTCCCCTCAGGCCTGTGGCTTGTCCTGATTCCGCAGGTGGAGAGGGGCTTGCTGGGATCAGGGACTGACGTCTGGTTTATAGACTCAGGAACAAATAGGGAGCCCAGCATCAGGAATCAATGCTGGACTTCTTTCTCCGAGAGACCCAGGGAGCTATCTGTGAGCCAAAGGGACAGAAGCCACAACCCCATGAGCAGGAGTTTTGCACTATGGCCCACCATACTGAGTCCATGAGCAGGATAACTGCCGTGGTCCCGCAGCATGGCAGCCTGCCATGACTCTGCCATGCTGCTACTCAGTAGGTCACTTGGGGCCCGGCTTTCTAATGTGGTTGAGCCTCAGTTTCCCAATCTGTAAGGCAGAAGTAATAAATCAAGTGAGGTGTGATTATCTAAGTGAAATAAAGTATATGAAAGGAGTCTGTAAATCATGAAGTCCTATACAAATATACTATTGCTTTTAGTTAAGACTTTTTAAAAATGAGAACCAACTTTTATAGACAGGTGCTGTGCTGAGCCTTTTACAAGCATCATCTCATCTAATCTTTATGATCATCTTGCCAGCTGCTTGGTCATGGTGGAATATTTTAATAAAACAGAAAAATGTCAAGAAGGGAACTAAAAATAACCGTGATTCCCCTGACCCAGTCATGTTTCAATTTTCCTTCCTTCCTCTGGAATGCTGATGCTGGAGAGGTCAGGAAGAAGGGCTCAGGAAAGGCCTGTGTGCACAAGGGGTGTGCCCAGGTCTGCACGCTGGCCACGGACTCTAGTGGCAATTGGGGGGGGGGAGTGGCAGGGACGAGGAGCTATCATGTCCTCTACCCTGAGCTTTGCCAGGCTCTGGCAATCAAAACAGGAAAAAGGTCAAGCAAGACTTGGCATCCTCCAAGCCCAGAAGAGGGGGAGTATTCAAAAAAAGAAAAGGGGTTCCCATTATTTAGCTCCTACCATGTTCCAGGCCCTGGGGGAGAGCTTCGCCTATATCTCATGAATCCTCACAATATATAGAAGGCAGATGTCAGCTCTGATGCCCACTTTGCAGACCAGAGATGGAGGCGTAGAGAGGTTATTTGCCCTCAGAGCTTTCTGTGAAGTATCAGTACCCAGGTTTAAACCTCACCAGACTCTGACAGAAAGACCCTGACAACCTTTCTGTCTCCCAAGAAGAGTGGCCCATTAAAATCTGCTTTTGCCACCAGTCTACTGGGATATCTTTCTTCATGAGGGTTCTCTGCCTGGAGGGGATTGTCCACAGCCAAAAGGAAAAAGGTGTGTCTAACACCACTGGTAGATCACTGTTTCCTGGGCAGCCAGAGGCCCCTGAACACAGAAATGAGAAATGGTGTACATTTGTTACTTGCCAGCAGGGCCTTAAGTTGGGTTGTGTGGTTTCAAGTACTTTTGTCCAAAGAGGGTACATTTTAGAAGTCAGCTCCTTTGAGTGCTGAATGGATGGACCTCCAGGGCCCTGGATGATGTGGCCGGTGGCAGCCAGCAACTGCTCTTTCTTCCATTTCATTCCAGCCGAAATATAACAGTCCCACAGGATGCCTTCCAGGGCTGGCTGCTGGGGAAGGCAGTCACCAACTGCATGGATATTTTGGAACATTGGGAAGAGGGGGTGGGGGAATTAGGTGCTGGAGTCAGCAAACCTGATCTCCAGTCTCGGGTGAATTACTCACCTTGCTAGGCCTTAGTTTCCTCAATCTGGAAGATGGAGCTAATAATGGTGTTCACCTCCCAGACGGATGGGAAGAATTAATAGAAGCATTATATGAGGTCAGGTACGTCTAGTGCTTAATACACAAAATGTGCTCAATAAGGGTTAGTTGTTAATAATAATTGCTATTATTTTGAGATGTGGACAAATCATTAACCCACCCTCCCTCCGTGTACACACTCAAAAAATTACCACCCACACAGTATTCACTTCCTAGGGCTGGTGTAAGAAAGTGCCACACATTCTGTGGCTTAGAATAACAGAAATTTATCGTCTCACAGTTTTGGAGGCTGGAAGTCCGAAATCAAGCATTTGGCAAGCTTGGTTCCTTGTAGAATCTGCCTCACACCCTCTCTCCTTGATTCTGGTGGCTGGCGGCCTCCCTTGTCATCCCTATGCTTACAGACATATCACTCCAATTTCTGCCTCTGTCATCACATGGTCTTTTTTTTTTTTTTAATCACATGGTCTTCTTATAAAGACACCAGTCATATTGGATTTAGGGCCCATCCTGATCAAGTATAATCTCATTTGACCTTGATTACATCTGCAATGACCCTCCTTCCAACCAAGGTCACACTCAACAGGTGCTGGAGATTAGAGCTCCGACATATCTTTTTGGGGCCTGCAGTTCAATGCACAATATCCATGTACCTCATTTATGCTAGAGAACCTGCATTTTTCAGTTCATTCTTTTTTGCCATTTTTTCCTAAGAGTTGGTTACGGAATCCCCCAAAAAGCTCAGCTGAGTTAATTTCTTTGGCTATACTGCTTTATCTTCAGTCAAGATAGAAATGTTCCAGGTAGAAGGGGTGCGCTGTCTTATCCGTGGTTCTCACGTCATTGTTAAAGAGTTCAGTCATTGATTCAATGACTGAGTAGACGTCGAAGTCTACTCTGTGCTAGACACCATGGTGGGACATGGGATACAGAGTTAAATAAGGCCCATCCTTGCCTTGCAGCTGGGCCTCGTGGCGGGGAGCCAGGTGAAGACTTAGACTTTATTTTTTAAAATATTTTGTTAATTTATTTGAGAGAGAGAGAGAGAGAGAGAGAGGAGAGTGAGCTCAGACGGAGAGGGAGAAGCAGACCCCCGCTGAGCAGGGAGCCAGATGTAGAACTCGATTTCAGGACCCTGAGATCATGACCCGAGCTGAAGGCAGATGCTTAATTGACTAGCCCCCCACAGGCGCCCCTGAAAAATCAGATTTTAAATACTGTGATACCTCATGGCCTTTGCAGGGAGCTGGGAGACCCGAGAGGCCAAAGGTCCCTATGGGAGGAACATACCCTGCTGGGGGAATGAAGGGTGGCCTGAAAAAGGCTGCTTCTGCAAGGCTCAGAGGAACAGAGAAGGGCATTCCTGGCAGGGTGCCCGGCATGGCAAAGGATGGTAAAATGTGCACATCTGGAGTGAGAAGAGGCAGGAGGAAATCTGCAAATGTAGAGAGTATGAGGTTGTTTCCGGAGAGCAGGTTGGGTGAGGAGGGGAGAAGCATGGAGATGTGGACACTGGGACTCAGGAGGGTGCAAGCGGCCTCCAGGATGGGAGGCTGTCCTGCAGAAAGGCAGGATGGAGGGCTTGAGTCTGCTGTCTACATTCTCCACTCTGTTGTCCTAGGCAGGTGCACTAGCCTGGGTTCCCAGGGAAACAGAACCGACAGGATGTGTGTATGTGTGTGTAAAATCATTCTGAGAAATTGGCTCACACACTTATGGGGGCTGGCAAGTCCCCAGATCTGCAATTGGCAAGCGGGAAGCCCAGGAGGGCCAATGTGTGGTTCTAGTCTGAGTCTGGAGGCCTGAGAACAAGGAGAGCTGATAAGGTAGATTCCTGTCTGAAGGCTGGCAGGCCCGAGACCCCAAAACTCCTGATGCTTCAGGGGTAGTCCAAAGGCTAGGAAAGACCACCTCAAGTAGCCAGGCAGGAGGAGATCCTGCTTCCTAAGCCTTTTTCTTCTATTCAGGCCTTCAACCATTTGGACGAGGCCCACCCACGTTGGGGAGGGCAAATGGCCTTACTCAGTCTACCCATTCACATGCTGATCTCATCCAAAATAGACACCTGGAAAGTTTGACTGAATATCTGGGTATCCCACAGCCCAGTCACGTTGATAGACAAAATGAACACCCCTGCAGAAATGGCACAGACAACCAATCTCAATTTCTGAAATGTCCAGATCTTAACCCATGTCTGTGAGGGGACCAGCTGACCCTCTGTTAGCCACTATAAAAGCTGAGAAAGTAAGCTATTTTGGACAAGGGCAAAACCTGTCATAGATAGGGAAGTACAGGTAATCTCTCCACTCATTAGGGACAATGGTATCCATAGCTCTTGGGCTGAGTGGGGTGAGCTCCAGGGGTGGCGGCCAGGCCCCCAGCTCTTGGAAGAGTGAGGCCAACCAAGCTCAACGAATAGGAGAGCTGCATAGACTGTGCAATGCCCTCGAGGGGGAGGACCAGCTCAGTCTGGGATGCAAATTTATGCAAACTAACAGTTGGGCCCTTGAGTCCTGGCCTTTTTCTCCTACCACCAGAGCAACAGTGTGCTGGTTCCTCACTGGTCTCTGCCTCTGCTTCTCCCTGTGTGCTTCCCTCTATGGCCTGAGCAGAGCATTCATTTAGTCTTGTTCAGGGAGGCAGCTGGGGCTGCCCAGAAGTGGCTGCAGAACTGGGTGACGTTGGGTGTGGACACGTGGGCTGTCACCCCTGCAAGGGTCCCCTGCCAGTTAGGGTGCAAAGGGCCTCTGCCTGCCTGGACGGGGTGGGATGCATGCGGGCTGGTGTGAAACACTGGCCACCTGCCAGACCCCAACAGGCCTGGTGCGGGGATCACACGGGGAAGGGAACAGCCTATGTCCCAGGGAGGCACATGGGTTAAGGGGAGACAGACGTGCAAATAAATACGCATGGTAAGTTCTAGAATAGGACTGCGTACAAAAACCACTGGAAGACAAATGAGAGAACAAATAGTTACTGATCCCTGCAACAACGTTGGGAGATAGGAATTACTGGACCATTTTTACAGATGAGGAGACAGAAGTTAGAGAAATTTCCTTCCTCTCCACCTTCCTCCCTTCTAACCTGCTTTCTCTCTGTCTCTGTCTCTTCCCTCCCCCCACCCCATGGGCCTTTCTTTCCTTCCTCTTTTTAGTTCTTACAGTAAACAAATATTTACTGAGTGCCTCCCACAGGCCAGGCACCCTACTGGGTGCTGGGAGTTAGCAGTGAGCCCTTGTCGCTGAGGGATTTACAGCCCAGTGAGGGGACACCCAGAACACAAACAGTGTCAAAACTAATATAATTACTGATTATGGTAGGTAAAGTAGAGGGTACAATGAGAGCATTAACTGGGGGGGGCTCTCGCCCAGTATGGGGTGTTGACCAAGGTCACCCAGCTGGGGAGGATCAAGGCCCTTGTTGCCTGACTCGTGAGTCGTGAGTCGTGGGTCTTGCCTGCTAGGCAGGGAGAAAGGAGACAGTAACTACCCCCTCCCCCGGCCCCCCGCCACCGCCCCCAGTTGTAACCAGGTACTTGCGGAGGCCACCGTGTCCCAGAGCCAGGGCTGTGACTGTAGGACAATCACCAGCTGAACAGCAGGAGCAATTTAATACCAGAGTGTAGGTTGCTGCTAGCGGGCCTTAGCAGAGGGGCTCCCAGGACACAGCCTCAGGGACGCAGCCATGCCTGCATCCGCTTCGAGTGTGTCCTTTCTCTCAGTGTGTCCTGAGAGCCCCAGGCCTCAACACCACACTCCTCTGCGCCCGTATGCTGAAAATGAGTTGACCAGGACACCCTCTCCTATCACAAAAGCCTAGCATTTTGTGCAAAAGAAAGACTGGAATCAGTTGACTGTAACAAAGCTTCCACTCACTTACCTATTCTCCGGATATGATCTTTTGAGCATCAGTTTGAGGCTAAGGCACCAGGTTAGGTGTTGGAGAGGAATGCAAATCTGGTGCGTCTGGGGGAGCTGGAGGGGGAGGGAGGCAGCGCCCGTGCCCCATTTCCAGGCTGTGGCCAGGGCACTGGGCAGGGAAGTGGTGGTAGACAAGGCCCAGCGCGTTTTGGGCAGAGGTCCTGTTTCCTTCCAGCTTCCCCAGAACCTCTGAGCGGCAGAGCAGCTTGATCAGACCTGCCCTGGAGCCGGCTACTATGAATCTGGGTTGAGGGTGACTCCCTAGGAGGCCTGCTGAGGGCTGAACACTGATAACTGGGATAGGAGCGAGGCCCTGGGGGAGCCAGTGGGAGGAGCACTTGGTTCTGCCTCAGAGGGATGGGTCCAGGCTACCCCCCGCCCCCCGCCTCGCCACCCCAAGCTGCTGGGAAGGCTGGGCTTTGGGGGTGTGGGCACGCACACACCAGACAGGGGGGCAGTCACGTATGACCCCCTGCGTGAACACCTATGGTGCACTCTGCTATGACTTCCCGCAGCCCTGCCCGCCAGCAGACAGCGGCTGGGATAGTTGGGGAGCCCCCCTCCACAGCTTTGCCAGCTTCACGGGGACAGGACCCTGGGAGCCAGGTTTGAACCATGTGAGAGCCAAGGGCGCACATCTGAGCCACACTGGCCTGTCCATTTGTCTCTCTGTGATGTGGACCCAGAGATTCAAAGGCTGGGGGTGGGAGCTGAGCCCCATGTGGGGCAGAACTTCAAAGTGAAGATTCCCAATGTCCTGCTCTGGGCCTGGAGTGGTCATGGCTCTCTTTTTAAAATCCCTGTTATTCAACTCCCCTTAGAATTCTCTGAGATTATTCTACCAAGAAATTCCTTTTTCCCCCCTAAAGCAGGTTTTTGTTATTTATAACCAAAATAACATTAACTAGTACTCACTGGCCAAGGTGAATTTGCAAAGCAAAAATAGTAGACTTTCCAAAGTCAATTTCAGACACCTTTGTCTAAAAGTTGGGTTAGCCAAATTCTGTCTAACTCCCTGGTCTTAAAAAATCTGCCGTTCTTCCAAGATCACCTGCTAACCTCAGCTTGGACATGGGCAAGCTTTCAGAATGGATGGGGGGCCCCTGCTCTGCCAGGGGCTGGGTGTCCTGGCCTCAGCATCAGTGGGGCCTGGTTACTCCCAGGGTCTGGTGTGAGCCTGCATGGCCAGTGGTTGGTGGAGGGCATGAGGAGAAAGCAGCAGCCAGGGTGGGTCTGCTCCTCATCAGGGTGACCAGCTCTCGGTGAGTGTGACCTAGACCCTGCCAGGACCTGAATTTGAAGATCTTGTATCTACTCAGGCCAGGTAACAAAGATCCAGTTGTGCGCCTGTCTTCTTGCCTTGCTTCTAAAACACATTTGCAGCATTTTAGAAATTCTTAATGCATTTTAGAAATTCGTATTGGTCAGAAGGCAATGTAAGCCTCTACCATAGAACTCAGCAGGAAACCGGAACAACAAGCATTCTGGACACATCATAAATTTAATTAATTTGCCTGAGAATATTTCACTGCCTTCTCCCTCATATGAATGAAATCCTCATGATTTCCAATCTGTTTCTATGGTTTCCTTACTCTATTCGGATACATTAATTAGCTTGTCAGTTCATTATGGATGTTGGTGCCTTTTCCCCCTTCAAATCTGAGTCCATATTAATTTAGTTTTGATGTCACCGGTGTTTAAAAATAGAGCAAAATTATTTTGACTAGCATACAATCAGTCCTGAAGGTGTTTAAGCAGCTTGTCACAGTAATCTAGATTTCATTGCTTTTTCTCTGTCCTGAAAATGTGGCTGTGATCTCCTGTTTTGCCCTGCAGCAAAGGTGAGTCAGCCTTAATGTTCTCTATCATATTCCGTTTCACTGAAACCCCCCAGCTTTATGGCCAGCCAGGCAATCTTCTTGCTCTAAAAATCATCATTATTTTTGTATCCTTTGGGTGAATACCCAGTAGTGGACTGTCCTTCAGGGAGGCTGAGGCAAATACGCCCTCACTAGAAGAAAGATTAAGTTATGCCTTTTCTCTCTGGTCATTGGAAAGCATCCTGATGTTTTCAATGCAGGGCTCTCCTTGGGCTGCTCGCCGCTCCCCAGCACGACGAACGTGGGCACGTGCTCCTGCCAGAGAGACAGCTGCAGGCCTCATCCAGGTGCAGGAGGGCCCTCGTGTCTCGGGCTCCTTGCCTGGTTTTACCCCCAGGAGAGAAGTGCTCTAACCTGGCCGTGCTTTCAGACCACCTGGAAGTGCTCGTGGAAAGTAGAGGCCTGGGCTCCATGTCAGCCCACGTGAATCAGACTCTCTGGAGGTGGAGTCCAGGGGGTGGGTTTTTTTTTAAAGATTTTATTTATTTATTTTAGAGAGAGAGCAGGGGTGAGCACATGAGCAGGGGGAGGGGCAGAGGGGGAGGGAGAGAGAATCTCAAGCAGACTCCCCGCTGAGCAGGGAGCCCCACATGGGGCTGGATCCCGGGATCCTGAGATCACGACCTGAGCTGAAACCAAGAGTCGGATGCTCAACTGACTGAGCCACCCTGGTGCCCCCAGATGCTGGTTTTGTTTTTTTGTTTAATTGTTTTAAATTGAAATTCAATTAGCCAAGGGATGTAGTTGGTATTCTTTAATACCTAACGGGCAGCTGAGTCCAAGGAGCATGGACTTCTCAAAATTCTGGGAAAAAGTGGTGTCAGAGGTTGAACGGTGTCCCTCCCAAGAGGTACATTGAAGTCCTAACCCCTATTGTCTCAGAATGTGAACTCGAATGTGAAGGTCTTGGCAGATGTCATGAAGCAAAAACGAGGTCATTATGGTGCTCCCTAGTCTAATCTGACTGGTATCCTTATAAAAGGGGGGGCATTTAGGGACAGCACGTCCAGGGAGAATGCCACATGAAGATGAAGCAGAGATGGGGCTGATGCTCCCACAAGCCACAGAACACCAGGGATTGCGGGGAGACCGACAGAGGCAGACCAGCTCCCTCTCAGCTCTCTGAAGGAATCTATGCTGGGCCTCCTGGCCTCCACGACAGCGTTTCTGCTGTCCTGATCCACCTACTTGTGCTTTGCTCTGAGTCACGGCAGCAGCACCCTAGGTCTGGGGGTGCCCACTGCTGGAGGTGCTTTGGAATCACATTCGGACGCGCCCGAACCAGGTGGCACCCCTCGCAGACGCCGACCCCGCAAAAATGAGATCGTCCGTAATCTGTTTGCCAGAACACCCAGGGAGACAGTAGAAAACTTGGTGTGCCATCCTAATGTTTATTTTATATATTTGGAGTAGAAGAAATGTAAAGGCCTTGAATTTTTCACTTCTTACCTGATTTTGCTCTTAGCGCCTCACCCCTGCCTCCCCCAACCCTCATCAGCTGGAGTCACTGAGGTGAGGCACGGATGGACATGGCCCCACCTGGTTGTTAAGCCGATGTTGGCCAGGCCAATAAATAGGAAGAATCTCTCTCTCTCCTGCCCCCTCCCCCCAAGTGGGTGTGGCCTGGAGTTCAGCTTACTCCCTGGAGCTTGATGCTTTTGCTTCTATGACCACTTGTTTTCTGAAAGCCCAGGCGCTTGGCTTCTAGGGGGTGCACTGTGGACTCTTAGAGTCAGTCCTGGTCTGGGTTGCTGTTTTCTACCCCTTGACTGAGATCTTGGGCTGCTTCTTGACCTGCAAGGCTCCAGCGTCTTGCCTACAAAACAAAGGTTAAGGAAGAGCTATCGCTCGAGGTCCCTGGAGGTTCACGTGAGATGCTTTGTAGCAAGCACTTGGCACAAAATAAGCCCCAGACTAATGGGGGTTACTGTCACCTTTAACACCTCCCCTTCCTGCGATGTGCCCCCCTGTGCTAACAACTTCTGGTCCAGGTGCTTCCCCCCCACCCCTCCGGCCAGTGCTATGTCTGGATCTTGCCTCTGCCTGGGCTGAGTGATGACCCTTCACCTTGTATCTGCCTGGGGTCCTTCCTGAACTTGGGGAGGCCCCAGAGAGCTACTGTGTCACCCCCATGTGACTTGAGGTATTTCGCCTGTCCAGACTGGATGGCTCAGAAGCAGGACTGTGGTGATGGAACTGAATTCTCTCCCCGCTTTGGTTAGTGCGGGCAGATGTCCACTCAGACTCCAGCTGGATCTGGTTGAGACCTACCGTCCTCCTCGTCCCCCACCCTGGTCAGCCATTGGGACCTCAACAGACCCCGTGACCCCTTACTCGCTGCTTCAGGATGTTGGTATTCAGGAAACGACAGACAACCCATCTGTAACAGTTTCACGTGTTGACTCCTCCTTGACCTCCCTCTTTTCATTTTTGGTAGAGCAGGAGATAGAAAGAAAAAACCCATCTCGTTACAGAAACTGAAAAGTGGATATAAATCTACGTGGGTCTCTTGGTGCCATTACAGGCAAAATGGTGAATTTCAAAATGAAGTGAGAACTTCAAAAAAATCTTTGTAGGGTGTGTGTGTTGAAAGGACATGTGGCCTGATGGGTCTCTTCAGCTCTCGGTCTGACCAATCGGCATCCCAGGAGCTCAGGTGAGCTTACCCTCCCATACCCTCTTCCACATGTGTCTGGTTATAGCTTGTTCAGCTGGCTGGAGGCATCCTGTGACCTGGTCTTGTGTTCCCAACATACAGTGGGGTTTCTGGCACCTAGTAGGTGCTCAGTAAATACTGTGCAAATGTAAGAACATAGGTCTTATCATGTTAGCTCCCTGTGAGCATACCCTTGCTATCCTAGCAAGTATGGCCAACACTTGTCGATTTCCCCTTTAAAAAGGAGCTCCTACTGGGTACTGGGTACTTATTTGGAAGCTTTCCACATATCTTGTTCAGTGTCCTTCTCCAAGAACCCTGTGAGGAAGGGATCTCTTCTTCCCATTTGGCAAAGAAGACCCCTGAGACTCCGGTTGAAGAGTTTGCCTCAGTCTGGCAGCTAGCTGGGGACAGACTCAGGAATATATTCTGGTCTCTGCTTCCTCAGTTCTTTCTTGTTTACTTAACTTTTGAACTTCTTAAGCCACATCCATCCCAACGATACAGTCACTGTTTTGAGGGCAGAAACCAAATGTATTATTCAATTTTCTTTGAAATTCCCACAGTGCCAGGAGTCACTGATAAATGGCTGTTGATTGATATTAGACAGCTGACCGGTCTCATGACCAGCCTTTCTCTTTGAGAAACTTCATATCCACGAGTTGGCTCCAGGACACGGAGATGAAAGCAAGTATTATGTTTGAGGACAGGATTGGGCATCAAGTCTGTAGCCCTGGAAACCTGCTTTTCCAGTAACAGTGAGCATGAGTCAAGTTCATGGCTAAGGTTCTTAATACTTTTTAACCTTCCTATGCCCTGTACACACAGACAGGCAGTCAGCATGGATTAAAGGAGCCCAATTAACCCCTCACTCTTCCTACTTGGTCATTGCACAGAAGTGGGCTGCCAGGTACTGAAGATTAACTGGTCTGGATTATCTGCCTGGGCAGATTAGCTGACCCAAGTTGGAGCAGCTGAGGGTCCCTCAGCTGAGTGGAGCTAACTGTAGGTCAGGGCAGTGGAAAGTCTTGTGCAAGGTCGAGATCTGGAGAGGATTCTGCTCTGTGTTGCGTTACATGCGTGTATTCGTCTGTCCCCCAGTTGTGGAGGCCTGAAGTCTGAGATCAAGGTCTTGGTTGATTTCTCCTGAGGCCTTTCTCTTTGGCTTGCAGATGGTTGTTTTCTGCATCTTCAAATGGTCTCTCTGTGTGTATCTCTGTGTGTCTGATCTCCTCTTCTAATGAGGGCACCAGTCAGGCTGGATTAGGTCTACCCTAATGACCTCATTTTATTTTATTTTATTTTATTTTATTTTTTTTAAAGATTTATTTATTTGACAGTACCCTAATGACCTCATTTTAACTTCATTACCTCCAACATATTCTAAGGTCCTGGGGTTAGGACTTTGGCATATGAATTTTGGAGGGACGTACTTCAGCCCCACAACAGTGAAATCATTGGAATGGTTACCAAAAAGAGTTTATCACAGGTGTACATCAACCCCCCAGCAGTCACCGCCATGACATTTGCTTGTAAAAGGAGCTTGTTTCTCATGGATCTAAGATAGAGGCCTCTCAATAAACTTTGATTTGGGGGTGGCCTAGAATCAAAGTTATGCCCCAGGACTTAATAAGTAAGAGGATTCTTATCTTCCAAATTAGACTGCTTTGAGACTGAAAGAGACAGCTTAATAATCTTATGGTATCAACAAGCATAGACCAGTATTGTCCGGCAAACTTATTAAAAAGTCCTGTTACCATACATTTCTGCTCTCCAAAATCCTGCACTGAGTTATGTCCATGTATCACTTGGCATTTAACACACAAGAACTTCTGATTTCTTACTGACCTCAAGATATGCTTAGCCAGATAGGGTGTCTAGGTGATGAACATTGGGGAGGGTCTGTGCTGTGGTGAGTGCTGTGAATTGCTAAGACTGTTGATTCACAGACCTGCACCTCTGAAGCAAATAATACATTATAGGTTAATAAAAAAAGAAAAAAATATATGCTTAGCCATATTGGAGTCCTTCGTTGCAAGCAACGGAAACAAATCCTGGCTCCTTTGAGCAGAGATAGAATTTATATAAAGGATATTGGTAGCTTGCAAAATCCTCAGGAGGGCCAGAGAACCAGGCTGGGTATGGAGCCAGGAATAAGGCCCCAGATCTCTGCATGGTGTCCGATGAAGGCCTCCATGAGTGCACACAGCAGCAGGCTGCTGATACCACCCACGCCGGCTGCTGCCCACTACCCCTGGTCCAGACCGTTGTGCAGGTCCCTTCGCTTCCTCCCTTGGTCCTTTGTATTCTGTTCTTGGCACAGCAGCCAGGGTGACCTTTAAAATGTACAAATCCTATGCCGTCCATTCTTCTGTGGCTTCCTACTACCGGTGGATGATCAGATCCCTACCTTCTCCTTGACCTTGCCCTCTTTGTGCTCCATGGATACAAGCTATTTCCACCTTGGCATCTTCCTGTGTCTTGCTATTCCCCCTGCCTGGGACTCTGGGCTTCAGGGTGGCCAGTGTCTTACAATTCCAGTTTCTCTTCAAATGTCATGTTGTGAGAAAAAAGGCCTTTACTGACCACCCAACCCGGAGTAACCCTTCCCTTCAAATGACTCCAGTCACTACAGTAACGCCCTGCGTCTCTGGGGCACTTCTCTGAAATGTGCGTTTATTCGTTTATACATTTGTGTCTGTTTCTCAGCTCTAGAATAAGTTTTCTATGGGTACACCCACTTGTTCCCTGCTGTCTCAGCCCCAAATCTCGGCCTGACCCAGGTAAGTGCTCAGCAAATGTTAGCGTTCTTCTCCAGCAAATGTTTGCAGGATAAATATATGAAGGGCAGCATTTACCGGAGAGGAGGGGAGGGGACTTTGCCTGTCCTAAGGCAAGGTGGGGGATCCAACATTCCTGTCTTTCTCCACTTGACAGGAGTAGGAATGAGTAAGTTGACTTTAAGAGCCAAGATGTACACCTGCCTGCCTCCCGGGACAATAGGAAAGGCTGGCTCTCCTGCACCCCCTCTCCCAAGGAGTGAGGCACCAGCCTGGGAAAATTCCGCAGGCTCAGAAAACCCACGTGTGACCCCCACCCTGACAGCTTTGGGTAAAGGGGTCTCAGGTGGGGTCTGGGCTTCCCCAGTCCTCGGATGATTCTCGGGTGAGGCTGAGAAGCAGTGGGAGAGATCAGGCTCCTCACACTTTAGCAGCTTGCGAATCCCCTGGGCTGTTCTTGGCCACCAGATTCCCACTCAGCAGCGCTGGACTAAGCTCCCAGGGAATGGTGGCCTGCTCTCAGACCTCCAAGTGTCCAGGACCTAGAGCTGCCCGAAGGTAGAACTTCATAGGGGAGCAGGAGGCTCCAATTTGGCCTGAAGTCCGTCAACCAGCTCCTTCTGGAGGGCCCTGCATGTTAAAGGTATGGGGACTTGCCCACACACTAGTGACATTTTTGTCCAGTTTTGCTAGCATGATGTTCATGTATGTGCATTTTCTCTAATGGGTGGAATCCCCTAGTTGAGGGGAGATCCCAGGGCATAGGTGATTCTCCACCAAGATGCAAGCCAGTGGTAATAGATCAAAACTTCACTTCTAACCCTAGAAATGCGGTATCTCAGACTTCCAAGCAGGGTCACTCAGGCACGCTCAATAGAGTTTTTTCTGTTCCCAGGTTTGTGTTCAGGCCTCTGATGTGTCTGTTCCTGTAGTCAGCATCTAGGCTTTCCTGGGACCATAGTGGATACCCCAAGCCCTGGAGACCACCAGGCAGGTGCTCTCCATTCTGACTGCCTCTCTGAACCAAATGGGCTCCTGTTCTCATTCATCTTGGTGTCCTTCTGATGTTCACGTTCCTCAGCCTCTGTCTTCTGGATCCTTCCCTGGAAATTTTCCAGCAACGTAGCCTGATACTGTAAGTTCCATCCATCATTACGTTCCCAGCACCTAATATGTTACTTGGCATAGTCCTCCCCTGGTATAGAATTGAAGGAATGAATGATCTCCTACCCTCTCCCGTCTGTCTCCAAGCAGTTTCCTTCACTGTTTTTGGAGTAAGAGATAGGCTTCTCTTTTACTCATAGTAATGCTGACTCTAGTGGTAGGCTAGAGTTAGGTAGGTGGTAGGTGGTAGGCTCTAGTCTAGTGAGGGGGCACAATCTAGTTCTTGGGAAAACCTCAGTGGTTATTAGACATCTGTAACAATTGTAATTTTCGGTTGAATTTACCAGCCATGATCTCAATCAGTGGTTCTCAGTCCTCGCTATACTTAAAAACCACCTGAGGAAGATGTGTAACTCTAGGTACTGGGCTCCCACATGAATCAATGGACACTTAATCTTTGAGTTTTGAGCTTGGGGGATCTCCGCAGGTAATTCTGCAGCCCACTAAAGGTCGAGAACAACTGATCTAATAAGAGTAAGATTGCCAAGAGCTGGTGTGCTGGTTGCTCCAGGAGCACCCTCTAGAAGAGCGTGGGAGTGATCAGGTTGCTTCTAGCAGGCTGTGTAAATGGAAATTGCACAGTGTCTTAGAATAGTGGTTCTTAAAATGCAGTCCCAGAACCAGGAGTCTCAACATCACTTGTAAACCTGTTGGAAATGGCAATTTCCAGTCCAGACTGATGGAAGTAGAAGCTCTGGGGCTGGCACTCAGCAATCTGCATTGTCACAAGTTCTCCAGGGAATTCTTCTGCAGGCTTGAGGACAAGAGGTCCATCCATAGCACCTGGAAGAATTCTGCACTGCAGGCGTCCGCTCCTTTCCTCCACCAACACTGTGTCTTCCTGGGTTTATTATGAAACGCAGATGCATCCATGCAACCAATCTTTTTTTTTTTTCTACCAAGTATTTAAATTTTATTTTTTATAAACCTATATTTTTATCCCCAGGGGTACAGGTCTGTGAATCACCAGGTTTACACATTTCACAGCACTCACCATAGCACATACCCTCCCCAATGTCCATAACCCCACCCTCTCTCTCCCAACCCCCCTCCCCCCAGCAACCCTCAGTTTGTTTTGTGAGATTAAGAGTCACTTATGGTTTGTCTCCCTCCCAATCCCATCTTGTTTCATTTACTC
This sequence comes from Lontra canadensis, assembly GCF_010015895.1. Classification (NCBI taxonomy): domain Eukaryota; kingdom Metazoa; phylum Chordata; class Mammalia; order Carnivora; family Mustelidae; genus Lontra; species Lontra canadensis. The sequence goes on along the minus strand of NW_022631045.1, from coordinate 13,513,796 downwards.
TTCTCCTACCCCCTTCACCCCCCATGTTGCATCTCCTCTCCCTCATATCAGGGAGATCATATGATGGTTATCTTTCTCCGATTGACTTATTTCGCTAAGCCTGATACCCTCTAGTTCCATCCATGTCATCGCAAATGGCAAGATTTCATTTCTTTTGATGGCTGCATAGTATTCCATTGTGTATATATACCACCTCTTCTTTATCCATTCGTCTGTTGTTGGACATCTAGGTTCTTTCCATAGTTTGGCTATTGTAGACATTGCTGCTATAAACATTCGGGTGCACGTGCCCCTTCGGATCACTAGTTTGTATCTTTAGGATAAATACCCAGTAGTGCAATTGCTGGGTCATAGGGTAGTTCTATTCTCAACATTTTAAGGAACCTCCATGCTGCTTTCCAGAGTGGTTGCACCAGCTTGCATTCCCACCAACAGTGTAGGAGGGTTCCCCTTTCTCCGCATCCTCGCCAGCATCTGTCATTTCGTGACTTGTTAATTTTAGCCATTCTGACTGGTGTGAGGTGGTATCTCATTGTGGTTTTGATTTGTATTTCTCTGATTCCATGCAACCAATCTTAATCAGGCCTTTACTATGGCTTGGTATGGCTAGGTATGTTCACCTACCTGGCCATAGGCAGGCTTCAGAGATGCAAAGGTGAGCAAATCAGACAAGGTCCCTTTCCTTATGGAATTCAGTCTATTGGGGAGGACCTATATGATTTCAAAATAATAACCCATACAGAATAAACAGTGAAGCCTGCTGTGCAGGGAGAGTATAGCTTAGGATGGGGACTTGACCTAATTTGAGAGATCAGCCTTTTCCAAGAAAGTCACATTTGAGCTGGGGCCCTGAGATGAGCAGGGGTGACGGATGTTTGTGGACCTAGAATGGCCGCCAGGCCCCCGTGGTTACCCTCTTGTCAGATCACAACCCCTCATTATGCCCTGGATGTGATTTTTGCATCACTGCTCACTCCACAGCCTTGGAGCTGCCTTGGTGACTTCATCCACCAAGTTCACCTCATTTGCAGTAATGACAGACCCAGGGGAAAGCGCAGATTGGATTAGCTCGCAGTACTGTTCTCTCAGGACCCTGGGGATTCACAGCTGGGATTCACAGCTGTGAAAAGCTGCTTCAGCCCCATTCACTTTCTTTAAATCCACAATGACCTCAACAAACTAACCCCAAACGCCCAGGAAATTTAGCTGGAGTCAGTGCTCTGAAAACTGACAGGCATCGGACAAAATTGAAAAGTTGATGGTTCCCAAAAGCTAAAGCCAGAAGCCGGAATCTCTTGATTTTTGTCTGTCTAGCCCTCCAGGGCTCAAACTACTCACAGAAGTGGTTATTCAAAATTGCTTAAATGTGAATGCTATTGTGTTCCAGTCTCATTAGAGAATTCCACCTTTATCAAGAGACTAACTTTGCAGATCTATTCTTCCTGTAATATTTTTTCAAAATCTTTAAGTACTCTCTACACCCAACGTGGGGCTCCGGCTCATGACCCCGAGATCAAGAGTCACACGCTCTACCACCTGAGCCAGCCAGGCCTCCCTCTTCCTGTAATATTTCACATCAAACATCGGCGCTATACACTTTTTGTGCTCCTAAAGAAGAGTAAGATGCAATGTGGACTTCCTAAGGAATTCCTTAAGGGAGTCAGAGTGGCCGGGAAAGGCTCTCCCAGGAACAGCTGAATGCAGTAGGACACAAGTGTGTGCGAGGGAGCGATGCACTGATACGTCCGTGGGGGTAATAAATGAAGCATCATTTCCTTCTGGGGAGGATGAGGAAGGGAGTCTTCTCAGACTTTATGCCTTTCATTGCTTTGAGTTGCCCTTTGGATGGAGAGATTAGGGAGGACAGGAGAGCTGAGTGTGGCAGAAGTAAAACCCCCTGCCTCTGAACTTGAGGGAAATGGTAATCAGACCAGAAAAAAACCTGGTCAGATGTTAAAACAAAAAGGAGCTGGGGATGAGCTAAGGCACAGATCACCTGTGGCGGGTTGGTTTGAGGAGGCTTCTCTGCAGAGATTCCTGATGTGGTATGAGACCTACATGTGGCAACAGTGGCTGAAACTTGTTTAGAATGACGCATTGGCGAAAATGGTGAATTGATAAAAATAAATATTGCCCCCTCCTTTTTTTTCCTCCCTGGACCTTGATAATTTTATTTCACCAAAGGGGCAATATTTTATGTGTTACTCAGCATTCCACTCATAGAATGTTAAAGATTTTTCAATTGCTTTGGATTTTATTTTTGTGGTATTTTATTTCCAGTGAACTTTTCAGGCAATTATGACTCTTAATTACTAGTCAGTGTTTTCATGAATTCATACAATTCTGTGTTTTTGCTGTTATTGAATTCTAACAGCTAAAACTAGCTAAAAACTGCTTCTGATCACCTGCTCAGGTTTCTGTTCCAACCATAAAACTCTTGAATGGATATAAAAACAATTGTTTACCGTTTTCTAAGCTGATATTATTTTAAATGGTTAATGAATTTTTAATAGGGTGATAGCTGTACCAGGTTGTGTGGGAGTGAGAGTTTTTCCGGGACATGGGACTCTTTGTGCTAAACCTGGGAGAGTCCCAGACAAATGGGTGGTAGTCACCCTAGCTAGTGACACTCGCTGGGGCAGAGATGGCCAGCTTTCTCCCACACATTCCTTCCATAGTATCACATAGTATCACATTATTGCCCAGCCCCCCGCATCCCCAGCCTCCCTTGTATTCAGGGGCAGCCCCAGGATTCCTGCTCGTCAATGGCTGTAACGTGAGCAGGACTGATGCTGAAGCAAGGGCTTCTCTACCTTCTTTTCTTATATTACCTGGATGATGATACCCAAGGCAACCTTGGAGAAGCCATGTATTGAAGATGGCACAGCCACCGGACCTGGGTTAGTGACCGACTACATGTGGCTAATACCCCTCACACCCACTTTGTCCCCCCTGCGGGGGGGCTTTATATAAGCAGGACCCAAGCCTCTATTGGGTTAAGCCAGTGAGGTTTCATGGTTCCAGCATTGGTGCTATCATAATTTATATATTCATCCCACATTTTAAGGTGTGTATATAGATATATATATATATCTACACACACACACACACACACACACACACACACATATAGCCATTTTATTTATGTATTCATTTTATAAAGGACTTTAACCCCCTCCCCCACTAAAAAAAATAGTTTACCCATTCTCCCATTCCCCACCTCCTGCTTCTGGCAATCTCCAACTTGTTTTCTCTATCAGTGAGCTTGGCTATTTATTTCCATTCCACATATTAGTGAGATAATATAGTATTTATCTTTCCCTGTTTGACTTATTTCACTTAGTGTAATGCCCTTGAGGTCCATACATGTTGTTACAAAGGGCAAGATTTCATTCTTTTATGGCTTAGTAATATTCCATTGGATGTATTTTTTTAAAGATTTTAAATAAAATCTTTATTTGACAGAGACAGAGAGGGAACACAAGCAGGGAGAGCGGGAGAGGGAGAAGCAGGGAGCCCAGTGTGGGGCTCAATCTCAGGACCCTGCCAAAGGCAGCCACTTAACGACTGAGCCACCCAGGTACCCCCCATTGGATGTATTAATACCACAGTTTATCCATCCACTCATTGATGAACACTTAGGTTGTTTCTGTATCTTGGCCACTATAAATAATACTTCAGTAAACATGGGGTTCTATATTCTTTTCTGAGTTTCATAAGGGTTTTTTTTTTTT